>NC_091069.1:261367185-261671248 GCF_032405125.1 Capricornis sumatraensis | reverse complement strand
TCAGAATTTTTTTAAATGACCAAAAAGAGAGAAATAAAGCCATTAAGAAATAGCCAGTCCTCCCTTTATGCTGACTTGGTATTGCTTCACTCAGGCTGAGCAAGTAAAAACAATTGCAACGGAATGTGAACGTGAAGAGGATGAAATGACTCATCTTAATTATTCTTAAGAATGACAGTGTTCAATAAGCAGCATTTCTGCAAGATATTTATAGGTTTCTCACTTACAAAGGGGGATAGGGGAGCTCTTTCACATGTTTTTGGGAAACGTTGCATATTGTATCTCTCTCCCACATAGTCATAGTAGCTTATCGAGAGATCTGAGAAGTTCTGCACCCAAGAAACCTTCTCGAGCTGGTTGAAGCATGCAGTCCTTAAGAGTGAACCCTGAAATACGTGTTCCTTGGAATACCCGTTAACACACTGCCAAACTAGCATATGAAAAGCACAGTTAAGGAAGTCTTGGTCTGACTCTACCTGTTCTGTTCACAGGCAAGCAGCTTGAGGGTGAGAAAGGAACTAGGGCCTTGCTGAGGACGTAGCACTCCTTAGAGGAAGACTCAGAGCAAGACCCCTCGCTCCACAGACTTCCAACCCATATGCGCTTTCCAACCCAACTCAGAGAAGAGAATCAGATTTGCTATTTAATAAATGATCTATGGGTTGAGAGTTAATCTAAGAGATGGCTATTGGATCCACCTTAAGTAGAAAGTGTTTTCCATTTTTTTCTTATTTTCAGGGCCATTATAAGATTTTTTATTTATAGAGTTGCACAGGATTTTTTTTTTATTCATAGAGTACTTCCAACCCTGCTCTGAAACAGGGAGATGGGGACAAAGAGAGGCTAAATATATTCAGCTTAATGTGAAAGATTATCTACCTAGGCCATTGAAGTCTGTGTGGGCCCCCTGAGGGATGTTGAGATTTCCTCTGGGAAGCTAGCGGATTGACTAAGAGGCGGGACACAGGAACAGAGGAAAGAAGAAATGGTGAGGGGAGACAGTAGGACTCGAGCAACGTGGCTGTGGAACAGGCTCCAGGGGCGGAGGCCACATGAGAGAGCTCTGTGTGAGGGGCTCTGCTGAAGGAGCTCTGACTTCCTGATTTGAAATAGGCTCCTGCTCCATGCTGCAGTGCCCATCTGTGGCACCCTTGCCACTCTGCCCCTCACCTTCACTCCCAGGGTCCTTTCATGAAGGGCAGAAAGAAATGTCAGCCTTGGAGCAGCCTGCTTTGCTGAGTGAAGCAGGGGCTGGGCCTACATCTGTAGGACAGAGCACAACAGAAAAGCTTGGAACTCTCAGGGAGGTGGTGCTGGGAAGCCAGAGAGGCCGCAAGGGAGCCCAGAGTCAGTGAGAGGGCAGAAAGCAACTCCAGCTATAAGTATCTGCCCCTACCCAAAAGTCTTCAGATGTATTAGAGAAAAGACTGAACTTCTCTATCCAATACAAGGTAGAGACTCAAATTAATTTATTTGGCTACTTAGATAAAAAGTAAACCGGAAGGCGAAAAGGGGCATTTAAAGTACCCGATGAGATGGCACAAGGAATACTGTGTGAAGAAAATCACTCACTATGTCTCACTTTTCCAGCTGAATTGAGCACAACTGGCTTTCCATCACCACCTCATCACAGGGCTCCCACCTCCCTCGTTGTGCTGTGTGGGGTCCTTTGTGGACCCTGTTCCCTTCACCTCCCAGAGTGACGGACTGCAAGACCAGTACACACCACAAAATGGACCTGTCCTTCCTGCTCCCCGGTGAGATACCCTTAGGATTGAAGAGTGGGAAAGGGCCCAGAGAAGACTAAGAAAATTAGCACATTCCATTTCAAGACTAAAATGCTAAGGAGAAGTCAAAATTAAGTTTTTAAAATGCTAAGGAGTCTAAAACAATCATATATATGTATAGAGATTACATACAAAAGAAAAAAGGGAACCCAAACACAACACTAGAGGTGGTTATCAACTCATGAGAGCACAGAACATGACGAAAGGGAAAAATGATCCGCAAAAACAACCCCAAAACTATTAACAAAGTGGCAATGAGAACATTTATACCCAAAATTACCTTAAATGTAAATGGACTAAATGCTCTGACCAAAAGGCAAAGAGCGGCTGAATGGATACAGAAATAAGACCTATATATATGCTCTGTCCTCAGGACTTCTGGATCTCCCCTTGAGATCAAAACCAGTCAATTCTAAAGGAACTCAATCCTGAATATTCATTGGAAGGATTGATGCTGAAGTTGAAGCTCCAATACTTTGGCCACCTGATGCTAAGAACTGACTCATTTGAAAAGACCCTGATGCTGGGAAAGACTAGAGGCAGGAGGAGAAGGGGATGACAGGAGGAGATGGTTGGATGGCATCACTGACTCCATGGACATGAGTTTGAGTGAACTCCGGGAGATGGTGAAGGAGAGGGAAGCCTGGTCTGCTGCAGTCCATGCGGTCACAAAGCATTGGACACAACTGAGCAACAGAAGTACAGTACACTGTCTGCGGGAGATCTGCAGGGACTGCCTATACATACACTACTGCAATACACTGTCTGCGGGAGATCTGCAGGGACTGTCTATGGACACACTGCTGCAGTACACTGTCTGCTTCAGATCTAGAGACACCTACAGACTGAAAGTGAGGAGATGGAAAAAGTTATTTCATGAAATATAAAGCCAGTGCGGCAACATGTATGTCAGACAAGAGACTGTAAGATAAAGGCTATCACAGGAGACAAAGGATACTCTGAAATGATCAAGGGATCAATTCAAGAAGAATATACAACCACTGTAAATGTAGATACACCCAATAGAAGCACCTATTCATATGTAAAAGTGAAGTCACTCAGTCGTGTCTGACTCTTTGCGACCCCATAGACTGTAGCCTACCAGGCTCCTCTGTCCATGGGATTTTCCAGGCAAGAGTACTGGAATGGATTGCCATTTCCTTCTCCAGGGGATCTTCCCAACCCAGGGCTTGAACCCGGGTCTCCCACATCGTAGACAGATGCTTTACCGTCTAAGTCACCAGGGAAATCCTATTCATGTATAAAGCAAATATTAACAGCCACAAAGGAATAAATTGACAATAACACAATAACAGTTGGGGATTTTAATACCCACTTACATCAGTGGACAGCCATCCAAATGGAAAAATCAATAAAGAAACACTAGGGGGCTCAGTGGTAAAGAATCCACCTGGAAATGCAGGAGACACAGGTTCTATACCTGGGTTGGAAAGATCCCCTGGAGTAGGAAATGGCAACCCACTTCATTATTCTCATCTGGAAAATTCCATGGATAGAGGAGTCTGGAGAGCTACAGTCCATGGGATGGCAAAGAGTCAGACATGACTGAGTGGCTAACATTTTCACTTTACTTCACTTCAAGGAGGTAAAAGACCTGTACTGGGAAAACTGCAAGATACTGATGAAGTGAACTGAAGATGACATAAACAGATGGAAATAGATACCATATTCTTGAATCAAAAGAATCAGTATTGTTAAAATAACCACACTACTGCAAGGCAATCAACAGATTCAATGCAATCCCTATCAAAATGCCAATGGCATTTTTCACAGGATTAGAACAAATATTTTTAAATTTGTATGGAAACATACAAGAACCTGAATACTCAAAACAATCTTAAGAAAGAGGAATGGAACTGGAGGAATCGTGCTTCTTGACTTCAGACTATACTACAAAACTACAGTAATCAAAACCGTATGGTACCAGCCCAAAACAGACACATAGATCAATGAAATAGAATAGAGAGCCCCCAATAAACCCCGGGCTTCCCTGGTGGCTCAGCTGGTAAGGAATCCACCTGCAAGAGGGGAGACCTGGGTTCAATTCCTGGGTTGGGAAGATCCCCTGGAAAAGGGAAAGGCTACCCACTCCAGTATTCTGGCCTAGAGAATTCCTGGACTGTATAGTCCTTGGGGTCACAAAGAGTTGGCCATGACTGGGCGACTTGCACTTTCTTCACTCTCAAATAAACCCACAGAGCATGGTCAACTACACTACAGTAAAGAAGGCAAGACTATACAATGGAGAAAAGGCATCTTCACTAACTGGTGCTGGAAAAACTGAACACCTACATGTAAAAAGAATCAGATTTGAATATTCTCTAATACTACACCCAAAAATGGATTAAAGACATAAATGTAAGACTGGAAACCATAAGACTCCTAGAGAAAAGCACTGGCAGAATACTCTTTGACATAAATTTGACAAAAATACTTGCAGTATTTTTTGGATTCACCACCTAAAGTTATAGAAATAAAAGCAAAAATAAACCAGTGGGATCTCATTGAACCTGAAGCTTTTGCATAACAAAGGGAACCATTGACAAAGCAAAAACACAGCCTACTAAATGGTAGAAAATATTTGCAAATGATATGACCAATAAAGGGTTAATATAAAAACTATATAAATGTCTCATATAACTCAACATCAAAAACAACCAATCTGACTAATAAATGAGCAGAAGACCTGAACAGAGATATATTCAAAGCAGACATGAAGCTGGCCAGTAGGCACATGAGAAGGCGCTCAACATCATTAACCATCTGGGAAATGTAAATCAAAACCACAGAGATCTATCACCTCACACCTGCTAGAATGGCAATCATCAGAAAGAATACAAACACAAAAAACAAGTGTTGACAAGAATATAGATAAAATGGAACCCTTGTACACTGTTGGTATAGCCACGTGGAAAACAGGATGGAGACTTTTTTAAAACTGAATATAGCTACTATCAGTTCAGTTCAGTTCAGTTCAGTCGCTTAGTCACGTCCGACTCTTTGCGACCTCATGAATCTCAGCACGCCAGGCCTCCCTGTCCGTCACCAACTCCCTGACCCAGCAATTGTACTTGAAGTTATGCATCCAAAAAAACACAAAAACACTAGTTTGAAAAGGTACATGCTTCCCAATGTCCATAGCAGTATTACTTACAATTGCCAAGATAGTAAAGATGATCTGTGTCCATCAATAAATAAATGGATAAAAAGTATGTCACACAGACACACACACACACACACACACACAAATACTATTCAGCCATTAAAAAGACTTAAATTTTGCCATTTTTAGAAACAGGTATGGAGTTGGTATTATGCTAAGTGAAATGAGTCAGACAGAGACAGACAAATACTGTATGATATCAGGTATATGTGGAACTTAAAAAACACAGCTAGTGAATATAATAGCAACAATAAGAAACCAGACTCACAGACACAGAAAGCAAGTTAGTGGTTACCCTTAGGGAGCGGGAATGAAGATGGGCGATATAGGGGTAGGTGTTTAAGAGGTACAAACAATTATGTACAACAGAAGCTACGTGGATCTATTGTACAACACAAGATTATATACAACAGAAGCTACACAGATCTATTGTACAACACAAGGAATGTGGCCAGTATAATACAATAACTATAAATGAAATATAACATTTACAAATTGTGAATCACTGCAGAGTACACTTATAACTTACATAATATTGTACATCAATCATACTTCAATTTTAGAAACAAAAAATATACTAAAATTCTGAGGAGTCCATGTAACACCCTTCTAAATTGGCCTGACACCCCGCAATGTAGCATGTTTGTTCTGGTGTAAATTTTAATTCCAAGTAGCTCTAGAATTGCTTAAGTCACTCCCTTTCTCTTTCTTCTGAATTTTGTTTTCAAGCAAACCTAGTTAACCTAGCCAACTCTGGGTGGTGGTTTTAAGTGGTTCCTTCCTGGCAGTGGCCCACACAACCAGGGCCATTTAACTCCCTTTTCGGTTCATAGTGTGGTTTGGTTCCCCTGTAGTGGGCAGAGCCAAGTTCCTCTTCCCCATTGATACTCAACTTCCTTGAATACAACTTTGCTACAGCCCAATACTCATATTCATCCTTTTCTGAGCATTTTTTTTTCTGAATTATCACTCTTACTTTGTCAAACGGTTACCTGAGCTAGTCAGTTGGAACCCAACATGGGTGAGTAGATGACATTTCCAAGGCATCAGCTGAGTCCTCCTCAGACTGCAAAAGCTCCTGTCAGGAGTAACTGTGGTTATTCTAGCCTGGCCCTTTCTAAGCAATGAGGCTTAGATCTCTTCTAAGCACTGTTTGCCCAAGAAAACTGCTCAACAGTCCAAGCAATAACTTCAAAATCAGATTCCAGCGCCCCACACATTCCAACAAGACACGCCATCTGTGGTGGTTTCTGCACTGCGTTCCCTTCAGAAGCAAAGCTGTCAGAGTTTATTTGGGAAACCAGATGCTTGGATCTGTGCATCATGGTCCAAGGGTCACTCACAGCCTCCCACCAGCAAGGCTAGGAGGACTTCATCTGAAAAATTACACGGCTATGCTCATTCAGTCATCCTTTATGGAAGAATGTCTGTCTCTTGTAGAAACTGTTCTACCGCATCTCATCTCACATATGTTTTAAATGAGACATGTTAAAGCAGCTAATCAAAGTTTGTTTAAATATGTGGACAAACATGCTCAAAATCCTGAAACTGAGCAGATGAAATAATTTAACTTTTTTAAATGTTGCGAGACTGTGTGTGATTAAGTCGATTATTATCAAGGAAAGGAGTTGATTCAAGGAGCAGCTTTTAGATTGCATGGCTAAAGGGTGTGTCTGCCAAGAAGTTTTGCAAGTTAGTCAAATTGGATGACATAACACATTATTTCTTCTTCCTAGTTAGAAAAGCAAGGACAATGTACTAGGCTATAGGTCTGAAAGATAATCCAGGATTAAACATTGAGAACAATGAGGAAGAAATATGGATCCATCAGAAGCCATTTTCCAACGTCTTGTAGTTGCAAAAAGAATCTTTCTCTCAGGAAGTGGTAAAAAAAAAAGTTGTGTTGGGTATAATGGAGGCTGTAAAGACTAAAAGTTGTCCACATTTTGAAGGAGGTTTTTTTTTTCTTGTTTTAACTAGCCTTTTACAATTAAAGACAACATCTCTAGACCAATAATATATCATAAATCCACTGGACCAGGATTTGGCAAACTTTTTTCTAAAGAATCAGATAGTAAATGGTTTAGACTTTGGGGCTGTACAGTCTCTGCTCAACTCCCTCATTGTGGCAGGTAAAAACCACAGACACTATGCCTAACAAAGACGGGGGCTGTGTTCCAATAATACTTTATTAATAACAGCAAACAAAGAGATAGATTTGTCCAACAAATAGTAATCAGCTGAGCCCTGCCCCAGACTACAAGTTTTATGAAGACAAGGATCTGTATTCCCAAGTAGGACACTGTAGGCAGTCAATAAATATCTGTGAATGACATTCTAAAAAATTGGAATTACAGTCCTTGTTCTACCATTGTGTGACTTTGGCCAAGTCATTTCATCTTCTAGAGTCTTAGTAGTTGAAAATATAAAACGGAAAAAAGAATGTTGATCCTACCTGTTTATAGCAACAAAAATCACCAACATTTACTGAACTCTTAAAAAGTACCGTATGAAGTTGTATTATATATGTGTGTCCTCATTTAATCTCCCCGACAATTCTACATTATCCCAGTTTTAACAGATAGAGAAACCATGGCCACAGAGAGCTTAAACCATCTAAACTCACGTAGTAAATTAAGCAACAGTCAGAACTCTATATGGAACAACGGGTCAGTTCAAGATTGAGAAAGGAGTGCAATGGGGCTGTCTTCTGTCACCCTGTTTATTTAATCTACACTCTGAGTACATCACGAGAAATGGACGAGTTACAAGCTAAAACCGAGACAGATGGGAGAAACATCAACAACCACAGATACGTGGATGATACCACTCTAACTGCAGAAAGAGAAGGGGAACTAAAGAACCTCTTGATGAGGGTGAAGGAGGAGAGTGAAACAGCCAGCTTAAAACTAAATATTAAAAACCCGAGATCATGGCATCTGGCCCCATTACTTCATGGCAGATAGAAGGGGAATTTGGAAGTAGTGACATTTCCTCTTCTTGGGCTCCAAAATCACCGCAGATGGTGACTGCAGCCATGAAATCAGAAGACGTTTGCTTTTTGGCGGAAAAATTACGACAAACCTAGACAGTGTGTTGAAAATCAGACATTACCGACAAAGGTCCGTGTAGTCAAGGCTATGGTCTTCCAAGTGGTCACATACGGTTGTGAGAGCTGGACCTAAAGAGAGCAGAGTGCTAAAGAATCTATGCCTTCAAACTGCGGTGCTTGAGAAGACTACTGAGAGACACTTCGACAGCAAGGAGATCAAACTAGTCAATCCTAAGTGAAATTAACCCTGAATACTCATTGGAAGGACTGATGCTGAAGTTGAAAATTCTAATATTTTAGTCACCTGATGCAAACAGCTGACTCATTGGAAAAGTCCCTGATGCTGGGAAAGATTGAGGGCAGAAGGAGAAGAGGGCCTCAGAGGAAAAAGTGGCTGGATGGCATCACTGATGCAATGGACATGAACTTGGGCAAACTTTGGGAGATGGTGAGGGACAGTGAGGCCTGGTGTGCTACAGCCCATGGGGTCACGAAGAGTCGGACATGACTGGGTGACGGAACAACAGCAACAGTAAATAATAGAAATGAGTCTCAGTCTCCAGAGCCTGCCCAGCTCATCACTTCCCACTGATTTATTTTCTCTAAGCTTGGGAATGAAAACAAGCTATTACAAATAATTTTGTTGTTGTTGTTTTCTATTTTGTAAATCACGGAACTGGCTTGATCTACAGGACCAACACATTTTTATACTTAGCTGTTTAATCCTCTTAAACTCTATGATTGTTCAGCCACCATAACCAAGGTAGAGATGGGAATAGGGAATAAATCACATAAGGTCCTTTTCAGTTCAGTTCAGTTCAGTCACTCAGTCATGTCTCACTCTTTGCCACCCCATGGACTGCAGCACACCAGTCCTCCCTGTCCATCACCAACTCCCAGAGTTTACCCAAACTCATGTCCATTGAGTCAGTGATGCCATCCAACCATCTCATCCTCTGTCGTCCACTTCTCCTACAGTCTTCAATCTTTCCCAGCCTCAGGGTCTTTTCCAGTGAATCAGTTCTTTTCATTAGGTGGCCAAAGTATTAGAGTTTTGGCTTCAACATCAGTTCTTCCAATGAACACCCAGAACTGATCTCCTTTAAGATGGACTGGTTGGATCTCCTTGCAGTCCAAGGGACTCTCAAGAGTCTTCTCCAACACCACACTTTAAAAGCATCATCTTCAGTGCTCAGCTTTCTTTATAGTCCAACTCTCACATCCATACATGACTACTGGGAAAACCATAGCCTTGAGTAGATGGATCTTTGTTGACAAAGTAATGTCTCTGCTTTTTAATATGCTGTCTAGGTTGGTCATAACTTTCCTTCCAAGGAGTAAGCATCTTTTAATTTCATGGCTGCAATCACCATCTGCAGTAATTTTGGAGCTCCAAAAAGTAAAGTCAGCCACTGTTTCCACTGTTTCCCCATCTATTTGCCATGAAGTGATGGGACTGGATGCCATGATCCTAGTTTTCTGAATGTTGAGCTTGAAGATCCTTTTGGAGGCAAGCAAATGCTGATGAACTAATGCAAAAGGTTGGAGGCTGGGGAGAGATTTATTAGAGGAAAAACTAGAGAACTCATGGAACTAAAGGAGACCTGAACAAGGCATTGGGTGGAAAAGAAGCATACAACAAGAACCCGGGGATATTGAAAATGAAACAATAACTCCAAACCACCTCCTGTTCCTGCGTATCTCACTCATGTTTCAAATTCCTAGGGAAGAGATTCTCTTCTGTCCAACTACATCAAGCATTTCTTCCTTGTATAAATTGACTCTGGCCAAGGACCAAATAGGCAAGTTCCGTCTTGGGGTTAAAAATGAACCTGGGCAAAGGCTAATAGAGCTTTGTCAAGAGAACGTGCTGGTCATAGCAAACATCCTTTTCCAACAGTACAAGAGCCAGCGCTACACAGGGACATCACCAGATGATCAACATCAAAATCAGATTGATTATGTTCTTTGCACTGAAGACAGAGAAGCTTTACACTGTCAGCAAAAACAATATCTACAGCTGACTGTGGCTTGGACCATGAGCTTCTTATTGAAAAATTCAAGTTTAAATTGAAAAAAGTAGGGACAACCACCAGGTCATTCAAGTATGACCTAAATCAACTCCCTTATGATTATAATGAAGACAATGACAGACTAAAGGGATGAGATCTGGTAGATAGAGTGCCCGAAGAACTATGGATGCAGGTTTGTAACATTGTACACGAAGCAGTGACCAAAACAATCCCAAATAAAAGTAAATGGGAAAAATCGTCTGAGGAGGTTTTACAACTAGCAGAGGAAATAAAAGACGTGAAATGCAAAGGGAGAAAGGGAAAGATATAGCCAACTGAATGCAGAGTTCCAGAGAAAGCGAGGAGACATTTTTTAAAAGTCGTAAATGAACAATGCAAAGAAGTAGAAGAAAACAATAGAATGGGAAAGACTAGAGATCTCTTAAAAAAAAATTGGAGATATTGAGGAATATTTCATGCAGGATGGGCACAATAAAGGACTGAAATGGCATTGACCTAACAGAAGTAGAAGAGATTAAGAAGAGGTGGCAAGAATACACAGAAGAACTATACTGAAAAGGTCTTAATGACCTGGATGACCATAATGGTGTGGTCACTCACCTAGAGTCAGATATCTTGCAGTGTGAAGTCAAGTGGGCCTTCAGTTCAGTTCAGTCGCTCTTAGGAAGCATCACTATGAACAAAGCAATCGGAGGTGACGGAAATCCAGCTGAGCTATTTCAAATGCTAAAAGATGATGCTGTGAAAGTGCTGCACTCAATATGTCAGCAAATTTTGAAAACTCAGCAGTGGCCACAAGACTGAAAAAGGTCAGTTTTCATTTCAATCCCAAAGAAGGGCAATGCCAAAGAATGCTCAAACTACCATAGAACTGTCCTCATTTCACATGCCAGCAAGGTCATGTTCAAAATCCTTCAAGCTAGGCTTCAGCAGTACATGAACTGAGAACATCCAGATGTACAAACTGGGTTTAGAAAAAGCAGAGGAACCAGAGATCAAATTGCCGACATTTACTGGATCTTGGAGAAAGCAAGGGAGTTCCAAAAACAACATCTACTTTTGTTTCACTCACTATGCTAAAGCCTTTGATTGTGTGGATCCCAACAAATTGTGGAAAATTCTTAAAGAGACAAGAGTAACAGACTACCTTATCTGTCTCCTGAAAAACCCATATGTGTGTCACAGAGCAACAGAACCAGACATGGAATGATTGACTGGTTCAAAACTGGGCAAGGAATAACACAAAGTTGTATCACCATGCTTATTTAACATATATGCAGAGTACCTCACATGAAATTCCAGGCTGGATGGATCACAAGTTGGAATCAAGATTGCCAGGAGAAATATCAACAACCTCAAATGTGCCGAAGTATCACTCTAGTGGCAGAAAGTGAAGAGGTACTAATGAGCCTTTTGATGAAGGTGAAAGAGGAGAGTGAAAGGTTGGCTTAAAACTCAACATTCAGAAAACTAAGATCATGGCATCTGGTCCCATCATTTCATGGCAAATAGAAGGGGAAAAAGTGAAAGCAGTGGCAGATTTTATTTAGTTGGGCTCCCAAATCATGGAGGATGGTGACTGCAGCCATGAAATTAAAATATATTTGCTCCTTGGAAGGATAGCTATGACCAACCTAGATGGTGTATTAAAAAGCAGAGACATTACTCTGCTGACAAAGGTCTATATAGTCAAGGTTACAGCTTTTCCATTAGTCATGTATGGATGTGAGAGGTGGACCATAAAGAAGGCTGAGCACCGAAGGACTGATGCTTTTGAACTGTGGTGTTTGAGAAGACTCTTGAGAGTCCCTTGAGTGGAAGAAGATCAAACCAGTCAATCCTAAAGGAAATCAACCCTGAATATTCATTGAAAGGACTATCGCTGAAGCTCAAACTTGAATACTTTGACCTGATGCAAAGAGCCAACTCATTGGCAAAGACCCTGATTCTGGGAAAGATTGTGGGCAAATAGAAGCAAGTGGCTGGGGATGAGATGGCTAGATAGCATCACTGACTCAATGGACATGAATTTGAGCAAACTCTGGGAGACAGTGGAGGACGCAGGAGCCTGGCAATCTACGGGGTCACAGTGAGTCGCACACGACTTAGCAACTGAACAGCATGGAAAACTGGCGACCCTCTGCCACGGAGCCAGGCCTTCTCAGGTGGCATACACTCTGTCTGTGGAGTGTGTTTCTCTCTAAATAAATCCGCTTCTTACCTGTTGCTTTGTCTCTCACGATTTCTTTCTGCCATCAAGACATCCAGAACGTGAGCTTCCTCAAGTCCTGATACAAGGTGCGACCCCAGTTCCAAGGCTGTAGAGTTGAGTCCCAGTCCATGCTGCCTGATTCCAGGGTGCTTCTTCTACCTGTCTCCTCCGCAGACTGCCTTTTGCCATCATCCCTAATCTTTTGTGTCCTGTTTACTGATATCAGTAATCTTTGACCGCCTCTGCTCACCTACACATTATCACACATGCATATGTTGATAGCAAAGCTATCATGCTTGCTTCTTTATAGAGTGGCCACAGCAATAAAATCAATTTCTGACTCCAATTTTTTTTTAATAAATTTCTATGTTTTACAACTTCTGTGGCTAGAAATATAGTCTTAGTGTCATGACTACATATTTGAAATCAAAATGGTATCATTATTCTTATTTGCTTTTGTTTTACAAATAGATTCTTAACTTGTTTCCGCTCTAATTCTTAGGTCTCGAGTGCACATCTCCAACCCACACAGTAACAGAATGCCTGTTAGAAGACTGCCCTTTGGGGGTCGAGGGTGGTTTTGTTTCCATCACACTGGGAGTCTGAGTATTTGGGGAACTGTTGAGATACATGTGAAGTAGGGGAAGATTGGAAAATCTGTTTTATTATAACTGCTGCTTTGCCTGAATTGGTAGTCGCATTTCTGCCCCTCCATACTTCACTCCTCACCCTAGAGCAACCTGTTCCTTTCCGCAAGCCAGCAGTTTCCGCGTTCCAGCCGGAAAAGGGCCTGGAATCCAGATAGAGCCTAGAGCTTGTGCAGCCAAATATCTGGGAGGAGTTTAAAGAGTTTGGGGACATTTCAATCCTTGGTGTTCCGTACAGTTCAGCTGTTGGTATTTTTTTTCCCTCAGATCTTTAAATTATTATGCCAAAAGTGAAAATATTTCTAATAATAATCACTTCAGTGTACGATCTTAAACTAGGCACTGACAAGCATTATCTCATTTGATTCTTACTAAAAGTCCTAGGTTCGGGTTATAGGTGAGGAAACCAAAGCTTATAGAGGTTAGGCAACTTGCTGTATCATACAGCTAGTAAGAAGGAGGCATGAGATTTGAATCCAAATGGTTGGACCCCGAAGCCTGGGTTCCAAGCCTTTTGCATCTTCTTCATTCTCATTTTGTGACTTGCTTTAACCATTACCATTATAAAATACCATTTAAAAAATGATTTATAATAATTTTCTCCCTTTTCCACCATGAGATTCTTTTGCTTGATTCTATAGCTACCCTCCTACATCCAGCCAAAACTTCATCATAGGAGTCAATGAATACGTAGGATTAATTCTTTTATTTCTTATTATGTGTCAGGTCCGATGCTAGACTTTAAGACAAAGATAGGAATGAATCATCTTGTTCTTCATTTTGGAGGATAAGGAGCTAGAAAAGAGAGGAGAAGAAGAGAGAGGGGAAAAATGAAAGAGAATAAGAATTGATAAAAAGAAAAAATTGTTAGTTCTACTATTCAACAGATTTTAATCAAAACTTACTCTACAGACAACTTTTCAAGGTTGATTCTAGTCTTTACACATTAAATACCTTACATTCCTACGGTACTAGCCTTTCTGAGCCACTGGTTTCTGCAAAAAAATGTAGAATTCTTTTCAACAAAATGTCTTTCATCACTATTAACCAAGCAAAAACATCCCATTGTTATAAAATCTTACGAATTTTGATGGACAAAGAAATGGAATTAACTTACAAATAAAGCAAGTATGCAGACTACTAAATGCTAAAGAAAATGGGTTTTGAAAGAAATAATAAAGTGAACGAAAAAGAAAACGAATTTTGCCTTCAAGATTGGGGTTAGTGTGGGAAATTACAGTCGTATTAACATAAGAAGAAATACCACTACCTCATCCTTAGAAACCCAGACTTCCTTAACAGTAACAGAGAGTCAAATTTCATTACAACCAATATCACAACAAAATTTTCAGAGCGACACCAAGAATTTGAATGTTTTTCTTTTTTCAAAAATAGGGATATAATTAAATTCTAAGAACAGAATCTTGGGTAGAAGTTAGTCCTCTGAATTTTAACATGAGTAACAGAAGAACAGTATTTAGTATCCCCTTAATACTGAAGGAAATTTTTAAATTGTCCTTTTTTCTCTTATATTTATAATTTATCAAAACAATGAGGTAAAATGACCAAGTCTAAAATGAACTCAAATTTTTATGCTCTCTCCCAGAGTCCATTTAGTTAAGATTATTTTTAAGCTTCCAGGTGGGGTCTTTCCCCCCTTGTTTGCTTGATTTTTGTTTTTTTTTCTTTAAATTTATGTTCCCTTTGCGTATCCTGGTTCCTCCAGGTTTGGGATGGGGAAGCACGAATGGTTCTGCAAGATGGCAGATTGCTGTATTTGGTAGATCAGAATGAGTTTCCAACAAAGCATCCAAAAATGTTGCCTCTCAGTTAAACCTTCAAACCCTTAGAGGTGTTCCTCATCACTAAAACAGCAGACCATAAAGTCTGCTTTACGCAGGCAGATTTATGTCTTGATTTGTACTCAAACACAACCATGAAGGTTTATCTTCTGATCCGGGGGAAAAAATAAACAAAGCAACAAAGGCCTTCACAAAAGAGAGTGTATGAGCCAAATTAATGAGGCCTTTGTTCTTTCCAGGTTAAGGAGAAACAGAATGTAGATTTAGGACGCAAGGAGGCTCCATGCTTTTCTAATGTGACTTTGATTCCTGACAAGCAAACTTCAGTGTGTGTTTAAAATCTTGAGGATTTATATTATTAACCAAACAAGAGTTTTTACAATCAGGGAACATTTGTCTGGTTTCCCCCTCGCCTCCTTCCTCCCCACCCATCCCCCCAACCAGCACACACAATTTTTGTAGAATATTTTGTTGGCTATAATTAAACTATGTGTGTTAATTAGGATTAGATTTTAAATGCACTGCTTGGGAAGTTGAAAAATACAGGATCTGAATGAGCCCAAATTGAGATGACACTTGAATTTTCGCAGATGTTTCCATAATCCTAATTTCAAATTGATTGTACTTCCTGAACAGTGAGAAGCCATTTTCAGTTATTTATTCAGACGCGTGCACTACTTCTCCCCTCTGCCAGTGGGTAGAAAACATCTAGCGCTTTCATTAACTCCTTCAAATAAACTGATTTCTGAGGCTCGTTTTAATGGGAGCAATGCTAAACCGACCTTCATGCTCCTGGGGTCATCCCAGAGCCCACATACTGAGACCAACCAGAAGCCCGGAGCCCAGCAAGTTCCCTCTTGCCTGTCCCCTCATGATGGATTCAGCTGGCTTTTGACTGTGGTGGCTCAATAGGCCAGGGAAAAGCAAAGTGATGAAAAAGAACTTCCCCCCAAATTGGCTACCAGCAGCTCATAATATGTGACACTTGATTCAGCCGCAGAGATGTGCGGCCTGTGATGCTACATAGGCCCAGGGTTTGGACTCAGCAGCAGGGCCACCTGTAAAACACATTCCCAAACAAATGGGCTGTAAAAAAGAGAAGCCCCCGCCAAATCTACGTGTGTCAGTACCAAGCAGCGTTTCAGTGAGAGCCGAAAACCCGCCACCAGACTTGCAATATGAAGAAAACGCTGTCCTCTCTTTGTCCAAGTGTGTTTGTGGTAGTATCTCTCTACATTTTATGTTCAACCCACAATCCAGGAAGGCTTCAGAGATCCCGCCTCGGAAGCAATCCCGTTCTCCTGACAAGCCTCCTATGTGCTTGCAATTCCTCGCAGATTCCCTGTTAAGGGGGCCTCTGCTGAATTAGAGGCATCGCGCTTTCTCCCACCTGTACCGACTTCCCACTCAACTGTAAGACAATGGACGTGATTGATCTAATGAGGGGCTGGGAAAGCCAGCTGATTGCTATAAATAGTTGAAAGCAAAAGCTTGTGCTTGGCTTCCCAACAGATTCCTCATCAGCCCTGGTACCCTAACCTAAATAGGTAAGCTGCCTCCTGGCAAATTAGGTGGAACGCTTAAGCTTTATCTTGGTGAAAGTTCGTCCAGAGGGCACAGCAGAATTCAGAGAGAGATGACAGACAGGACATTCACGTTTCAAAGCAACAATCACATGTCATCCTCTATGTCTCATGATGGCAGAATTCACTTTTTTAAACAGAAAACAGTTTGAATTAATGCAAGTGTGCATGAGACCAGAAAACTTTTTTTTTTTCTAAATGGCTGTTGTGTTTTTATTTATCTGAAGTCTGGTGGAAGGCCCTTGTGCATTTGTTAATGAAAATAGCATGCTGCAAATGTACATAAAAGTAATTCACATAATGGCCCGGAAAATCATATAGTTTTTTTCTCTCCTTCCATCTTTCAGGACTGTTTCTTAATCGAGACGTTAGAATCACCTGATTTCCAGCCCATTCCCCCAGATCAAGTACATGGAGGTGGAGGGCTTGGAATCAGAAATTCCTTTTTTTTTTTAAAACTCTCCACGTGATTCTAATGGGCATCCAAGTTTGTGAACAGTTACCGTGCTAGAGGGTCTCCAATAATAGCACAGAGAAATTTTTTCTTCTGGGCAATTTGCAGAAGAAAAAAAAGAGTCAGGTGAAACTGTCCCTGCCTCCATGCCTCTTGTCCAGGAGTCCTCTGGGGCTAACAGTGCATAGTTTGCGTGCCTGGCCTCACTCCTGATCACTGGAGAGCCTCTTCCTCTGGGGGGTCACTCTCACCCCTTGGATATGGCGGCAGAGAGTTTAATTAACTGGTCTCAAGACCGCTAGCTAGTGAGCAGCACAACCAGATTTCAGATTAAGCTAGTGTTAGCCCCAGAGTTTATTCCAAAAGCAGAGGTGGAATGCCGGCAGCCCATGAGCCATATCAGGGCTTCCCACGCGGCTCAGAGGTAACAAAGCCATCTGCCGTGCAAGAGCCACAGGAGACAAGGGTTCGATCCCTGGGTCGGAAAGATCCCCTGGAGGAGGCATGGCAGCCCGCTCCGGTATTCTCGCCTGGGGAGTCTTCTGTGCCCCTGGGGCCCGGCAGGTGCAGTCCAGAAGGTCGCAGCGAGTTGGACACGCCTGGAGCGACTTAGCTAGCACACACGCACAGGAGCCATGCTCATCCAAGACATTTTATTTGGCTCGCGCAGAAGTCTGAAAATGTTCAAACGTGCCTGTATGGTGGGTGTGAGATCTCCTGCTTGTCTTAATCCCATCCACTCCCAGCTCCATTCACCCTGAGCACATTTTAATCACTTAGCAGCTTGGCCTGTTGTCATTTGAATTCACATTCCTGGGCTGAGGCAGGAGAGACTTTAAAATTATGGTGAAGTCACAAAAACATGAATGTTGCCACATGCTTCCCCCGATACACATTGATGGATTAAGACTAAAGTCACCCATCCTATTTAAAACTGATGCTCTTTACCAAAGCATTCAATTCTTCACTCGTTCATTCACTTACTGCACTCCTGCTAGGAAGAAGACGCTTCCTGAGGAGGGGTAATCCAAAGGGACAGGAATTAACACGTAGGTTCTACTAAAAGCCAGGCATTTAGCTGGGCGTTTTGCAGACTTTTCTCAGCTAACTTTTCAGCAATGCATCTAGTACTGCTATTGTGAGTGTTTTACTGAGACAGTGAACTGACAGTGTGAGAAGCTGGGGCAAGCTTAATTTAATGAAGACGAGTGAGCAGCCGCCCGTGCTGCTGCAGGCAATGGCGACTCGACTTTGAACAACACCATGCAGTTACCAGTTTGGCAGTTTGGAGCCTTTTTGCATCAGCTTGCAACAGCTGATTGTTAGAATTTCAGGAATTTTGCAAGTCAGTTGTTAAACTACAGGTAACTTAGAATTAGCCACATCAGGCATATTTGCACCATAGAAAGCAAGCAAAGCCATAAATGAGGGCTTTTTATTTTTTTGAGAGAGAGAGAATTTACAGCAATTTATGAATTCTGATAATCTGAATCCAGAATGTAGGCCTGAGTGCCTTTGCACCCAATGCCATTCCTACTCTGTAGTTGAACAGGGAAGTCTCCACCTTCATGAAGCCGGTGACGGGGAGAGAGGGGCATGGCAACCTCAGGAGCCAGACTCCGGTGCAGATGCCTGGATTTGAACCCCAGCTGCTGCTGGTGAGCCGTGCGGCCTTGGGGAGCCAAGTTAGTACCAGTAGGCCTCGGTTTCCTTCCCTGTTAAACGGACAAGGGCTGTATGAATACAACCCTCACAGGGCTGTATGAAGATCAGTCTTTAATATGCACACTATGTACACTGTGGTGTATAAATCAGTGCACATTTACACTTTGTGTGTGTATATGCACATATATATTTATATTTATGGGGCTTCTGTGATGGCTTAGATGGAGGAGACATAGGAGATACAGGTTTGGTCCCTGGGTTGGGAAGACCCCCTGGCAAAGGGAATCTGCCCACTCCAGCATTCTTGCCTAGAGAACTCCATGGGGTTGCAAAGAGTCAGAAATACAGCATATATTTATAATATATGTATGTTTATAAATATAGCATTTATTTATATTTATAAATATAGTGTAAATTTATACTTTATGTATTCCTTTATACAAAACATTGCCTATCACTTGGTAAGAATTATATAAATATTCGTTATTATTATAAAAACAATAAACACAGCAAATGAACATCTGTATTTGAACAAGTGTTTGTACCTGAAAGAGAAAAACAATATTTTGAGTGTATATGAGAGAGAATTCTTTCTCTCATTCCCATCCATTTTGTTGAATTATGTTAAAAGCTTTTGCAATTTTTCAAAAATTCCAGGAACCAACTGATTTAACTATGACTTTTCCATTGAAGTGGTGGAAGAGAAATTTGCTTTATCCAGCCTTGTTCATATTTAGTTTATATTGTATCCAGTTTGCATTGCTACATCCAAGCATAGTCTCACTGAGACTCCCACCCAGTTGGAGGATCACAAGCCTGCGCCTTCTCTGTATCCACTGGCCTGACCATGCAAATCAGTCCATTTTTCATTCCATTTTTCCATGATTGTTTGAAAGCAGATATGTTGAGTGTTTAAAAATGTTAAAACCTTCTAATCTCATTAAAGACACCAATGGCTGATAGCTTATGGTGAATGATGCGGGATTCATGGTCTCCAAAGAAGACTGAGCTTCGGGACCAGGGACCAGGCTTGACCACTCAAGAGCATTTGTGTAGCAGAGTTTTATTAAAGTGAGAAAGGACGGAGAAAGCTTCAGACACAGGCATGAGGAGGGGGATGGAGAGCGCCCCCCTGCCAGTCTTAGCAAGGCCTTATATAAACTTCTATCAGACCCACTCCCATGACATACATCTTAAGGTAACAGGATTAGTCAGAAGGTTCTTGTTAAGGAGAAACATATCCTTGAGAAAGATTCATTGTTATTTTGACTGAGACAAAGCAGTGTAGACAAAAACATCTGTCCTTTTCTCCTCCTTGAGAGCCTTGGACCCCTTACTCCTCCTGGGGGACCCTGATCCCCTTTCTCCGCCTTGGGGACCCTGGACTTCTTATTAACCTTCCTAGGAATTGACTCTCACATGAGCGTTAGTGTCTCATTTCTTGTTATGTGATTTTTATAGGTTGATTTTATCAACCCACTGAAATATATAAATATTGCCATTCGTAGCCATTCATTTCATGGGAATGATTCTTATATAAAGAGAGTTTAGAAGGGGAGAGAGGATCCAAGGATAGGAAAGATGGTCATCTATCAAGAGGTGAGTCCTTGAACACGACTGATATTGGGCATGTTTGTTTCAATAAAATTCAACAAAAAATAAGCTTTTATTTTAAAAATCAAATAGGGTTATGATAGATTAATAATAAGGAGGACTGGAGCAATCTTTCTAGCAGTGACCACGCAGTTTGTCAACTGAAGATTGAAAGTCTTATGGTTGTATATAAAGTAACTCAATCTTATATTCACAAAGATCAGCAAAAATGGCAGCTTGGACTGTCCCAGAATTTAAGTCCATAAAGGGCAACTGCGCCACATTCAGTGTTGTTTATTTCCTTAGATGTCAGATTAAACAGTCATTAGTTCAATCCATTTACTTAATATTATTACTTCATATAAAATGCTCCATAGCCTCTGTACACATCAAAGTGTATAATTTACACCAAAATCATTACTTGCCAATATTTGGGGACCTTGGTAGGAAATCAAGATGCCATCTAGTCTAGCCAACTAGAATGAAATTTCTTTCTTCCCTGGGAACTGCTTTCCCAGCCTTTGTCAGCCTTTGTCAAACACTTTGTCAAAATTTTAGGCTAAACAGATGTGCTGTATATACTAAAGTGTAGAATAAATTATTCCAAAAGCTGTATTATCCCAACGTCCAACTCATCTGAAACTTTCTGCCCAGAATCTTAATGATATGATTCAACTCAGGGTCCAAAAGAAGGAGGAAAAAGTTAATGAAAAACGTACTAAAGAGATTTAAACTAAAAGTTGAAGGAAGCTGCAGAGAATGAAATAAATCTTTCCATTGATGAGAAAATTAACAATAACTTCTAAAGAAGCAGACTGGGGTTTTCGCCTTCTTTCTCATGATCTCTTCTCTGCCTTTTGAAACTCTGAGCCAATTTGGGGGGAATTTCTGAAGACTGAAATTTTAAGTTTGTTTTTGTTTTTGATCTCAGGAGTGACACAGTTTTGGGTGGTTCCCACCTCCACCAGTACAATACTCAACTTGTGGTTATTTACTGCAGTACTTGGCTTTCTCTCACACTGGCCAGATGTTGCTGGGTCCAAATGTTCTCACGCAACAGTAGAAAACCAATGTTTATGTTCAACTCTTAAAGAACTGAGGTTTGCATACAAAAACCTTACATGCATTGAAAGGAGGGACACATTTATAGGTGTCAATGCAAACCATTTCCCAACTCAAGGTAAGTAACAGCCACTGGGGGCTCTGGCAGGAAATCATGGAATAAGAAAGGAGAGTGGGTGCTAAAGAGCTTCCCAAAACGGGCAGACACCAAAGCCAAATGGCAGCTGGCTCACGACTTTGCCAGCCTCTAGAGAAAGCCTGAAATAAGCAGCTCTTGGACACGAATAACCTGCACAGGTCAGGAAGCTCATGGGCTCACAAATTCTCAAGCCGATGGTTGACTCTTCCACAAACATGGTCTCACCTCGGTCAGGAAGTAGCAGAGCTGCATGTCTTAGGGATCTGAAACACAGATGTGTGCAAGGCATTAGACACAGACCAAAGGACTGATATTGAAGCTGAAGTTCCAATACTTTGGCCACCTGATGCGAAGAGCTGACTCATTGGAAAAGACCCTGATGCTGGGAAACATTGAAGGCAGGAGGAGAAAGGGACGACAGAGGATGAGATGGCTGGATGGCATCACCAACTCGATGGACATGAGTTTGGGTGAACTCTGGGAGTTGGTGATGGACAGGGAGTCCTGGTGTGCTGCAGTCCATGGGGTTGCAAGGAATCGGATACGACTGAGCGACTGAACTGAACTGAAAGGAACAGCAAACTTAAACAGAAGGCCAAAATCAGCAACAAGTTCTGCAGTCCAGTGCTGACATCCGATACAAACTTCAAGGACAAGCTTTTTCAGATCCTTAACCCCTGGACCACCAGGGCAGTCTAAATTTACATTTTTCAACGAACTTATGCCGCAAATTCTGCAAGTCTCCTCCTAGTCCATTTAGAAGTATTTGCAGGAGACAGTAGAGCTGCCTGACAAGTCAGCCTCCTGCGGGCTGATCCACGTGGGCTGAAGGTGAGCAGGGAGACCAGGACGGAGCCCCAACCTGCGCCAAGTATGTGCGTCCAGGAGGAACCCTGACCTTGAGCTCGATCCTGGTCCTGCGGGCCGCCAATGCCCACGACCTCTCTCCTCATCCTGCCGGCGACAAGGGGTACATGTCAGCCCCCCAGACAGCACCCTGTGGGCAAACAGCCCCTCTAGGTGTGGACGTCGTCCTGTGCGACAGAGCTGAAGGTGGGCGTGCGGCTGCCACAGGACTTCATACCCAGGAGGAGGGCTGGGAAAGCGCCTCTGGACCCCAGAACTGTGGGTTGAAGATGCTGGTCACCCGACGGTCTGGCAGCTCACAGCTCTTCTCCGGGGAGGAGGAGGGCACAGAAGTGGCCACTTCCTGCTCCAGTTCCAGGGAGCTTGGCACAGTTGCTCCTTGATTCACACAGGATTTCCCACTGGGCGGTGATGGTGAAGCTGTGGTCTCATTCCAGGAACATCCTCACGAGGGTCAGTCAAGTCCCAGTGAGCGAGGTCCAGATGGATGAAGGGGATGGCAGGGAGAGTGGTATAAGTCCTGGTGGATGGGCACAGCATAGGGTGACCCCCTCCGCAGAGTCCAGGACGGTACCCGTGGTGCAGTCAGAGGCTGCAGGGACACACGGGCTGCAGTCACACACACGCCAGAGGGTCCAGTGCAGTTCACTCAGTTCAGTCGCTCAGTCATGTCCGACTCTTTGCGACCCCATGGACTGCAGCAGGCAGGCCTCCATGTCCTTCACCAACTCCAGAGTTCACCCAAACTCATGTCCATTGAGTCGGTGATGCCATCCAGCCATCTCATCCTCTGTCATCCCCTTCTCCTCCCGCCTTCAGTCTTTCCCATCATCAGGGTCTTTTCCAATGAGTCAGCTCTTCCCATCAGGTGGCCAAAGTACTGGAGTTTCAGCTTTAGCATTAGACCTTCCAATGAACATCCAGGACTGATCTCCTCTAGGATGGACTGGTTGGATCTCCTTGCAGTCCAAGGGACTCTCAGGGGTCTTCTCCAACACCACAGTTCAAAAGCATCGATTCTTCAGAGTGTCCAAGGTCCCAAATGTCATCTGATCACCTTCTCAGGGCTGGGGTGGGAGCTCCAGGGTCCTGGGAGGCTGCCCTGGGCACCCCTCGGGGCCCACCTCACTCACTCTGGACATTGTGACAGGTGCCTCTTCTTCACTCCTTGCCGTCCACGTTGGTGATGATGCCCTGGTCCCAGGGTACTCGAGGGTTAAGGTGCTGAGCTTCACTCAGGGCTCATTGCCCAGGTGACTGTTCCAAGCCTGCTGTGACACTCTGCTGTCGGGAGGGGCCAGTTATGGACAGGAACAGGCTGATGACTCTGGGAAAGCTTCATCCCCAGCGAAGCCACTTGGCATGCGCCAGGGCAATCACTGATGAGGAGGACAGATTTCTTCTTCCCCAGTGATGGGCAGAGGTGTCAGCAGCTGGTTGCCAGCGAAGGATCAGTGCAGCCTGCCTGGTGTGGCCCGTCTTCAACTCAGTTTAACTCAGCAAACACTACTGGGGTGCTTGTGCTCTGTGGGGTGCTCACAAGCCTGTGTTATGCCTCCCAGAAGATTGGATTCTGACAGAGACAGGCACAGGCACCGTAAATTTAGGAATTGCTTCTATATATGAGCTAGATGTGCATAACGAATTCACATCTCTGAAGAACAGGCCCTATTATGGCTTCTGTCCATTTTTTCTGGTGACGAATGATTCTAGAAAACTCAGCAAAGTCGTCCGACCATAGGAAATCTTCCCTTGCCTCCCCCACCCTCCCCAGAGACAGTCCCCTCACCAGGGTTTTGATGTAAACATAGTTTGCTAACCTGAAAGAGGAATGAACAAGGATGGCTAAGCTTGAGAACTGTGTTAAAAGCAGAACTGATAAGATTTGACAACTGATTGAATGTGGTAAGAGGGGAGTCATCAAAAAAAAAAAAAAGTTTCAAAACTAAGCAACTTAGTGTGAAGTGATGGAATAGACCAGATAAGGAGCGGGAGGCTTCCAGGAAAGGAGAGGTGTCAGTTTCACTGCTTGCGCTGGAGGGGACTGCAGCGCAGTCACGTGGAAACCCTAACAGGTAATTGGCTCTGTAGAGTGAAAACGGCCAGTAATGGTTTTAAGGTTTCCGTATTGACGTCGACCTTGAAATTTATTTTTAAAGATTGCTTTAAACTATGCATCACAGACTCTGAATTGCACTGAGATTTGAAGAAGCTGAGACTATATTTTGACCCTGATTATCAGCTCAGGTTTATACATTTTATGTTTAGTAAAGCATCCCCTGGTATAGGGTTTCCCTGATAGAGAGCTTTCCTGATGGCTCAGACAGTAAGCAATCTGCCTGCAATGCGGAAGACCTGGGTTCTATCCTTCGATTGGGAAGATCCCCTGGAGGAGGATATGGCAATCCACTCAATTTTCTTGCCTGGAGAATCCCTATGGACAGAGGAGCCTGGAGAGATGCAGTCCATGGGGTCGCAAAGTGTCAGACACAACTGAGCAATACACACACCTAAAGGGCACCAACAATTCTCTTTGGTATAAGCTTATAAAGAGACATGCAGAGACCTCCCCTGTGGCCCAGAGGTTAAAGGATTCACCTTGCAGTGCCCGGGATGCAGGTGTGATCCCTGCTCAGGAAACGAAGACCACACATGCTCTGGAGCAACTGAACTGGCATGCGGTGACAACCGACCCCCCAGACGACAGCTAAGACCCAAGGCAGCCAAATCAATACACGTGTTTAAAATGAGAGACGTGCCATGAATACCATCCATTCATAAATAAAGCATTTCACGAATGTTTACCAATAATTTCCAATCTCAAACACCTATGAAAATATCGATTTATTAAAACTCCAAGCTCACGAGCTTTGTTCTGTTCTACAAATGAGACAACAATGTCACCAAGAACTGGAAGATCTTACCGGTGAGAATAGCTCACCTCACCAGAAGCCTGGAGCCTTAATCCTCCCCACCACCTGCTGACCCCATAACTATTGTTTCCTTGGTCGCTGTGCCTACCAGTCGAAACAGGAATGATGGATCCGTATCCAGTTTTTGTTTTTTTCAGGCCCTAAAGGACTTTCTTTCTGCAGATTCAATCTACTAGGGTTCTACGTAAATAAGCAAGTAGTCGTAAATGGCAGCCCACTCCAATACTCTTGTCTGGAAAATCCCATGGACGGAGGAGCCTGGTGGGCTGCAGTCCATGGGGCTGCCAAGGGTCGGACACGACTGAGCGACTTCACTTTCACTTTTCACTTTCATGCATTGGAGAAGGCACTGGCAGCCCACTCCAGTGTTCTTGCCTGGAGAATCCCAGGGATGGGGGAGCCTGGTGGGCTGCCGTCTATGGGGTCGCGCAGAGTCAGACATGACTGAAGCAACTTAGCAGCAGCAGCAGCAGCAGCAGCAACAGATACCATTGGTTATCTACCCAGGTTTCATTTCCCTATGTTCCTTGCTATCAACTTTCTATTTTTTTCCTGGTAGACCAAGACCTCAGTTCTGGTAAATTCCTTCTGATTGGTCTAAACCAGTGGTGATAATTCACTTTGTTTTGCTAGCCACTGGTGTAGATGCAGGTATGTGACCCAATTTTGGCCAAAGAGCTGTAAGAGGAACTCTGTCTCTGGGTTCTGAAGAAGTTGCCTCCTTAATGAAAGAGCGTTGAGAGTAGAAAGAACATTTGCCTACCACCTTTCCCAGCGCCCCAGGGACAGGGCTATTTTGAGCATCATCAGTCATTTTCAACCATATGAAATTCAGAAAATCATGGCTCTTTCATGACACAGCTAGAGTGAGATGCCAACCCTGGGATTCCTACCTCCGAGCTTTCTGTCCAGTTCAGTGCAGTCGCTCAGTCCTGTCCGACTCTCTGAGACCCCATGGACTGCAGCACACCAGGCCTCCCTGTCCATCACCAACTCCCGGAGTTATCCAAACCCAAGTCCACTGAGTTGGTGATGCCATCCAACCATCTCATCCTCTGTCATCCCCTTCTCCTCCAGTCTTCAATCTTTCCCAGCATCAGGGTCTTTTCAAATGAGTCAGCTCTTTGAATCAGATGGCCAAAGTACTGGAGTTTCAGCTTTAACATCAGTCCTTCCAATGAATATTCAGGACTGATTTCCTTTAGAATGGGCTGGTTGGATCTCCTTGCAGTCCAAAGGACTCTCAAGAGTCTTCTCCAACACCACAATTCAAAAGCATCAATTATTCGGTGCTCAGCTTTCTTTATAGTCCAACTCTCACATCCATACATGACCACTGGAAAAACCACAGCTTTGATGAGATGAAACTTTGTTGGCAAAGTAATGTCTCAGCTCTTCAATATACTGTCTAGGTTGGTCATAGCTTTTCTTCCAAGGAGCAAGGGGCTTTTAATTTCATGGCTGCAGTCACCATCTGAAGTGATTTTTGAGCCCAAGAAAATAAAGTCTGTCACTGTTTCCATTGTTTCCCCATCTATCGCCATGAAGTCATGGAACGGGATGCTCAACATTTTTTGAATGTTGAGCTTTAAGCCAGCCTTTTCACTCTGTCTGTTTCGCTTAACCATGAATTGGCTTTATACTTGAAGCTATTGTCAGCTATAACTTGCAGTGAAGAGTAATCCTATAATTGTTTGTAAATCACCTTGCATAGATAGGTTTTAACTCAATAGGTTTTAACTTAAATTACATTAGTAAGCAAGTCAAAGTTCACTAGACTGAGAGGCACATTGTAGAGCCTGGATTTAGTCTAACTGAGGAGCATGTCTGGAATAGGAACCCAGGTCCCAAGGTCCTGCACCCTCCATGTAACACCGGCTTTCTCATGACCCATATCAGGGTGTCAGCTTTTGTGTTTTGAGTGGTCAGATGCAGGCCCGGGAACAAGCCAGGGTGCTGAGCTCCTGCAGGCTCCTGCCCCTGCCCTTCCACAGGGCTGGACTGTGCTCACTGGGCCAGCGTTCACGCCTCTGAACACCACCATCAGCATTCACCACTGCGTCTTCTCTTCCCGCTTCTTTCTACGCTCTTGGGGGCCACCATGGCGGAATGCAGTTAACAGGAGCCTGGCAGGGTAGAAGAGAAATGGAAAAGGAACAGAGGCCTGAATAATCCATCAGCTGGCTAATCCGCCTCTGAATAATGCATAAACTGGCTAATCTGACCCTACCATCCTGCCTGTACATCTAAGCAAACAGAGAGACGCCTTCGGGCAGCCAGCGTTTTCACTTCTTCCAATGAGCTCCGATACTCCAGGGCCAAGCCAAGCATTGTCATGCCACGTCCACATCCACAGGGCTTGGAAGGGACGGTCATTCCATTATGTATTCTTCTCTGTGGGTTCACTGGCATGACAGAAAAGTGCCACAGACAGAGGAAACAAAACATCAAAGGATTCAAAGAAAACGAGGTCATCAGAACCAAGTCCCCAGTGTTCCCAGGAAGAAGATCTTCACGGTTAAGAAAACAGGCATGAAAACAGCACATTTATTTTAAAACCTGGAACTAGATCTTCCTTCTTTTTTAAGAACAAAAGTGTGTATTTCTCAGGCCTCTGTGGACGCATGGAATAAAGATCCTAGTTCATAAAAAGGAAAACAGGACTGTACTTCTTTGCTAACCTGACATGGAAGGATGGGTAAACACCAATATTACCTGTTATTGATGTGCTCTCTGTCTTTGATATTAGAAGTCTATACTTTAGAGAGAAAATGGTTTGATCCATAGACTATCCCCAGGCAGCTGTGCTGCGGCAGCTATATAAGTGAATTTTTTTTAAACTTGTTGAGATTGGGAATCAAAAGTTTCAAGAGGAAAATCTCTGTTGCTCTGCGCCAGGTTTATAAAAAACTCAACCCTGAGATGCTTCTCCCCTTGAGAAAGAAAGCTCTAACGGAATGCAAGCAGAGACTCCCTAAGTGCTTCAATATTTATCCTTTCCTTTGCCACACCCTCAGTCTTTCGCTAAGCGTCACCTCTCTGCTGGGCACAGGGACCCATAGATCAGGCAAAGCCTCTGTCCACAAGAGTTTACAGCTTTGGGGACAAAAGTATTCATCTAGAAGTCCTGAATTAATTATATCTGAGCATCACCACTTGCCTTAATATAAAGCATATAGAATTCCATAGAAGACAGCAGCCAAAGAAACCTTAGAGCTGTCCGTGAAGGAGAGAAGTGGGGTAATGAGAGGTCCTAGTGGCCATCATCTGCCTTAACCTTCTCTGAATAACTACTTCAATTATTTACTATTCCAGTAATAGCCAATTGGAATTGGCTCTTCCAAACTTATCCCTCCAAAATGGAGGCCATCACCTGGTAGAAGTGCTCAATTCTAGGTATTAAAGGGATACACGAGCCCTCTCCGCATACAAACGTGTGCAAATGTATACAACTCCATCTCTGAGCGGTGAGAGTTCAGATGGTGAAGTCTCCCAGTCTCTAACTCATGACTTTGCCAGATGCAATTGCATGCGAGTCAAGCAAACCTTTCCACTGATCTAGACCTTTCTTTGTCATTCACCCTTCAAGGCACTTGTCATCATTCTTTGACCTGCTTCACAAATTTTAATAGAGATTTTAAGTAAATATTTCATTAATATGTAACATACAAGCAGAGAGTGCACAAATCGTAAGGGTGCAGCTCTGAGGATGTTTATCACTTAATCGCACCTGGTTAACCAGCATCTGGATTAAGAAACAGGTATTACTAACACCCAGATTTCTCCCCCTTGCCTCTGCCTTTGCCTGCACCCCACCCCTAGCCCCGCCAACACACCGTACTCACATACAAGCTAACTGTTATTCTGATTTATCTCATTATAGGTTTTTGTTTGTTTTACATTTTGTACAATTAAATTATAACTGAACATCTTTTTGAAACTTGGCTTCCCTAGTAACTCAGTAAAGCCTATGCCTGCAATGCAGGAGGCTGGGTTTGATCCCTAGATCAGGAAGATCCCCTGGAGGAGGAAATGGCTATCCACTCCAGTATCCTTGCCCGGAGAATTCCATGGGCAGAGGAGCCTGGTGGGCTGCAGTCCATGAGATGGCAAAGAGTCAGACACGACTGAGAGACTAACACACACATCTTTTTAAAACTAGCTTCATTTTCACTCAATATTCGATTTGTGAGTCTCTTCCCTGGGGTAGGGTGTATTTATTACTGCCTAGAATTCCTCCAGGTATATACACATACATTCACGTGCCCACGTACCTAACAGTTTATTCAGGCTTCTACCACTGAGACAGTTACGTTGCTCTCATTATGAGCTCTTAAGAATGTAGCTGCAGAAAACTTTCTAGCTCATATTTTTTGGTACATATATGTGCCTGTTTCTTTTCAATAGATACTAATAAGTGAATTTGCGAGTTTTAACATATTTTCAGTTCAGTGGCTCAGTCGTGTCCCACTCTTTGTGACCCCATGGACTGCAGAACGGCAGGCCTCCCTGTCCATCACCAACTCCTGGAGCACGCTCAAACTCATGTCCAGCGAGTTGGTGAGGCCATCCAACCATTTCATCCTCTGTCATCCCCTTCTCCACCCACCTTCAATCTTTCCCAGGATCAAGGTCTTTTCAAATGAGTCAGCTCTTTGAAACAGGTGGCTAAAGTATTGGAGTTTCAGCTTCAACATCAGCCCTTCCAATGAACATCCAGGACTGATTTCCTTTAGGATTGACTGTTTGATCTCCTTGCAGTCCAAGGAACTCTCAAGAGTTTTCTCCAACACCACAGTTCAGAAGCATCAATTCTTCAGCACTTAGCTTTCTTCAGAGTCCAACTCTCACATCCGCACATGACCACTGGAAAAACCATAGCCTTGACTAGATGGACCTTTATTAGCAAAGTAATGTCTCTGCTTTTTAATATGCTGTCTAGGTTGGTCATAGCTTTTCTTCCAAGGAGCAAGTGTCTTTTAATTTCATGGCTGAGGTCACCATCTGCAGTGATTTTGGAGCCCAAGAAAATAAAGTCTGTCACTGTTTCCATTGTTTCCCCATCTATTTGCCATGAAGTGATGGGACTGGATGCCATGATCTTTGTTTTTACTAATGTTGAGTTTTAAGCCAACTTTTTCACTCTCCTCTTTCACTTTCATCAAGAGCTTCTTTAGTTCTTCTTCACTTTCTGCCATAAAGGTGGTGTCATCTGCATATCTGAGATTATAGATGTTTCTCCCAGCAACCTTGATTCCAGCTTGTGTTTCATCCAGCCTGGCATTTTGCATAATATACACTGCATATAAGTTAAATAAGCAGGATGACAATATACAGCCTTGACGTACTCCTGTCTCGATTTGGAACCAGTCTGTTGTTCCATGTCCAGTTCTAACTGTTGCTTCCTGACCTGCATACAGATTTCACAAGAGGCAGTCAGGTGGTCTGGTATTCTCATCTCTTGAAGAATTTTCCACAGTTGTGATCCACACAGTCAAAGGCTTTGATATAGTCAATAAAGCAGAAGTAGATGATGTTCTGAAACTCTCTTGCTTTTTCAATGATCCAACCGATGTTGGCAATTTGATCTCTGGTTCCCCTGCCTTTTCTAAATCCAGCTTGAACATCAGGAAGTTCGCAGTTCATGTACTGTTGAAGCCTGACTTGGAGAATTTGAGCATTACTTTGCTAGTGTGTGCTGCTGCTGCTGCTAAGTCACTTCAGTCATGTCCAACTCTGTGCGACCCCATAGACGGCAGCCCACCAGGCTCCGCTGTCCCTGGGATTCTCCAGACAAGAACACTGGAGTGGGTTGCCATTTCCTTCTCCAATGCATGAAAGTGAAAAGTGCAAGTAAAGTCACTGAGTCGTGTCCAACTCTCAGCGACCCCATGGACTGCAGTCCACCAGGCTCCTTCATCCATGGGATTTTCCAGGCAAGAGTACTCGAGTGGGGTGCCATTGCTAGTGTGTAAGATGAGTACAGTTGTGCAGTAGTTTGATCATTCTTTGGCATTGCCCTTCTTTGGGATTGGAATGAAAACTGATCTTTTCCAGTCCTGTGGCCACTGCTGAGTTTTCCAAATTTGCTGGCATATTGAGTGCACCACTTTCAGAGCATCATCTTTCAGGATTTGAAATAGCACAACTGGGATTCCATCACCTCCACTAGCTTTGTTCATAGTGATGCTTCCTAAGGCCCACTTGACTTTGCTTTCCAGGATGTCTGGCTCTAGGTGAGTGATCACACCATCATGGTTATGTAGGTCATGAAGATCTTTTTTGTACAGTTCTTCTGTGTATTCTTGCCACCTCTTCTTAATATCTTCTGCTTCTGTTAGGTCCATACCATTTTTGTCCTTTATCAAGCCCGTCTTTGCATGAAATGTTCCCTTGGTATCTCTAACTTTCTTGAAGAGATCCCTAGTCTTTCCCATTCTATTGTTTTCCTCTGTTTCTTTGCATTGGTCGCTGAGGAAGGCTTTCTTAGCTCTCCTTGCTGTTCTTTGGAACTCTGCATTCAGATGGGAATATTTTTCCTTTTTTCCTTTTATTTTAGCTTCTCTTCTTTTCTCAGCTATTTTTTGTAAGGCCTCCTCAATCACTTTGGCCTTTTGCATTTCTTTTTCTTGGGGACAGATTTGACCACTGCCTCCTGTACAGTGTCACAAACCTCTGCCCTTAGTTCTTCAGGCACTCTGTCTATCAGATCTAATCCCTGAAATCTATTTCTCACTTCCACTGTATAATCATAAGGGATTTGATTTAGGTCATACCTGAAAGGTCTAGATATTTTCGCTACTTTCTTTCAATTTAAATCCGAATTTGGCAGTAAGGAGTTCATGATCTGAGGCACAGTCAGCTCCTGGTCTTATTTTTACCAACTATAAAGAGCTTCTCCATTTTTGGCTACAAAGAATGTAATCAATCTGATTTCGGCATTGACCATTTGGTGATGTCCAAGTATATTCTAAACTTTATTAACAGCTCCCAGTCTTCCAAAGCAGCTTCACTAATTTGCATTCTAGCAACAGTGCATGCGAGTGGCGGTGTTTGTTCACCGTTTAGTATTGTCGGGTTTTGTTTTGTTGTTTCTGCCATTCTGGTGGGTACATGTATCTCGCCATGCTTCTAATTTGCTTTTCTTGATGATAAACTGTATTGAACATCTTTTCATACTCATGGTGTGCCATTTGTCTTGAAATCTTTTGCTATTTTTAAAATTGGGTTATTGCTCTTTTCTGTTATTGTATGGATTTTCCTTATACATTTTTGACATGAGTCCTTTGTCGTACTTTTGCAGTACAACTTTGCCTTGCCTTTTGACTTTCTTAATGATGTCCTCTAATGACCATAAATTCTTCATTTTAATTTTAATCAGTCTTTTTCTTTTACAGGAGTCCTCTTGTGTCCTGTGTAAGAAAACTTTGCCTATCCCAGGCTCATGAAGATCTTGTCTTGCGTTGTCTTCTAGACTGTGCTATCCATTAGGGTTGCCACTAGCCAGATGCGAGTATGTAGATTTAGATGAATGAAAACAAAATGAAACCCACACTGATTTCCTCCGATGCTGCATTTCAAGTGGTCAGTGGCAGTGTGTGGCTCGTGCGCAATGATGTGCCAGTCTTCACAGAAAGTTCTACTGGACGGCACTGATCGAGAAGGTCTGTGGTCTTCTCGTTCACATAGCTATCCATTATCCACCTGGAACTAATTCCTTTTTGTATCATGTGAGGTTGGTCCATTAAAGCTTTTATTGGGTCCACTGGTAGGCTATTTGGCAATCAGGACTATTCACATGAAATTCTACCTGGGGGGGGGCGGGGAAATATACTTTCCTTGTGTTACACTACTGAGATTTTGGTGTTTGTTTTGGCAGCTTACCTTAATAAATAGAATCTACAGTCTCACTTCTAATAAATAAAAATTCTAATAATAAAATCTGCAGGTCTCCATCTTCCATCCTTTCCTAACCTTTGGTTTTGGTGTGCGATTTCTTCTGGTTTAGGACTTCTAATTCATACCCTCCCTTTTCTCTCTTCCCACCGACTAAACTTTGATCCCTTGGAACTCCATTTGTAGACCTTCCCCCCTTCCTTGGACCTTGGAAACGAGAGGTGCATATATTCGCACAGAAACGCAAACGCTCATGAAGGCTCAGGTGTTTTTTCCTGAGCGCCTCCTGTGTTTAAGCTTCTCTTCACCAAAGTCTAACTCTTACTCACCAGGCTTCATAAGAAGACTATCCTGCATCTCCTTAACATGGTTGATTCCACGGAATATGACCTGAGCATTATAGACACGCTGATCTTCCCATAGAATGTATAGGTTGAAGAACAATCCCAAGACCTGCCTCTCATGCTGCTGCTGCTGCTGCTAAATCGCTCCAGTCATGTCCAACTCTGTGCAACCCCACAGACGGCAGCCCACCAGGCTCCCCCGTCCCTGGCATTCTCCAGGCAAGAACACTGGAGTGGGTTGCCATTTCCTTCTCCAATGCATGAAAGTGAAAAGTGAAAGTGAAGTCGGTCAGTCGTGTCCAACTCTTCATGGCCCCATGGACTGCAGCCTACCAGGCTCCTCTGTCCATGGGATTAGATACCTCTTTAATCGGAAGCTTTCATGAACTAAAGACTTGAAAGTGAAAGTGTAGTCTCTCAGTCGTGTCTGACTCTTTGGGACCCCATGGACTGTAGACCATCAGGCTCCCCTGTCCATGGGATTTTCCAGCAACGATACTGGAGTGGGTAGGTCATTCCCTTCTCCAGGAGATCTTCCTGACCCAGGGATCGAACCCAGGTCTCCTGCATTGCAGGCAGATTCTTTACCATCTGAGCCACAGGCAGTATTTACAACATAAAACTGTATGAAAAGAGAAGCCCCATTTCCCTAGAGGAGGCAGGATCAGAGGCGTCAGAAGGGCAGAGGCCAAGGCTGGAGCAGAGTTCTAGGGGTTCCTTGGGATCCAGTGATTACATGAGGTTAACACTGGCAGATGGATCACAAAGGCAAGGCAAAGGAGAAGGGTGGTCAGTCAAATATGGGAAACTAAATTTATCTTCTGGCATCCTAGGTCAAGTTCTCCATCAGTAAACCCTGAAATATGGATCTGTGTGCAAGGGATTTATTAAAGAAATGGCCCTAAGAAGTGGGAAAAACAGCTGAGGGAAGAAGAAGCCACAAACTACCGCAACAACTTCAAGAAAAGTCCCAGCCTTGGTCTGACCCCACGGAGGAGCTCTGGAGCGTGAATTACTCACACTCGCTTGCCCACGGCAAGCCAGCTGCGCTTTTGTGCTCCTGCACCAGCGTCAGCCAGTGACTGAAAGCTGCAGGTGGTGACAGAGAGAGGAGGCAGGAGGCGGGTGCAGAGCCAAGCTCCCAGGCACCGCCAGCAGCCTGCCCACGTGGCCGAAAGGGCTTCAGTAGACCGCAGTCCACCTCTAAGGTGAGTAACTCACAGGTATGGGTCATTAAAAGCAGAGATGCAGAAAAGCGTAGAAATGGGCACCCTGGAACCATAAAGTGATCCGGGGCCCGAGAGGAGCACCCTCAGTGTCTGCATGTTAGCTTTAAGATACAAGGACAAGCATGATGGTGTGGGGCGAGGCCAGAGGTCAGTGATTCAGAAACAGTCTGTGAAGCAGCCAGGTCAGCTCAGTTCAGCCGCTCAGTCGTGTCTGACTCTGCGACCCCGTGCCCTGCAGCATGCCAGGCCTCCCTGTCCATCACCAACTCCTGGAGTCCACTCAAACTCATGTTCATGGAGTCTGTGATGCCATCCAACCGTCTCATCCTCTGTTATCCCATTCTCCTCCTGCCTTCAATCTTTCCCAGTATCAGGGTCTTTTCTAATGAGTCAGCTCTTCACATTAGGTGTCCAAAGTATTAGAGTCTCAGCTTCAGCATCAGTCCTTCCAAAGAACACTCAGGACTGACTTCCCTTAGGATGGACTGGTTGGATCTCCTTGCAGTCCAAGGGACTCTCAAGAGTCTCCTCCAACACCACAGTTCAAAAGCATCCATTCTTTGGCACGTAGCCTTCTTTATGGTCCAACTCTCCGTCTTTATCCTGGGTGATGCCGCTGAGCATGACTGAGTTGGTCTGGGCTACAGGTGCAGAGTCAGGATAAGCTATTGGATGATGTGTTCTGATTGACCACGTTACTTAAATTTCCTGAGCAATTCTTCTGCACGAAATTTCTACCATTTGTCCTTCCTCCTTATATCCACACCCTCCCTCCCTTGTTCCTTCCTTGCTCCCTTCCTTCTTTCTCAAATATCTTTGCCTGTCACCGCAGATCAGATACAGCCTGAAGAATGAAATGAGTGAGGCTGACATCATCGCTGCCCTCATGGAGCTTACTGTTTAGTACAAAGAAACAGAAGTTTAGAGCGGTAAAGGAGCTCGCCTTAAGCCCCACAGCCAGAGAGAGGCAGAGCAAGCGGCCCAACCCCGGCAGCTAGATCCACCCCCGGTGCTTTTAATCCAATTGTCTCTCTAGAAGATGTAAACAGTCAAGTCACCCAATGCAACATAGAAGCAATGGCTACAATTTTCTTCCTCCCTAAAAAGCTTTCTTGGGATGGTGGGAGAGAAAAGTCAAATGAATTTAATTATCTTATTAGCATTTTTGAGAGAGGTGTTACTTTTTAATTAAAAAAAAAAATGCAGTTCTAAAACCTGAGCAAAAACTTAAAATCAAATCCAACTTTTGTGTCGAGAGCACCAGGCTAAAAGACCATCCTCTCCCTTTTATAAACAACTTTCACAGGCTGTGGGAAGACTTGGTAATAGGTGTATAATTTTACTGATCCTTTAGAAACATCTGAAACGTGGAAACGCGAGAGAGCTGGCTTAGAATAGATCCCCTGCCTTGGCTTTAGCTGTATAAATGTGGTCATTTCAAGACAGATTCCCAAAGTTAATTATGTTTTCCTGTAAAATGTAGCATTAATTGTAAGTGTGGAGTGTTAAAATGGAATGTATAATACGCTACTCAGATGGTTTGTTGTTGTTGTTTTTTTCCCCAAATAAGTGTACAGCACATGCTGTCCCTGTAATGGTATCAATTATTTATCACTCTATGTGGAGAAAATATCAATTATAATAAAATGTAAAAGGGTTATTAGCATTCCTGAACAATAAATAAAATGGAAGTTTTGAGATCAATGTGATGAACATATTAAGTTAAAATTCTCTTTTGCCCTAACAGTTGATAAGATTTTATGGCCCAATCTCTCAAAAATGTTATAAAGATTTTAAAAAGAAATATATTAAATAAAAATAAAAGCTATTAAAGAAGGTAATTTTAAATATTTAATGATATAATTAAGTCTTATTAATGTAACATTCTTTATTTTTCAGCTTAAAAACTCACAGGATTGTCATCTCTTTCATCTTAATCAGACACTGTGCTTGTTGTAATTATTTGTTATGTATTTTCATTAACATTGGATGAATATTAATGGCTTGAAATAAAAAAAAAAAATTTTTTTCTTTAGCTATGATGACTGACAGGGGCTACTTCACAGCTAGAAGCTAGAGCCTGGAAGGAAATGGGGGACTTGTTCCCCCGACTGTCCTAAGCCGAGGGCAGAGTGCCATGAGAAAGGGCTAAAAGTTTCGCCTCCTGCTTCTCAATGTCCAGGACCATGGCTTTGCATTGCCTGGGAAAGCTGGTCTTAGCCTCATCTTGGGAGCAGAGGGTTCAGAGTGGCACTGAACTAGATCCAAATTCAGCTTCTGGCGCTTCTCTTCTATTTTGCTGCAAGTTGCTAAACACCCGGAGCCTCAGTTTCCTGGTCTATAAAATGAGAATCATCACACCTTTTTTTTTTTTTTTTACAGAGTAGCTGTGAGAATAAGAAAGAGTAAATACGTAGCACCTGACTCAGAGGAGATGCTGAATAAGGAAAAAATAATAATCTGATGCTTGTGTGCTTGAAATGATGGGAAAGAAGATGTTAGAGTGGGTTCTGACTCAGTTTGGCTGGTGAAAGGACAAAGTAATTTTGTATATCCAATAACACAGTTATTTTCAAAGAACATGCATTAAAAATGAGTGAGAACTTGTTTTCTACAAAACATGCCATAGGAAAATTAAAAGGCAAGCCACAGACCGGAAGAAAATATTTGCACATGAAATTTCTGATAAAGGACTGTTTTCAGAACGTATCAAGAACTTCCACAGCTCAACAAGGAGACAAAATTTCAGGTAAATAGTAGGCAGATGTTTGAATAGGTGTTTCAACTCAGAAGACATGCAAATGGCCAAAATGCATGTGAACACACACACAGCAGCATTGGTAATTATGAGAATGCTAATTAAAACCTCTCAGTTGGTCTGACTCTTCGCAGCCCCATGGACTGTAACCTCCTGGCTACAGGCTCCTCTGTCCATGGGATTCTCCAGCAAGAATGCTGGAGTGGGCTGCTATGTCCTCCTCCAGGGGATCTTCCCAACCTAGGGATCGAACTCAGATCTTCCCACATTGTAGGCAGAGTCTGTACCATCTGAGCCACCAGGGAAGTCCAGTTAAAACCACAATGTGTTTTTCTTATACCCATACTATCCCTTAAAATAGTTGTAATCCAAAAGAAAAAAATCCATGTGTCAGTGAGGATGTGGAAAGATTGGAAGCCTCACGTGTTTCTGGAGGGAATGTAAAACATTTCAGCCACTTTGGAAAACAGTTTGGCAATTTGTTGGAACTTACCATATGACCCAGCAATTCCACTTCTAGGAATCTACCCAAGAGGATTCTGTCTACCTGTCCTCTAATTTCAGTATCTGTCATCCTACCTTTAATGTTTTTTTCTCATCTATTCACTCCTAATTCCCTAGAGCCTCAGAGAAGGAGGTTTAAAAAATGGTTGGATTTACATGTTAATCATAAATAAGATCAGTGAAAATCAAAGACAGTTTCACCATCGTTGAATTATTTCTAATTTATTCTCCCTTCATATATCAATTCTATTTAAGGATTAAATTACAGAATTTTCCCCTTTATAGGCACAATGTTCTGTACCCAAGAAAGTACACAGGAAACTTACTCAACAACATGTATCAATCATGATACTATAATATAGAGAGATAAATGAGGTCGTGACCTTGACACTAGTCTAAAGGGATGAACTGTCTCTCTAGCTAACTGCATGTTGAACTTTTGGCAAACTCCATATTTAAATGATAGTGATCTTAGTGCTTTCAACTTCATAAATGCCTTAACTTTCATAAATTTTTTCTAACAAAAACTGTATAGAGTTCCTTAACTGCCTTGAGTTTTAAATTACTCATTAAGAAAAACGCATATGCCAGAAAGTTCAGTGTTGAGCCTTGGTTGTTCAGGATATGCCATTAGAGATTGTGTAGGTTTCATTAAATGAATCGATGTGTGTAAGAAAAATGTGTGTGCACTCTATACAAGGGGGCAGGGAGTGGGAGTAGGCAGTGTTGTCTTATCATTGACACCCTTGCACGACACAAATCACAGCTTTCCAAGAAACCTTCACACTGAATCAAATTCACAACACAGCCCCCAAACACAAGTCTGGTTCAAGGGGCTTGTGAGAGAAGAAGGGGATGAGTGAGTAGCTGATACTTTCTGATGCCAGTAAAGATGGGGTACCAAGGGGGCACAGAGGCGGCAGATGCCGTCCAGACTAAAAAGAAAGACGCATTACGGCGGCCCGCCTCACCTCTGAAACGCGGCGATGGTATGCTTCTCCACGTGAGACCACAATTCTGCAAGTAGCCTGTGTATCACAAGATATTTCTAGCCCCTGTAAAGCTGCAGAAGGCCTCATGGGAGGAAAGCGTAAAGATGGAGTGGGGAGAGAGAACAGCAACAGGCCGTGGATGGAGCCAAGTGAACTACATTCGACCAAAACTGTTTACACAGAACACAGTGGCATCGGATCATGTTTTAAAGACGTGGTTTTGTCTCCTTTTTAATTATGAAGGATAAAATAAAATTGAGCGACTGAGAGGAATAAATAGATAATGAAGTATCAAGGGTTTTTATATAGAAGCTCCTTATTAAAATGACTGTCTCCTTCAACTGTTTAATCTAATTTCTGCAAGGCAGGTTTTCACTTGTTCTGCTCATATAAATGCGCAGGTATTAGAGGTATTATTAAGACACCATGCAGTTCACACCCTGAGCTTGAAAACCTGCTTTAACCCTTGAAGTGCTCAGTGCACCAACTCTCCACTCCTGGTGTTCCACTTTTTCTCTTTCTGTTCACTTCCTCCCACGGAAACTTAGAACATCTGGCTGACTTCTGGACTGCTTTTTCACACTATACATAAGCCTTCCTTGTGATCTCCTCTATGTGATATGTAATTCCAATCCGTAATGTATCTTTATTTAAGCACCCTCTCTAACCAACGTACTGGTCTAGGTTTTAGCAAATACAAGATGATTAATTCTCAGTTTCTGTGTTCAGAATACTTAGAGCCGTGAGTCTATGATTTAAATAACTCACCCCACCCAAGTGACCATATAATTTATTGTCCAAACCAGGACTTTTTAAAATGTGAAAGCATATACTATTAGTTATGCAAGGAAAATAGATTTACAACAGAAATGTCTAAGACAAACAGTCACCCTGTGTATGGGTGTACAGACCAGAAAAACTGAAGAGATTTAGAGGACCCAGACATTCCCACTGTCTGGTTGGAATCCCTTTTCCAGTCTTGATGTCTTTATTATGGATAACTGCCAAGTCATAACGTTTTCAGATGGAGTCCTCAGCTCAATCAACATGGATTACAAGTGAGGTTATATACTTTGTACAGGGCATCACATGAGGTCAGGTTCACAGGTTTAATCTGAAACTCACACAAGTTGCTTTTGCCATTCTCTGCATTTCGTTTGTCCTCACCTCATGTTGTCCTTCTTCCAGTTATGTCTTTCCTGGACATTTTTATCAAGCTCCCCATCAGATGCTGCTCTTGCATGGAGCATCTTCTTGTGGGCTAGAACAGCTTTCCCCCACGCAGTGCTGAAACTGCATGTCCTCCTGGTGGTCTTACCCCACTCCACCCTTGAATACAGGTATTTGCTCATGGGTATATCACTCCTCTTAGACTTCAGGTTCCACCTCATGGCAGCCAGGCTTCACATGACACCAGTATTCACATCTCCCGTGTAGACCTTTCCTCACCAGACACACACTAAAGAGAACTGGTGTGTAACCAGTGAGATAGTGCAGAAAGAGCTGACTGCGACTCCCTAGACTTGCTCATGGAAGGCACAGAGGCTTCCTTCCTACACTCTGTTGAATCACTGGCCCTGGGAAAAGCCAGGTGCCGTGTCTCGAGGACAGTCAGGCATCCCTCTGAAGAGGTCCATGTGGGGTAGAAATGAAGCTTCTTGACAATAGCTAGCTGTAAGATGTCAGGGGTATGGTGGGCCACTGTGGAGGCAGATCTGGCTTCACTTATGCCTTCAGATGTCTGTGGCCACAGAAGATAGTCTGACTGCAAACTTGTGAGAGAGCTTGACTCAGAAGTACCATCGGCAAAGCCACTCCTGAATATCTAACCTACAGAACCTGTAAGAGAATCAATGTTTACTTAAGCCATTGAGTTTGGGGGTAATTTGTTAAGCAGCAATAGATAGGTAATATAATGATGGCTGAAAATGTTTAGATATCTGCCCAGTGTGAAGCATGGTCGCCAGCAGAGTGGGTATGCTATAAATGTTAACGTTTGTTGGGTTGGACTGAGTTGAGGTGATTTATGCTCTACAGTTGAGCACTCAGTTTAGACATGAAAATGCCTCTTAGGAGAGCAGGTACTTTCCTGACCCCACAGGCCCTGCCTGAGCTCTTAGGGACAATCCACCCATGTAGGAGTCGACATTAGTCCCTAATAATAGCTAAGCTTTTTTTAAGCAGTTCCTAAATGCAAAACTTTAAATATATTATTCTCATATCATCTTCACAAAATCTCAGTTAGCTATTACTGTGCCCACTTGACAGACAAGAAAATTAAGACAAATTAGCTACCTTACCATTAACAAATACTTGAACAAATAGTGAGATTGTTAAACAAATAGCTTAACATTTAGTGAGATTAACAAGTAGCGAGATTGGGAGTTGGGAACTCGAGCAAAGATTCCAAAGATTCCAATCTTTCCAAAGATCCCAAAGATTGATGTTACGTCATCTTGCTTACCAGAAAAATCAGTCAATCAATCAGACCTTGGAGTTGTTCCAGTAACAGTCTCAGAGTGATCTTTCTTAACTTTGTGATAAACTAAACTCCAGTCTCAAAGTGGAGACTCCAGACCAGCTGCATCCACATCGTCCAGTGGTTAGAAATGCAAGCTCCTAACAGAAAATGGATTATTTTGCTGTACGGCACAAATGAACACAGCATTGTAAACCAACTATATCTCCATTAAAAAATAGAAATGAAATAAAAGAAATGCAAGTTCCCAAGCTCATCCCAGACCCATTGCCTCAAAAACTTGGGGAGTGGGACCAAGCAAGTCTTAATAAGCCCTCCAGAGAACTCTGATACAGGCTCAGCTTTGAAAATCACTGCTCTCGATGCCCTGCAGGTCAAGGGCTACTTGGTCAGTGACAGAAAAGGGAAACATGCAACGTGAGCCTTGTATTTTTATCCTGATTTTGACTCTCCCTCAACTAGATACCAACTACCTGAGTCAATCATTTAACCCTTAGTAAGCTGAGTAACTGGACTGCTGAGCTTGTGAGCAACTCCCACAAAAAAAAAAAAAAAAAATTGGCAGGATACCACTGAGAAAGATATGCAAATAGCAGGGTTGAGCATGCTTTGATGACACTTTCAATATTCCTTGTTGAAGCAACAAAGCCTTTAAGCAGGTAAGGGACTGTCCCCAGCCTGAGGAATTTCCCAGTAAGAGATAGGACCCTTCTACCTTGGAAAACCCAAGTCTTGGTGAGGCTGAAAAAGTTCCTGGAGAGATTATTCACAAAGATTGGGTCCCAAGGAGGCTCATCAGACAAGCACAGACACACATGCAACATTCCTAAAAATGACTTATTTAGAGCAGAAATGCTGCTAAACCTTTGACTACATAATGACATTGTTCTCCTATTTATATGAAATAAATAACAAATACGTCCAACCTAGTGGATCACCACATGAAACTCTTGGTTTGAATTCTGTGTGTTACATGGGAAATGATTACTTTTAATACTTAATAAAACCCCGCTTAAATTTAGATAAGTTTGTTTGTATCTGTTTCCACACTTTCATGTAGCTGCGGCTTTATGTTTTTCTTCTCCAGTTACTATGAATAACACACTCTCCTGCCTCATTCTTAATTTTTTTAACAAGAAAGAAAAAAATTAAAAATGAAGTCAAAGTGAAAAACACTTCAATATGCAATTGAAAGATTAGAAACGTAACAACAACAAATTCTAGGAAATCCAAGGTTTCGCCTACACTGTACGCACATTATTCTTTTGTTACTATTTAAGTACTTAAAAGTACTGTATAAGCCAAAATTAGCTCGAACATTATGACAACATTTCAGTAACAAATACCACATCAGGGATCCACTGAAAAACTTCCACAAAAGGCACAGAGTCATTTGCTTTGCTTTTATTTATGGTATGCAAAATCAGAGAAGATTAAACTCTAGTCACCCTGGAAATTTAGTGACAATTCATTGAGAAATACCATCTCTCCTAGTTAGGAAAACAGGGTTGGTTTTGAGTCTGCCTCTTAAGAATCGTTGCTTTAGTAGCTCTCAAGAATATACTCTAATCCAGTGCTTCCAAACTTTTGAAGTAAATAGGAATGGCCTGGGGTCTTGTGAATATGCAGACCCTAATTCTGAACATCTGCCACAGGGCCTGAGCTTCCATGTTGCTAGCCACCTCGCAGGTGATGCTTATGCTCCCAGTCCCTGGACCACATTTTGAGTAGCAAAACTCTGTTCTAGCTATTACCCCCAAGAGAGACAGTCTCTTCTCCAGGACAAACCATGCAATGAGAAGGATCTCTCCTACCATTACTTCTTGACTCTAAAAGACACGGTAAACCAAAACTCACTAAAGCTCATCAACGAGCTCAGTAAAGCCTCAGGAATGGTGTTGTTCTTGCCGCTCAGTTGTTAAGCTGTGTCCAGCTCTTTGCGACCTTATGGATTGCAGCCAGGTCTTGCTGTCCTTCTGTCTCCCAGAGTGTGCTCAGACTCATGCCCATTGAGTCGGTGATGCCATCCAAACCCTGTTGGCCCTTTCTCCTGCCCTCAGTCTTTCCCAGCATCAGGGTTTTCTTCCCAGTAAGTTGGCTCTTCGTATCAGGTGGCCAAAGTATTGAAGCTTCAGCTTCAGCTTCAGCATCAGTCCTTCCAATGAATATTTGGGGTTGATTTCCTTTAGGATGGACTGGTTTGATCTCCTTGCTGTTGCATTTCTGTACACTAAAAACAAACATTCAGAAACAGAAATTAAGGGAGCAATTGCATTTACCACTCTCCAGAAAGAGTAAAGTGCCTAGGAATAAACCTGTCTAAGGAGGTAAAAGGTCTTTACTCTGAAAACGACGAGAATCTGACCAAAGAAACTGAAAACAGCACAAACAGATGGAAAGATACACCATGTTCATGGACTGGAAGAATTAATGTTGTTAAAATATCCACACTACCCAAGGCAATCTATAGATTCAGTGCAATCCCTCTGAAAATATTAGTGGCATTCACATGAGTAGAATAAATAATTTTAAAATTTGTATAGAAACACAAAATACCCCAAGTAGCCTACACAGTCTTTAGAAAGAAGAACAAAGCTGGAGGAATCATTCCCCCTGACTCCAGACTACACTGAAATGCTACAGTAATCAAAACAGTATGGTACTGGTACAAAAACAGACATATAGATCAACAGAACAGAAGGCCCAGAAGCAAACCCATGAACTCACAGTCAATCAATCTATGACAGAGGAGGCAAGAATACATACAGTGGGGAAAAGACCGTCTCTTAAGTGGTGCTGGGGAAACTGAGCAGCTATATGTAAAAAAAGGAAACTAGAAAGTTCTCTAATACCATGTGTAAAAGTAAACTCAAAATGAGTTAAAGCTCTAAATATGAGTAGAAACCATACAACTCCTAGAGGAAAGCACAGGCAAGATACTCTTTGACATAAACTGTAGCAGTACTTTTTTGAGTTAGTCTCCTCAAGTAATGGAAATAATAGCAAAACAAATGGGACCTAACTAAACTTAAAAGCATTTGCACAGCAAACCATCAGCAAAACAAAAAGACAGCCCGCTGAATAGGAGAAAGTATTTGCAAGTGATGTGACCAATAAGGGGCTAATAAACAGTTCATATAACTCAACATCTAAAAGCGAACAACCTGATTTTAAAATGGACAGAAGACCTGAGTAGAAATTTTTCCAAAGAAGAAATGCTGCTGACAACAGGCACTTGAACGATGCTCGGCATCACTAATCATCAGGGAAACGCAAATCAAAACTACCATGGGATATCACCTCACACCTGTTAGAACAGCTATTATCAGAAAGAATAGCAAGAACAAATGCCGGGGAGGGTGTGGAGACAAGGGAACCCTCGTACACGGTTGGAGGTAATGTAAGTTGGTGCAGATACTGTGGAAAACAGCATGGAGGTTCCTCAGAAATTAAAAACAGAAATATAATATGGCCCAGCAATTCCGCCCCTGGGTGTATATCCCAAAAAAAAGCGAAAAATGCTAATTGGAAAGGATTCAGGCACCCCAGTGTTCATAGAAGCATTTACATTTCCCAAGATAGGGACTTAGAACACACACATACATACAAGACAGGGAAGCAACACACATGTCCATCGGTAGATGCATGGATAAAGAAGGTGTAGCAATATACACACAATGGAATACTTCTCAGACGTAGAAAAGAATTAATTTCCCTGCAACATGGATGGACTCGGAGGGTATTGTGTTGAGTGAAATAAGTCAAAGAAAGACAAACACTGTATGAGCATTGGGGTGCATGAATCTTTTCAGATGGGTAGGAAAAGAGGAAACACACTCTTGCCATAAACCCCACCCCAGTACAGTGCCAGCTGTCACTGCCGTGTAACACTGCAGCACCATACAATCGGGGGGGAATCCTCAAGTCCCAGTTTCTCCTTGAGCAGCGAAGCTCCCAACCTAATGTCCCATCCTTAGCGTTGCCACCCAAGGGATGGGCCCCAAATCATGTAGTTCAGAAAGCCAGCAGGGCCTGCATTCATGAGTCTCACAGGAGCACAGCAAACAGAGGTGGCTCTTAACAGACACACAAGCACTCATGTAGCTATTCCCTCGGGGCTCAGTGCAGAAGCAGCAACTGCAAACACCCATCTCTCAGATTGTCCCTGGAAGTGCTTTTAATACACGCTTCCACCTGCAGCTTCTAAGTAGCCTGTGCTAATGCCAAGCCCCTCTTTGAGATGGTTGGGTCTTGGCACACATTCAGCAGCTAGGAGCCACTGAGAACAAAGACTGCATCCTGGGCAAACCCGAAGGTTTGAGAGACAGCCAAGGACTAGAACAGGGTTGAAGGATAAGTTTCTGCTCCTACATGAGCTCACTTCTTCAAGGCTGGGAATGAAAATCTATACAGCCAAATATTAACAGTTTTAAAGGGAAAAAATAGACAGCAATATAATAATGCAGGGGTATTTCAATGTTCTACTTTCAACAATGGATAAATCATCTAAACAAAAATCAATAAGGGAAAAACAGGATTTAAATTACACTGTAGACCAGATGGAACTAACAGACATACAGAATACCCCATTCAGCGGCCGCAGAATACATATTCCTTTCAGGCACACACAGAACATTCTCTGAAAGTTCAAATGGTAGGCCTCAAAACAACTCTAAATGCATTAAAAATGAGTGAAATTATAACAATTTCAATGGTATGAAAATGGAAATAAAAAGGAAAACTGGGAGATTTACAAATATGTGATAATTAAACAACATGCTTCTAAACCACCACCAAGTCAAAGGAAAAGTCAAAGGAAAATTTAAAAATATCTTGATATAAATAAAAATAGAAATACAATCTGAGATGCAGCAAAAGCAGTTCTAAGAGGGAATTTTATAGCAATAAATGCCTCATTAAGGAAAAAGAAAGATATGAAATAAACAACCTAGCTATACACCTCAATGAACCAGAAAAAGAAGAACAGACTAAGCCCAAAATTAGTAGAAGGAAGGAAATAAATTAGTGACTAGAAAATTAATAGTAAAGCTCAAAAAAAAAAAAGAGATGTTTTTTAAAAGCCAACAAAATTCACAAATTTTTAGTTAAACTAACTATGGAAGAAAGAAAATTCAAATAAATAAAATAAAAAATGAGAGACATTACAACTGATAGCACAGAATTTGATGCTAATAATCATAGCAAACTACCAGGAATAACTAAGTATCAATAAATTTGGACTGAATTATGAAGAAACAGAAAATCTGAACAAACTAAATTAAATCGGTGATCATAAACTTCTAAACAAAAAGAATTTAGAATCAAACAGCTTCACAGTTGAATTCAAACACTTAAAGAAAAACTAACACCACCCTTATGGCAGAAAGTGAAGAAGAACTAAAGAGCCTCTTGATGAAAGTGAAAGAGGAGAGCGAAAAAGTTGGCTTAAAGCTCAACATTCAGAAAACGAAGATCATGGCATCTGGTCCCATCACTTCATGGCAGATAGATGGGGAAACAGTGGAAACAGTGGCTGACTTTATTTTTCTGGGCTCCAAAATCACTGCAGATGGTGGTTGCAGCCATGAAATTAAGATGCTTACTCCTTGGAAGGAAAGTTATGACCAACCTAGACAGCATATTAAAAAGCAGAGACATTACTTTGTCAACAAAGGTCCATCTAGTCAAGGCTATGGTTTTTCAGTAGTCATGTATGATGTGAGAGTTGGACTATAAAGAAAGCTGAGCGCCAAAGAATTGATGCTTTTGAACTGTGGTGTTGGAGAAGACTCTTGAGAGTCCCTTGGACTGCAAGGAGATCCAACCAGTCCATTCTAAAAGAGATCAGTCCTGGGGGTTTATTGGAAGGACTGATGCTAAAGCTGAAACTCCAATACTTTGGCCACCTGATGCGCAGAGCCATTTGACTTAATGGACCCAGCAGAGCCATTTGACTAAATGGACCTGGCAATCTTGATTCCATCGTGTGGTTCATCCAGCCTCGCATTTCACATGATATATTCTGCATATAAGTTAAATAAGTAGGGTGAGAATATACAGCCTTGACATACTCCTTTCCCAATTTGGAGACAGTCTGTTTTTCCATATCCGGTTCTTAATGTTGCTTCTTGATCTGCATACAGATTTCTCAGAAAGCAGGTAAGGTGGTCTGGTATTCCTTTCTCTTAAAGAATTTTCCACAGTTTGTTGTGATCCACACAGTCAAAGGCTTCGGCATAGTCAGAAAAGCAGAAGTAGATGTTTTTCTGGAACTCTCTTATTTTGTCAGTGATCCAACAGATGTTCACAATTTGATCTCTGCTTCCTCTGCCTTTTCTAAATCCAGGTTGAACATCTGGAAGTTCACAGTTCACATATTATTGAAGCCTGGCTTGGAGAATTCTAAACATTACTTTGTTAGCATGTGAGACAAGTGCAATTGTGCGGTAGTTTGAGCATTCTTTGGCATTGCCTTTTAGGGGATTGGAATGAAAACTGACCTTTTCCAGTCCTGTGGCCACTGCTGAGTTTTCCAAATGTGCTGGCATATTGAGTGCAGCACTTCCACAGCATCATCTTTTAGGTTTGAAATAGCTCCACTGGAATTCCATCACCTCCACCAGCTTTGTTCGTAGTGATGCTTCCTAAGGTCCGCTTGACTTCGCATTCCAGGACGTCTGGCTCTAGGTGAGGGATCACACCTTTGTGATTATCCGGGTCGTGAGGATCTTTTCTGTATAATTCTTCTGTGCATTGTTACCACTTCTGAATATCTTCTGCTTCTGTTAGGTCCAGACCATTTCTACATATGTCAAATTATATCCTTGTACATTTCACATATGTTACAATTTTTATTTGTTGATTATACCTCAGTAAAACTGAAAAAAGGATTTTTTCCTAAGAGCATCTAGAGAAGTGTAGAGTTGAGAAACCAAAAGCTGGATTCCCTGATCTGCTGCTAAGTCACTTCAGTTGTGTCCAACTCTGTGACCCCAGGCTCCAGTGTCCATAGGTATTCTCCAGGCAAGAATATTGGAGGGGGGTGCCATTTCCTTTTCCACCCATGATCTGTCTACCACATAATTCCATGAGTCCCAGAGCTGGTAAAAATTTGGCTCTGCTTCTTCCTTCTTTCTCCAATCTTTTGTGGCCCTTGTTGACTTTGCACCCCCTATCCTAGCCTGTTAAGAGGATGAAGAAAACAGGCCTGCGAAGGAAGAACAGAAGCTGCCTGTGACAGCGAGAAACGTGGAAGTGCCGAAGCAGCAAATCCTGGAGGGGGCACCGTGGCCCCTGCCGCGGGCATGGAATTCTTCTCTTCTCATTCTCATGAGATGAATTTTTGGGAAGAGAGCCTGTAACTTGAAGGATCCCTTCGTCTTGATGCTCCACGATAAACCCTAGGTTTGTCAACAAATAAATTTGCCTTTGAGGGCACTGACTCGGTCCTGGAGGACTTATACTACTTATACAGAAAAGAAAATCCCTCCTAACGCCTTGGGTGGTGTTGCAAAACCCAAAACAACTCGGGTAACGGAACACAGGGAAGTCAAGGAGTTGTTTTTCCAAGAAGTTTAGGACAAAATATGAACAAGGTTCTTTTTTTTTTTTTTTTTTTATGTTTTTCCTGAAAACATTTGGAGAGATGGCTGGATTCCCTGGTCTGCCTACCACATAATCCCATCCTTGACTTAGCAGGATACAGTTAAGTCCCCATTTAGAAAATGCCTTGTTAGACACATACTGTTGGCTTCTGATGACCCTTAACATGCCATCATTGTATATCAGAAGGGTCTGCTTACTCTGGAGACTATTCCATAGGGCACTAATACTTCCCCAGCCCATGGCTAATCTTTCCCAACACAGTTACTTACCTGGAAGATGGCACTGGAGGAAAGTGCCCCCGGAATGTGTTCTCTGAGTACTCCCAAGGGAGTATAAGATGTATCTCTTGGGTTTAATTAGAATTAGCTCAGAGAAAAATCTCATTTCCCCTGTCAACAAGAAACATTAAGTGGACCAAGTGATATTAGAATGTTAAACTCAGAAGGAGAATTCTCTGCAGGCTGGGTCACTCTGCATAGATAAGATTATTCTTTGAGAAAAAATGCTTGGCCTGGAGCCACCAGGGGAGCTTGATAAGACTCTTCCATGTCACATCCATAAGCAGGAGATTCTATGACCAAACCAAAAACGAGAAGAGATTTATGAAAGAGTGTGATATCACAGAAGGGTTCCAAAGGTTTGACAGAAGGTTTTTTCCAAGATGACAGAGAAAAGTAAGTGTGAGTTAGAGAGTGGAGCTTTCTATAGGCTGAATTCATGCTAAAGAATAGGAAGTTTCTTTTCCTAGAACTACGAGAACCCTATTCCTTTCCCCCACTGGCTTTCTGTTCAAGCCTAAGTTGGCAGGAAAATGCTAATCTAGGGGTCCTGATTTGATGTGCTCCAAGATTGTAGGGTGTGTTGCAAGTAATTTGTTATTAACAACACAGAGTATGGAATTATGAGATTGGTTCATTTAAATACATATACATTGGAGCAAATTGACAGCCCTTGCAAGAATTAGATCTAGATACAATTACATCTGAGGCTTGGGATTAAAGACAGCACAGGACAGAGCCAAGGGCCACAACTCGAGACTGGGCCACTCACTCTACATGTCATATCAGGGAAGGTTAGAAGCTTTATGCCTACTTCTAAGAGATGCCATGTACTTTCTTGAAGGTCCCTATCTTTAATTTATCCTTAAGATAAACTAATTGTCTTACAACTCAAGAGGTATATTCAGTCACACCTTCAACAATCCTGGAGGTATCTCTATATCAAAAGCCAGTCCAATAATTAATACCAAGAAGGACTGAGTGTGAAGCATAGAAACATGTTAATAATGACTGTACCTGTGATAGATAAATGCCACAGGTCTCAAAAGCTGACTTTTCATTCACACAGTAGCCCAAGGTTGGGATTCAGCTGGCCTTCCTCCCTGTGTTCATTATTCTAGGTTTATTCTATCTTCAGCTGCCAGCGTCTTCAGTACAAGGTCCCACAGCAGGGGAAAGAGAAAGCGGAAAAGGCACACGTGTCCTTAACTGCATCAGCCAGAAGTGACAGTATCGTCTCCATTTTTACTTCATTCATAAGAACAAGTCACACGTACACATTTAAAGGCAAAGTGGTCTAGGAAATAGGGACTCTCTCCAAGAGAGGAGCAGAAACAACTCTACACCGTAGAGGGAGGGCACAAGTATTTGGGAGCCTGTCTCCACCTCTGCCAGGAACTCCAGGAACACTAAAAAAGGTGAGAAAGCTGGACACTACTTTTCTCAGCTATTCTGAAGATCAGAGCATCGTGATGAAATTTAAATAAATGAGAGGGACCATACAAGGATTCTGAATCTGGGGCTGGCTCACCAAGGAAGAGGAAGTGGGAGAACTATTTCTGGCCCCGGGGGCAGCGGCAGCAGGCAGCTTCCCTGCTGACAGTGTGACAGCCCACACTCAGTTATGCGTTCATGTGCTGGGCCACAGGAGCTATATGGGCTGTGCTGCTGACTGCCGGAGAAGGCGACGGCACCCCACTCCAGGACTCTTGCCTGGAAAATCCCATGGACGGAGGAGCCTGGTGGGCTGCAGTCCGTGGGGTCGCTAAGAGTCGGGCACGACTGAGCGACTTCACTTTCGCTTTTCACTTTCATGCATTGGAGAAGGAAATGGCAACCCACTCCAGTGTTCTTGCCTGGAGAATCCCAGAGACAGAGGAGCCTAGTGGGCTGCTGTCTATGTGGTCACACAGAGTCAGACACGACTGAAGCGACTTAGCAGCAGCAGCAGCAGCTGACTGCACGAAGGCCCTTACTATCTGCCCGTCTGCAAAACTTGGTTCTCCAATAATCTCCAAAAGTCTATGAGCTACTCAATTTTCCCCCAAGAACCTTCTTTTCTACTTACGTCAGTAAGAGTCAGTTTCTGTTGCTTGCAGTTGAAAATCCTAACTGACATAATAATGAATGATGCTAGTCTGGGTGGAACAGTGTGGGGAGATGGAACATTAAAATAATGATATTGGTTTCATTAGACATCTCTCAAGATAGCAACAAGTGAAAATCCAATTAAAAGAAGCTTCAAAAACATTTCAAGAAGTTGGCAGACATCGTTGGGGCAAATGCCAACTGTTCCAAGGTGATTATGTTGAGGGAGGTGGTGTTGCTTGGATAGATATGTAAAAGGGTACATGTGGTGATAATTTTTTAAATCATATGTGGCACGTAATGATGGAAAGTCTGGCCTGCACAAATGAAGCATGTTAGATTAATTATTTAAGCATGCTCAGTAAATGTAAACAATGTGTCTACATATGGCTTTACAAGTGTTCAGGTTTATATATTATTCCCTTTTCCTATGTAGTAAGTCCCCTACATACAGACGAGTTCTGCTCCAAGAGCGAATTTGTAAGTCCAGTTTGTTTTAAATCCAACAAAGTTAGCCTAGGTACCTAACCAACACAATCAGCTATATAGTACTGTACTGCAATCGGTTTATAATACTTTTCATGCTAGTAATACATAAAAAGCATGCACAAAATGAAGAAAACATTTTAAATCTTATAGTATAGTTCCTTGAACAGTAGGACGAGCTGCATCACTGCTGCTTTCACCTTGCTTCTGGACCTCCTAGGCCTGAAATAAAGGTACTGCGCCATTGTACTGTATACAGCGCTGTAAGTACACAAAACGACAGCCACTTGGAGAAGACGCATGCGTGGGGCAACGTGCGCCAGACACGCGAACGAACGTACGTGCCTGGACATGTGAACGCACATGTGTTCGCTTCTTTGAAAGTTTGCAACTTGAAGGGTTGTATGTAGGGAGCTTATTGTATTATATGTATATATTGTCTTGACAGGTGACTAAGGCCACAGGTCTGCAAAAAGTACATATCACTTACAGAATATTCCTCAGTGTTTTTCATTTCTTAGCTGTTGTGTAATAAATAATTCACCTGCTGACACTGAGATAAAGTGTCATCTCTTCCACGGAGACTTCTTGCTTCATTCTTTCTGTTCCTATCTTTTTTTTTTTTTTTTCTTGCTTAAAACATCACTGACACACTGACATTTTTCTCAGAGGTAATGGTTAGGAGTTTCACGGCTGTGTTTGGAATTCATCTCTACCCAGTCTGTGACCTTGGGCAAGTCACGTATCTATTCTGACTCCTAATTTCCCCTCCAATCGGGAAAGGATAGAGGACAAGTTCATGGGGAGGGTACATAGTTAGATGCAGGTTATTACCAAGATTCCGCTTTGCTTTGTTTGAAGCTTGTGCAAGCACTGTTTACATATTTTAAATAATTAATTAACCCACTGCATAACTAAATCAAACTGAGCCATGCAAAGACCAATTATAAGAATGTATAATGACCTAAGGATTTTGATTTATCCAATTCTCTGTACCCGAGCCCCCCTTGTATAACAAACCAATGCAAAATGTTGTCAGGTAACCAAGTTTAATAAATGACCAGTCTTCTTGGGAATGCTGAAGAATCCTTGGCTCAGAAAGTGAGTTCACGAAGCAGAGTGCCCATGTCTACTATTTATAGTAAATATATATTGAGAGAATCCATTTTCTATCCCAGATCTAAAGAGATCAAATTTGTTCAAAGGTTGTGACATCCAATGTGCCTGCTCAGTTCAGAAATGCATCGCCTACTGTAAAACAAACATTATTCAGAGGTTTAAATTTTCTATCTGGAACAGAAATAGAATGGATGGTGTTAATTGAAGTATCTGAGTTGTCATTTTATGAATATTTTAGTTCCGTTATAAATTACTCACGTCTTCAGATGTCAGCTTTCTTCCCCCTACCCTTCCAGGGCCCAGAACATCTCTAAGTCTAGTAAATAATTAAAGGGTTATCAGAAAAAGTCAAAAGGAATTTGACATCAGGATATTTCACGATGGATAGTGTTAAAGGTCTCCACAAATAATGTCTCTTGATAAACTAATACCAGAGGAATCGCTGCCGGCGTCTGTCAGGGAAGACAGGGTCCCGAGTCCCTCCTTGGGCGATGCTGTGGCGTGATCAGAGCCTCTGTCTCAAGTTCTTGTATGACAATGGGGCCTCAGCAATGCTCTGGTCGGAAGGCCGCTTACATAGGTTACGTGGGCCTCTGGCTTCTGCCCTGCCCCCCCCCAAGTCTTCAAGTCTTGGTCCCAATACCATGTCACTCATGGAAAAGTGCAGCTATTAACCTGCTAACCTCAGTTTGTCACTGAGTCCTGCCCCTGGGGCAGCTGAGCCAAAGCAGGCTAGCAAAAAGTAAAGATTACTCCAGATATCAATAAAGGTGACAAAAAACATGGGGAAAATACAGCCAAACGGGAAAGAACCCTGTGAGAAAACCCAGCCAATGATGGTCAACAGAACTCAACAGGAAGCTCTTTCGTGTTCATAACTGGGAACATTCATTAATGAGTGTTCATAAAATAAGTTTGAAAAATAAAAATTGAAAAAAATCATTCAAATAAGTAAAGTAAAAATGTGCTATTAATGAGTAAATCTGCATTAAGAAAAGCAAGTGGTTGGAAAGAATGTGTCAGCTCTGATATACACATGTCATACAATGGACAGCTTGGATTGCTTTGCTAAAGATATTTCTTAATAAGATGCCCCAAGGGATGATTCTGGTGCTGTTGGAGAAAAGCTCAAGCAACAGGTGCACATTTATCAGTATAAGTCCATGGTTTATCCAATCATTTAATAGCAACACGTGTTTTGTGTAATGTTATAATATAGCACAAACAGCAGTGCAGATGAGAACTTTTCACATCTATCAATAACCAGTTTAAAAAGATAAACCACACAGTAGCTACTGTCCTGACCCCTGGAAACCCCTAAGAATACACTGAATTAAGAGTCAGAACTATTTATTGAACATCTAGCAGCTATTTTGTACAATCAATTACGGTTTTGAATTAAGAAGTCTTTTTGCTCCACCTCAAAAATATAAACTCCATAAAGAATAGAAAATCTTAATTCATGGACAAATTGATTTGAACCAAAATTTAGAGCATTTTATACCCAGCCATTTTTATTTTGAGATTTCATCTTTAATTGCAAGTAGAAAGAAGTTGTACATTGTTCAGGATTTGAATGTTGTGACTTCTAATGGCAATTTCAACTTTCTCCTTTTTTAAAATCTTACATTTAAAGTTTTACTTTTCACTTTTTTTCCGCAACTCATATAAGTTTTATTTCCGGCTGTACTGAGATTTTATTGACATATAACATATACGTGTAAGGTGTACACTGTGGTGATTTCGATCCACCTATATACTGCAGAATGATCACTACAATAAGGTTAGTAAACAGCCCCATTCTCTCACAGAATTACCAATTTGTGTGTGTGTGTGGTAACCATAACTCAAAAAGACACATGCACCCCAATGTTCGTTGCAGCACTATTTAAAATAGCCAGGACATAAAAACAACCTAAATGTCCATCCACAAAGCAAAGGATAAAGAAGATGGGATAAATATATGCAATAGAATATTCAGTTCAGTTCAGTCACTCAGTCGTGTCCAACTCTGTGACCCCATGAACCACAGCACACCAGGCCTCCCTGTCCATCATCAACTCCTGGAGTCCACCCAAACCCATGTCCATTGCATTGGTGATACCATCCAACCATCTCATCCTCTGTTGTCCCCTTCTCCTCCCACCCTCAGTCTTTCCCAGCATCAGGGTCTTTTCAAATGAGTCAGCTCTTTGCATGAGGTGGCCAAAGTATTGGAGTTTCACCTTCAACATCAGTCCTTCCAATGAACACCCAGGACTGATCTCCTTTAGGATGGACTGGTTGGATCTCCTTGTAGTCCAAGGGACTCTCAAGAGTCTTCTCCAACACCACAGTTCAAAAACATCAATTCTTCAGCACTCAGCTTTCTTTATAGTCCAACTCTCACATCCATACATGACCACTGGAAAAACCATAGCCTTGAGTAGATGGACCTTTGTTGACAAAGTAATGTCTCTACTTTTTAATATGCTATCTAGGTTGGTCGTAACTTTCCTTCCAAGGAGTAAGCATCTTTTAATTTCATGGCTGCAGTCACCATCTGCAGTGATTTTGGAGCCCAAAAAAATAAAGTCTGACACTGTTTCCACTGTTTCCCAATCTATTTCCCATCAAGTGATGGGACCAGATGCCATGATCTTACTTTTCTGAATGTTGAGCTTTAAGCCAACTTTTTCACTCTCCTCTTTCACTTCAAGAGGCTCTTTAGTTTCTCTTCATTTTCTGCCATAAGTGTGGTGTCATCTGCATATCTGAGGTTATTAATATTTCTCCCGGCAATCTTGATTCCAGCTTGTGCTTCCTCCAGCCCAGCGTTTCTCATGACGTACTCTGCATAGAAGTTAAATAAGGAGGGTGACAATATACAGCCTTGATGTACTCCTTTTCCTATTTGGAACCAGTCTGTTGTTCCATGTCCAGTTCTAATTGTTGCTTCCTGACCTGCATACAGATTTCTCAAGAGGCAGGTCAGGTGGTCTGGTATTCCCATCTCTTTCAGAATTTTCCACAGTTTATTGTGATCCACACAGAGGCTTCGGCATTGTCAATAAAGCAGAAATAGATGTTTTTCTGGAACTCTCTTGCTTTTTCGATGATCCAGTGGATGCTGGCAATGTGATCTCTGGTTCCTCTGCCTTTTCTAAAACCAGCTTGAACATCTGGAAGTTCACAGTTCATGTATTGAAAGTAATATAGAATATTACTCAACCGTAAAAAGGAAGGAACCTGGGTTCTTTGTAGAGACGAAGGTGGACTTTGAGTCTGTCATACAAGTGAAGTAAGTCAGAAGGAGAAAAACAGACATCACATATCCACACATCTAAGGGGAATCTGAAAATCGTCGGTATAGATGATCTCATTTACAAAACAGAAACAGACACAGATGGAGAGAAGAAACAAATGGAGACCACGGGGAAAGAGGGCAGGATGAACGGGGGCTGGAACTCACGCGTGTGCAGCACCGATGTATGTAGATAGTCAATGAGAACCTCCAGATAGCACTGGAAATTCCACTCAGTGCTCTGTGGCGACCCAAAGGGGAAGGAAATCCAAAAAAGAGGGGGCATGCGCCTACATAAAGCTGAATCACTTTGCTGTACGGTAGAAACTAGCACAGCCTTGTAAGGCAGCGATACTCCAATAACAAGTTTTACAAAGCCCACTCTCTCAGCTTGCAGGTGCACAATTTGCTGTTGTTGTTGTCTAGTCACTAAGTGGTGGCCAACCCTTTTGTGACCCCATGGACTGTAGGCGTCTCTGTCCACGGGATTTCCCAGGCAAGAATAATGCACTGGGCTGTCATCTCCTTCTCCAGGAGATCTTCCCGACCCAGGAATCGAACCCGCGTCACCTGCATTGACAGGTGGATTCTTTACCACCGAGCCCCCAGGGAAGCCCCAGGTATACAACGCAGCATTGCTACTCACAGCACCAAGCTGCTCATTAGATCCCCAGGGCGCAGTCATCCTGTGGCTAGGAGCTTGTGCGCTTTGACTAACATCTCCGTGTTTCCCCCAAACCCACTGTCCCCGGCAACCACCATTCTACTTCGTGTTTCACAAATTCGGCTTTTTAAGACTCTGCATGTAGGTGAGAGCAGACAGTGTTTCTCTGTCTGGCTAATTTCACCGAGTATAATATCCAGTTCCATCCACATTGCTGTAAAAGGCAGGGCTGCCTTCTTTTCTATGGCTGAACAATGTTTCATTATTTACATAGACCAGTTTCTTCATCTGTTCATCTGTGGATGGTATTTCAGTACTTTCCACTTTCTTGCAGGATTCAGTAACTGAGAAAGAACTGACTCAGTCTGACAAGAAGTTTGAGTAACAAGGGGAATCTGAGTCGGCACTGACACCTCGATGGAAATAGATTACCAGCGACCGCATCTTCCCCCGTGGACCCAGTCAGGGCTGCTCCTTGTCTATGATGTGCCAGAAGTCAAGTTCCGTGGAGCTTTAACACCCCTCTCTGCAGCCACACTCCCATTCCAAGACTGCATCAAGCACAGAGAAAGGCCCATTAAGGCTCTCTCTCCCCATGCTTTGTCCAACTGGACAGTACTGCTCCAGGCAATATATGCTCATAAAATAAGAAACATATTAGATAGGAAGGTTATTATTGCCCTGTGGCCTAAAAATTGGTTTTGTTCACATATGTCTCCAATAGAATCTTTAATTAAGATGCTTTTCCTATCAATGTGCTTTAGCAATTACCTATATTGATGATGGGCTGTTGTTTTCCTGGCAAGGTAATGGCGAATCTCACTGGGGTGTCTTAATAAGTCACTTCTAGAATACTTTCTGTCTTTTGAATTTTTTTCTGTGACAAATTTACCTAAATGGCTTGCTACTTATCAACTCCTTTCTTAATAAGAATAAATTGGAGAGAACACTTGAAGAATATTTGAGGATAAATGCAGTTGGGCTAAAGACTTCTATTTTTTTTTAAGAACTCAGAGAAGTCATTCAGTAATTCAGCAGAAAAGTACTAAGGGCCTCATAGGGGTCAGTCATAGTACTCGGGTGTTATGAATCATGAGTAAGACAGCTTGTATCTGAATGGGACTTCGAAGTTAAGGTGACAGATATGGGCCCACTTGCATGGAAGCTGGTCTAAGACTAAAAAATAATAATGGCATTAAAAGCTCATTTTCAGTGGATGCACTAAGCAGCTGAGGGTCTGGCTTAGTCCCCATGGTAAGAGGGAAGTGGCCAGGCACGTGCAGGTGAGGTCCACCAGGCAGGTTTGACCCTGAAGTGGGGGAACTGTTCCTGTCCCTCAGGAGGGGCCATTGCAACAAGGATGCCCACATGCAACCAAGGCAGCAAGAGGGGACCTCTGTGCTGACTGTGCCAAGACAGAAGACCCCAGGACCACCAGAGGCAGCCTTCAGCAGCGGATACCCCCAGAACGGACCTGCCACACCTCAGAGGCCATCATCCCAGAGCAAGCACTGCTGACCAAACAAAGATCCAGGAATCTATTTCCTCCCAGCTTGAGAAGGGAACCCCCTCTCCCACAACTGGCTGCTTCAGTTGAGGGGGAAAAGGTTTGGGGTCTGAGGCCTGGAGAAGAGTTTGAAGAAAGCATCATCACCATTGGACCACGTCGCTTAGCAATCATGTCCAAATTTAGGAATTCATTAAAGATAATGCCCCTCCAAAAAACTGAAATTTGGTAGGTGGGGGCTCATGAGAAACATCTACTAAGTAATATGGAAAATATAAAAGGCTGCATTTTCTTTTGGAGAAGGCAATGGCACCCCACTCCAGTATTCTTGCTTGGCAAATCCTATGGACAGAGGAGCCTGGTGGGCTGCAGTCCATGGGGTCGCTAAGAGTCCGACACGACTGAGCAACTTCCCTTTCACTTTTCACTTTCCTGCATTGGAGAGGGAAATGGCAACCCACTCCAGTGTTCTTGCCTGGAGAATCCCAGGGATGGGGGAGCCTGATGGGCTGCCGTCTATGGGGTCACACAGAGTCGGACATGACTGAAGTGACCTAGCCGCTTAGCCGCAGCCGCATTTTCTTTGCACTAAAAATGAAAGTCATCCTGGGGTGTTTTGTGACCCAACTCCCTTTGTCATTTGTGGCCCAGCAGTTGTAAAAGCAAATTTCTATTGCCTTGAAAATAGATGGGTCCAAGGAAGCAGCATGCCCCAGACCCAGTACTTTGGGGTCAGTCAAATAGGGGAGCCTCTCTCTGTTTCAATTCCAAACCTTTCACAATTTACTTACATTAGCTTTCATCTGTATAATCTGCACACCTTTTGCAGGTCACTGCCTAGTGAAGAATTGACTAAGCATAGTTTACAATATTGTCTTGCCCCACGCACACCCGCACCCGTGGGACTGTAAAATCTTTCCTTCTGACATTTGAAAGCATTAAAACAGCTCCAAGACTGAAGGAAACATTTTGCCTGTAATCTCTGAAAAGTTTAGTTGCCAAGGAGACAGAGACCTCCGCGACCAGGTAAGAAGGCTTCTGCAGTACACTCACTGGTTATTCATAAAGGGGTAAGAACGCAAGAGGTGATTTGGAAGGGAGAAGCAGGGTTTCCCAGCATCTTATGCCTCGAGGCTCTTTTTTAACGTAATCAGAGGAAATCTAAGCTTCAAAAATGGTCCTCTTTTTTTAAAAGATTGCAATTTAGGTTCCATACCACCTCGACTCGCTGTTATTTTGAGTTGAAATGCAAGCATCTTCCTCAGAAGAGCTACTTACGAGAGAAGGGATCCGAGAGGGGTCCGTTTCATACGAGGACGTGATAAGTGACAGCCGCCCGACAAGACTCTCTGCTCTCGAGGAAGGATGTCAGGACCATCTCTCTGGAGCTCAGAACAAAGCAAGGAGATGGGCAGATGTGAAGAGATTGCAGTTCCGAGAAAGAAAAACAAGGAGGTTGGAGAGTGGATGGAACAAAGATACACGGCGGTTCAAGCTTTTCCAAGCACCTCCATCCAATCTTGCTAGCCCACACTCGGCGGCTTCTGCTTGCTAGAGAAGTTCCTTCCACTCTACCTTCAAAGAGTTGGTTAGAGGTGAATGTGCGTGAAATCCACCCACCGCACCCCCACACCCCGCAAAACACCCCACGCTATTCCCAGCTGACTTCTTTTTGGTCAGACAGAAAAAGAGAGTAGCAAAGGAGCTGAGAAAAGATTCACTGCGAGACAGCTTCTCAATTACCTTAAAGTTAATGCATACTTTAAAACGGGTGAACAAGACTGGGTCACTTGTCTAATGAATGTTAGAATGGGGCAATGGAATAGATAGAATGTTGTATATTCTATAGGTAGAATGTTGTATATTCTAGCAGGCTGTTTTCTAGAGCAACCATTAACAGGGCCTTACCATTTTACCCTGGGCAACTGAAACTAACACATCAGATTTGAAGGCAGAAAAGATCCATCGTCTCACCTGGCCTGCCTCAAATGCTCTCTCCCGACATAGTAAATATTTTAAACTCAATAAAACCAAAATGCTCAACTCCCAGGAAACAAGAATTCTACCTCCTGGTCATAAGCACATCTAACTGAAAGCTGAAAATGGTTGTCTTTGTAATAGATAGCCTTTGTCCGTTTCTTTCCTTTTGACCCCAGCGTTCTTAGATGATCAGCAAAGCATCATTCTAGTAAACTGGCTTATGAGGAGATCTGAGCTCATGCCAGTACACTTATCAGAAGAAAATGAATTATGCAATTGGAACAAAACTTACAATTTTAGTCCCTTTTAGGATAAAAATCCAGCCACAATTCATAGGCATGCCACTGTTTTTAAATCAACTTCTCAAGGAGTAGAACCTATGGTTGATATAATAGATATTTTCCTGACTATCATGATTACTTATTTAATTAGAATTCCAAAAGACATGGGTTTGGGGGCTCTAAGGCTACAGTTTGTTTTCCTGAAAATTTGTGCTCACAAGTACAGTAGACACAAGGGAATCCTTGTATTTTTTTTCCTAGCAAGAATTAAGAAGTGGTAGTAGGAAATAAGATTATATACATAGGAGACACTTAATAAATAATTAACAATTTATAAATATATATGTATAAAACAACACAATTTTTCCACAACATGATTTTAGCTATTATTTTGCAAGCCTGTTTTGAAATTTTTTTAATGCATTGATTTTTTTAAAAGAATTTTTATCTGTATCTTTAGCCTGAAAACTTATCAATATTTTTGTGTATGTGACATAAATAAGTTACTAATGACATTTTCAGAAAGATTGAGGCTGTGAAAACAGCCATGTGTCTGCCTACAGGTAAAGGGCTACGTGGAGAAGGTAAAATGACCCATGAAAGGCTCAGAAAGACTAAATGACAGTATTTTGCACTTTGTATTAAGAATTAATATGGAGTAATTGTCTTCCACTAGAATAATTCCAGAAGGATGCCATTTAAGCGAAAGTTTGGGGTTAAGTGGGCACTTCTGACCTTTCGACCCTCTTTTGACCCCCTTGAAGACTGTGGTCATTAGAATCTAGATTTTTCTAACCAAGATGCTGGCCCAATAGTAGTGCCCCTATAACAAGTCAGGATTCCTTTTTACATAACTTTCTGTTTCCCTCATATAGATCAGGATTTTTCAATTAAACTCCTATTTAATTTTTCTCTTCCCTTTAGAATACTAAACAGGATATTGTTTTCTGATTCTTCTTAATTGTTCTCTTTTTTCCTGATCCAAATCAATTGAAACATCATAACAGCCTCAAAATTAATTACACGATTTCCCCTCTGCTTGGATAGAAATATACACATCTCAGAATGTGATGACTGCATTCATACCACTAATTACACATGAAACCGTTTGATGGCTGTGTGTCTGCACTGGCCCAAGTGGAAGAGCCTACTTTAGTTGGTGGTTGCTTTGTTTAAAGGGAAAAAAAAAAAAGCACAATAGAAAGGCATCAATAATTTGGGTTTTCTGTGACTGAATAGACTCTACTCAGCCTTTTGCCTTATTAGCTCAAATTTGTGTTTAAAAAAAAAAAAAAACTAAAAAAAGCTCTACTTTGTGTAAAGAGAAGCCAAACACTTGACTCTAGAGAGCAATTGTTGTCTGGAAGGGAGAGCTGAACAGTTTCCATCCAATCAGGAAGGAAGGTAAGACCTATCTTTCAATAGCCCTGACATCTATAAGTAAGCAGAATCTAGACTCGTTAGAAATTACTCCAAAAGCCTCTTTTCCTTGTTTCACTTTTTCCACCCATATGAAGCAAAAAATCCATGAAATGTGAACTTTTTTAAAATTAATTTATTTTAATTGGAGGCTAATTACTTTACAGTATTGTAGTGGTTTTTGTATATTGTATTGTATATTGTATTTGTATATATTGACATGAATCTGCCACGGGTGTACATGTGTTTCCCCTCCTGAACCCCCCTCTCACCTCCCTCCCCACCCTATCCCTCTGGGTCATCCCAGGGCACCAGCCCCGAGCACCCTGCCTCATGCATCAAACCTGGACTGGCGATCTATTTCACATATGATATTCTACATGTTTCAGTGCCATTCTCTCAAATCATCCCACCCTCTCCTTCTCCCACAGAGTCCAAAAGTCCGCTCTACACATCTGTGTCTCTTTTGCTGTCTCGCATATAGGGTCATCATTACCTTCTTTCATAATTCCATATATATGTGTTAATATACTGTATTGGTGTTTCTCTTTCTGGCTTACTTCACTCTGTATAATCAGCTCCAGTTTCATCCACCTCATTAGAACTGATTCAAATGTATTCTTTTTAATGGCTGAATAATACTCCATTGTGTATATGTACCACAGCTTTCTTATCCATTCATCTGCTGATGGACATCTAGGTTGCCTCCATGTCCTGGCTATTATAAACAGTGCTGCGATGAACACTGGGGTACACGTGTCTCTTTCAATTCTGGTTTCCTCAGTGTGTATGCCCAGCAGTAGAATTGCTGGGTCATAAGGCAGTTCTATTTCCAGTTTTTTAAGGAATCTCCACACTGTTCTCCATAGTGGCTGTACTAGTTTGCATTCCCACCAACAGTGTAAGAGGGTTCCCTTTTCTCCACACCCTCTCCAGCATTTATTGCTTGTAGACTTTTTGATAGCAGCCATTCTGACTGGTGTGAGATGGTACCTCGTTGTGGTTTTGATTTGAATTTCTCTGATAATGAGTGATGTTGAGCATCTTTTCATGTGCTTGTTAGCCATCTGTATGTCTTCTTTGGAGAAATGTCTGTTTAGTCCTTTGGCCTTTATTTTTCTGGTATTGAGCTGCACGAGTTGCTTGTATATTTTTGAGATTAATTCTTTGTCAGCTGCTTCATGTGCCATTATTTTCTCCCATCCTGAAGGCTGTCTTCCTTGAAAAGTGAACTTTAAAGAGAAAACATTTTAGAGCATTTGGATCAATTTGCAATTTTTTGAGTGATTATCAAAAAAGAATGTGGTTATTATATAAACAAAGGAGAAAGAGTAGTTTGAGGAGTATTTTAGAGACAACCAGGCATTCTGTTTCATCGGCCTTAAAGCATCACAGGGGTGCCTCTGAAGGCTGACTAGGTGAGTCCTACACAAGCCCGGTGGGAACCATCCACAGAGGTCTACACACAAGTCACCCTGTGGCGCTGTACAACATGGCACCCACATATTTGTCCAAATGAGGCTTAGGTTTCTAAAAAACTATTTTTCATGAAGGCTTTATTCTGTTAAGATGAATCAAAAATTAACTCCCCTCAAAGGGGAAAAACTTCTTTATAGACCCCATACTATCTAGTTCCAGGTATTCTATAAATATCTGTTGAAAGAATAAATGAACAAAAAGCTACCATATCTTCGGGTTTACTCTTTTTAGCCTTTTTTCCTACTCCTGCAATCATTTTCTGACAAAGCACCTGAGCATAAAATGCAGTGAGAGAAGGTAATAAAATTAGAAGGCAGTTTTGAAAGATGCAAAGTGGTCGGAGTCTCCACTTTGAAATCTGAATCTTCTCTCAGTTGAGCGCCTTTTGAGGGAAGGGTAGAGGGGAGAAGAGTCCTTGGCATGTGAAGCACATGGTATTGCTCAGTTGTGGACCAATCACATATTTCGTTGAGTCCCAAAGAACTCCGATGTTCTTGCCTGGAGCATCCCAGGGACAGGGGAGCCTGGCGGGCTGCTGTCTATGGGGTCACACGCAATCGGACATGACTGAAGTGACTTAGCAGCAGTAGCAGCAGCAAAGAACTCCGGAGGGAGCTGGACGCTCTGTACGTATTCAAACAAAGCCCTACCCAACTGTCACCCTGTGTTCCAACCAGGAGCTCTGTAACCTTCCTCGGGTGCTATCAGCTCATCACTGCTAATTTTCAAATACCTGGGACATCACTTTTCAATTCCTATAAAGACTAGATTTTAAAGTGTAAATATGCTTTGGAAAAGCATATGGATTTACAGTTATACTTCCAATAGCTGGTATTAGATTGTTCCCTAAGAATCTTGCATAAAAGACAAGAGGGAGAGAAACCAATAGGTGCCTGGTATGAGGGGATGGATGAAAAGAAGGAAGGAAAAGATTCAGGAAAAAAAAATGAATCCAGACATTAAAAATAGCCTTTCTTTTCAGACTGTATTTCACCTGCAGTAAGTCTTCGTATCAAAGAATGAACTCAAACCTGAAATAAGGCCATAGACACACCAAGAAAAAATAAATAAAATAAACAAGTTTAATTAGAAATGAACCATTGGTATTCTACTTCTGCCAAGCATTTGGGTGGTTTTCCATAATGCTCAGCTATATCATTGCTATGAAATTGCTAAGTGTAGAAGAAAACCACCACTATCCATCCCACAATAATATACTCCTTTACAAGTCTCCCCAGAAAGGTTCAAGTGTCCTTTGGGTATAAAGACCTTCTAGTTCTTCATCAGACCTATAATTCTTCAGCCTCTAAAATCAAAATTTGTGTTCACTCCTGAAACTTACTGCTCAGCCAAGGAAGAGAATTAATTAAAACAAGCCCAATAGATTGTCAATGAACAATATGGTTCATAAATCTGGGATAGAAAATCTATTTGTAACAACTGACAACTGAGTTACAAAATTTGATTTTTGTTGTCATCCTCTTAAACTTCTATTTTGGACAACGATTGAGGAAGGCCAACAAAGCAAAGAGTAACTGAAAACTTTCACCTACTCAAAAAGACTTTCCGGTTTCACGTCTACGTCTATAATTGTAAATGACTGAGTTATAGTTCATGCTGCAAATAACCTGGGTTCAATATCTTCCAAAATCACTGATTATTCCACTGAGCCGTGCAATCTTAAGAACTCATGACTGATAGAGACCCTCATAAGACGGTCTCGTGATTTCATCTCTTCCAAGTGTGGTCCCAGAGCCAGCAGCCTCTGCACCACCCGGAAGCTTGATACCAATGCAGATTGCCTGGGCCACACCCCACTGTCTGTCAATCTAAATTTGAAGAACACCGGGAGATCAAAGTGTTACCCAAGAGGGAGTAGAAAGAAACAGTTGTCGGGGAAAGAACTTGCAAAGTCCATGGAAATTTTTCAACTCTGAAGCCCTTCGGGGCCTCTCGCTTCACTCAGGTTGAGTTCTGAGATAGGATCTTGTCTTCTGCTTGGTTCTGTTTTGTCTGTTTTGTACTGGGGTACAGTTGGTTAACGAGGCTGTGCTAGTTTAAGATGCACAGCAAAGCAATTCAGTTACACATACTCAGGTATCTAGTCTTTTCCAAATTCTTTTCCCACTTGGGCTGCTGCGTAACATTGAGCAGAGCCCCCTGTGCTATGCAGTAGGTGCTTGTGTGGAGTTGCTTGGGGGTCTAGAGTTTAGGACTCCGTGCTTTCACTGCTGAAATCCCTAGTGGTGGATCTAAATCCCCAAAGATGCGTGATGGGCCCCCTCAATAATAATAATAATTTTTATTCAGACAACTTGACCTGGGTTGGGAAGATCCCCTGGAGAAGGAAATGGTAATCCAGTATTCTTGCCTGGGAAATCCCATGGACAGAGGAGCATGGCAGGCTACAGTCCATGGGTCATGAAGAGTCAGACACAAGTTAGCAACTCTGCACATACAGCCTGCCCCATCTAGACTTTTTCCCTAGGAGGAGAATGATGAAGGCCACAGGAGAAATCAGAAAACCTTAGTGGTGCCAGCCTCAGAGAAGCCTGCCACAGGAATTCAAGGAAGGTGAATTCCCAGGCACAAAAACAACAAAAAACGTAAGTGCTATGATGCAAGCAAAAGTTTTTCATTAGACGATTCATGCTGCGTAACAGGAGCTCAATCAATAGTCTCCAATATTCCACCTGCCAGAAATAACATCATAGTTCCTGAAAGAAAAGAGGCTGAAAAGTAATCCCTTCCAGTACTGAGTGTCTACTGTGTTCCAAAGGGGCTTCCTGGGGGGCACAGTAGTAGAGAATTCACCTGCCAGTGCAGGAGACGCAGGAGACTCGGGCTCGACCCCCGAGTCGGGAAGATACCCTGGAAGATGGCATGGCAGCCCACTCCAGTATCCTTGCCTGGAAAATCTCATGGACAGAGGAGCCTGGTGGGCCACCGTCCATGGGGTTGCAAAGAGTCAGCCACAACTGAGTGATTAGCACACACGCACACATGTTCCAAACACTGTACTGGGCATTTTTAATTCTTCTGAAATTCCAGTTCATCTGCAAGAAGTGGCCCCATTGAACGTTCCTGCCTGGTGAACTCCGCTGTGTGCCTGCCGTCTCCCTTCGACTAGAATGGGGCAGGTAAGCCCATCTGTGGGCACCGGGAGTGCCTGCCCCTCGGTTTCGTCCTGACCACTGCCACAGCATCTTCCATGTTTATATAATTTCTTATCCGTAACACTCTCCGCTTCTGGTGCTAATCATGTGTATTAAAATACAATAGCAAACACTCTGAGAGGAGGACACACTACAAAATGAGGCTTGTAATATCAAGCACCTTCCAAAGTGTATAACATTTACATTGGGTCATCAAAATACATTCCCTGCTGTGGAAGAGAGCTTTGTTCTCTGCCTTCGCTTGACGCCTTTCATCTCTCACAAGTGAATATATCCTTAGCTCTACTAAGCCATTTTTACGTAATCTTCTCCTTGCATCTGTTACTATTCATAGGGGAAAATAATATAATTCTATATGAACAGAGATAAATCCCAAGCAAAAATATATTATAACTGCGTTTGTCTGGAGCAGTGTTCCTTTAAACATGTGGGGGAGAGTATGCAAGCCTTCAAATACCTTCATTGTTTACAGGTCCAAAACCAGGATTGCTTCTAGAATCTGATGCTCAAAATTGCAAATTAAAAAGCATGTGCTGAGTCTCTCTGGATACCTTCCACCATGTTACTTTAAAGAATATATTAAAGAGAAGGGGAAGGCAGGTGGTACATTTTTAACTGGCAGCTCAACATTTGCTTGGCTTAAAGCCAAATGAAATAACATAATCCTAACTGACTGGTACACTTTTCCCTGATCCCTTTAAATTCCTCTTTCTCAAATTCTTTATGACATTTAAATATCCTTAGAATTAATCAATGTTATAAAATAATGAGATGGTTATGAATGAAGATGCTTAGCATCAATAATCATAAGATGGCAACCTTTTCCTAAGTATTTAGGAAGTTCTTTGACTTTATGTGGATCATCATCCATTCTCCCGAAAACTCTGTAAGAGATACAATATTACTCCCGTTTCACAGATGAAGAAACTGAGGCTGAGAGAGATAAAATGATTTGCCCACAATCCCAGAAACAGAGGGAAGACAAGATTCAAACGCAGTTTTGTTTATCCATCTGTCTGTATGTTTTGCTCCAAAGCTGATGTTCTCTTTACGTTGGTCCCCAAACACCATGTTGTCTAGAGCCCCTTTCTTTATTTCTGTATCTGTATAGAGTGCTACCTAAAACTTTTTCAGCTTTCCCAGCTGGGAAGAAACGCCAATGAGAATACCACTGGGAAACGACTGTTTCCAATTCCGTCCTTCCCGGGCTGCCTCCCACGTGCCTGGTGCTCAGTCAATGTTAAACAATAACCGTTCAAACCCCGTAATGATCAAGCAGGGAGTGCCTCCCTCTTTATACTTTTCAATGACTTCATAAGGTTCTTTTTTGTTAATTGTTTAATCACAAATTTCAGTTATTGCTATTTACATGCTCTTTTTCAACTTTTGAATACAGACTTATTTCTATTTTGCCAAGCTTTCGGAAACACCAAATTAGAAATAAGCCTATTGTCTTCCACACAATTTCCACACTGGGAAGAATGAAAACCGCAACCAGAGTGCCTGCCTGCCTAAGAGGAAAAAAGAGAGAAGGGGAACGCGTCCATGTTAAGTTGTCTAAAGAACGTCACCTTAGATCCAGCGCTTCAAAGGTTGAAAGTCGTTCTTTCCATAGGGGAAAGCATCCCCACCTGCACCCCGCACCACCTGAACAGCGCTAACAGAAAAACCAAGGGAGGAAGCCCAGGGACAAGGAGTCACTGAATGATACCAAGCTGGCAGGCTTTCCTGCAGGAATGAGTGAGTGACTGGCTCTTTAAAGGAATAGACAGATGTCTTCACTCAATCTCCGGCAGTAAAATACAAGATCAAAAACACAAAAATTTCACCTTGCCCTGGAGAATTAAGGAGAAGGTAAGTACATGAAGTTCAGACCTGGTGTTGTCACTAGTTTATTTATTTACTTAATTTTGCTGGCGTTTAATTGCTTTACAATGTTGTGATGGTTTCTACTCTCCAACGGAGTGAAGCAGCTACCTGTATGTGGAAAACCATCTGTACAAACACAATCACAGCGATATTAGACGGGCCCCTTCCAGAAAACATTGGAACTGGAAGTCCACCTGTGGGAAGACGAATTCTTTTCTTTTTAATTTTTATTTTTGATTGAAGTATAGTGGATTTGCAGTGTTTCTGGTTATTAGCAAAGTGATTCAGCTATACATATATGCATATGTATATTCTTTTTCAGACACTTCTGCTTTATAGGTAATTGCAAGGTGTCAGGTATTGCCCCCTTGGTTATACAGAAGGTCCTTGTTGTTTATCTATTTTATAGCCTATAGTATGTATCAGTTCATCTCAAATTCCAAATTTGTCCTTTCCCCTTAAGGCGGCTTCTTCAACCACCACCCAAACTGAGGACTGTATTTCCTTCTCACAAAAACGTGCTGACATTTCGGGAAATTCACATGCAGACGACAGGGAGCTCCCTGCAGTCCAGCGGTTAAGACTTTGCTCTCTATCTGCCGGGAGCCTGAGTTCAATTTCTGGTCGGAAAGCTAAGACCCCTCAAGCCTTCAGGCGAGCCCCCCAAAAAATGACAAATAATTTAGACCCAATGGCTACTGATCATACAAACTTTTCTGCTGTTTGCAGTGACGTAGGTGCTCAGGGTATGAAAAGGCTTAAAAGAAAGCTTGCAGAAATCCAGCAGAAAGCCTTGAATATGTATTGTCAAAGGTGATTCCATTTGTTTCTGAGGATGCCTTTGAGTTCTTAAACCTAGCAATATCCAAGGAGCACAGGGATTATTAGATGAATAAGAAAGGAGTAAAACATATGAATCAGAGGCTTACCACTGGCCAGGCTCTCTGACAGCTTTTATTTGGCTTATACAGTGCTTCTTAACATTTAAATGTTTTCCCTCAACTTAGGCCATAGAAAGGAATGAAATTGTGCCATTTGCAGAGACATGGATGGACCTGGAGACTGTCATACAGTGGTCAAAAAGAGAAAAGCAGCTATCGCATATTAATGCATATATATGGAACCTAGAAAAAAGATGAACTTATTTGCAAAGCAGAAACAGAGACACAGACATAACAAACTTATGGATACTAAGCGTGAAAGGCCGGGGCAGGATGGATTGACGTATATACACTACCGATACTACGTGTAAAATAGACACCTGATGAGAACCGACTGAACAGCGCAGGCAGCCCTACTCAGCGCTCTGTGACGCCTGAAACAGGAGGGAAATCCAAACAGAGGGGACATGTGCAAGGCTGGTTCACTCTGCTGCACAGGGGAAACTAACACAACATTTTAAAGCAACTATATTCCAGTGAAATTTTTTTCAAATAATGAAACGAAAATTTTTTTAAATTAGAAAATTCTACATTAAATCCAGATTGCTGCTGCTGCTGCTGCAAAGTCGCTTCTTAGATTTCCTTTAAATAAAAGGATGTCTGGAAAATGAGAACAAAACCCCAGGACAGTAAGCACCTGGGCTGGGAACAGGCTCCTTTCCTGTCACCCTTGCACAGAAAAGGCTCCTGCCCCTCAGCTTTTTCCCTGGAACCAGCACCCAACCTGGTTGACTGACTTGCATGATCAGTGTGGCTTTTGTGAGCATTTAAGCACTTACAGAGGACTTCCCTGGTGGCTCAGATGGTAAAAGGGTCTGCCTACAATGTGGGAGACCCGGGTTCGATCCCTGGGTGGGGAAGATCCCCTGGAGAAGGCAATGGCAACCCACTCCAGTCCTCTTGCCTGGAAAATCCCATGGATGGAGGAGCCTGGTGGGCTACAGTCCAGGGGGTCCCAAAGAGTCGGACATGACTGAGCGACTTCACTTCCACTCTGAAGCATTTGCAGCCTCTGTTGCAAGCATTAGTAAGGGCATACCAGTGGTGTGTGTCTGGGAACTCTTCACGGTAAAGATTTCAAGATGGCTATTTGTATATATAAACATACAATAGATCAAAAAGCTCCCACGTGTCAGCTGCCAAATCACGTCTATCTCTTTGTGGTCCCACGAGTTGTAGCCCTCCAAGCTCCTCTGTCCATGGGATTTCCCCAGCAAGAATACTGGAGTGAGTTTCCATGTTCAGAGTTAAATGGCACAGCTTTGATTCTACGTCTACCCTTAATTAGCTGTGTGCTCTGTAGCAAATTATTTAACCTTTTGGACATGGGTTTCTTCATTAGCAAAACAAAGGTATTGTGTTGCCTTTAGAGTCCCTTGTAAGTCTAGAAGGCTGTGCCTTATCTGTGGCTAAACCGTAAGAACCATCGGTCAACCTGAGGTCTAAGTCCTCTACCCATGTCCTGATGACATGTTTACATGCTTAGAGAGAAACGACTTTAACTTCCCCTGAACAGTGAAGTTCTCAGGGAAAAGAGTGCAGAGGTCATAGTTCCTTTAGAATATCTCTGAAAAATGAGAGCCTGAATTCAATCCTATCCAATCTTATTCAAAAGAGAGCTGAATATACACGTAAGAACAGTTCTGTGTGACAGAGATCCACCTATCACGGGTTGAATCGTCCCCACCCCTCCCAATAAAAAGATGTAAGTCCAACCCCCAGTGTCTCAGAATGATCTAATTCGGAAATTGGGTCTTTAAGGAGATAATTAAGTTAAAGTGAGGTGGGGTGGTACAATGAAAGTGTTAGTTGCTCGTGTCCGGCTCTGTGTGACCCCATGGACTGTAGTCTGCCAGGCTCCTCTGTCCATGGGATTTCCCTGGGGCAAGAATATTGGAGTGGGGTGCCATGCCCTCCCCCAGAGGGACTTCCCAAACCAGACCTTTTTATAACGATCCAGTGTGACTGGCATCCTTATGAAGAGGGGACATTTGGACACAGACAGACACACGTGCAAATTTAGAGGAGCACGGAGAACACCACCTGCATGCCGAGGAATGTCCAAGACTGTTAGAACCCAGGAGAGAGACATGGAGAAAACCCTCTCTCACAGTCCTCAGGGGGAACCAAGCCTGCCTTGAGCCTGAACTTTCAGTCTCCAGAACTATGAAGCGATACACTTCCATATAAGTCTGTGGAACAAGCAGACCCCAGAGATACTGAGACTCAGCTCTAGACCATTGCAACAAAGCGAGTCACAAAAAAAATTTTTTGGTTTGTTTCCTAGTGCATATGAAAGTGATGTTTCCACTACGCATCTGTGCTGAGCTTAGTCACCCAGTCGTGTCTGAGTCTGCTGCCTCATGGACTGTAGCCGACCAGACTCCTGTGTTCATGGGGATTCTCCAGACCAGAATACTGCAGTGGGCTGCCGTGACATCCTCCAGGGGATCCTCCCAATCCAGGGATCAAACCCAGATCTCCCGCACTGCAGGCAGATTCTTTAACAGCTGAGCCACAGGGGAAGCCCTGTTTCCACTATTGCAGTCTATTAAGCTTGAAATAGCATTGTATCTAAAGAAATTTACATAACTTAATTAAAATAAATGTTATTGATAAAAAATGCTAACCTTCATCTGAGCCTTCAGTGAGTGATCTTTTTGTAATAGCAACATCAAAGATCACAGATCACCATCACATTTATAATAATAAGGAAAATGAAACATTATGAAACAATGACACAAACATATGAAGTGATGAAATATGTTGGAAAACTGATCCCAGTAGACTTGCTTGATACAGGGTTACCGCAAACCTTCAGTTTATAAAAAATGCTATACCTGCAAAGAGAAATGAAGTGAAGCCTGATGAAAACAGGTATGCCTGCACTTTGTTACAGGAGCCCCAACAAACTAATATAATACATCCCCTCCCATCCATTCTTTTGTTCCTGGTGCTCAATCACTAAGTCATGTCCAGCTCTTTACGACCCCGTGGACTGCAGCACACCAGGCTCCCCTGTCCTCCTCTACCTCCTAGAGTTTGCTCAAATTCGTGTCCAATGTGTCAGTGATGCTATCTAACCATCTCACCCTCTGCTGCCCCCTTCTCCTTTTGCCTTCTGTCCTTCCAGCATCAAGGTTTTTTCCAATGAGTTGTCTCTTTGTATCAGGTGGCCAAAGTATTGGAGCTCTAGCTTCCACATCAGTCCTTCCAATAAATACTGAAGATTTATTTTCTTTTGGATTGACTGGTTGGATCTCCTTGCAGTCCAAGGGACTCTCAAGTGTCTTCTCCAGGACCACAATCCAAAAGCATCAATTCTTCCATGCTCAGCCTTCTTTATGGTCCAAATCTCACATCCACATACTCACAAGAGTCATTGGCAACCCACTCCAGTATTACTGCCTGGGAAATACCATGGACAGAGGAACCTAGCAGGCTACAGTCTATGGGGCTGCAAAAGAGTCAGACAGGACTTAGGGACTAAACAACAACACGAGACATAGTTGTCCGGGGAATGGGGGCAGAGGGAGGGGAAGACCCAGGACAGAAAGGAAGTAGCATCCTTGCAACCTCAGCAGGAACATGATGCCCACCTTTCAACAACTGCAGCCCACCAGCTGTTAGTCTCCAGGTGATGAACAGGGGCTGGTATGTCACGGTTCTTACTAATTCTTCTGAATCTTGAAACCTCTTCTTAAACTGAATCCAAGACCAGCTACATAATAAGCAGAATCCAGAGCAAACTGAAAATGCTGGTCCTCTTGTTAGCAAAGTGTTAAGAATTTCAAGATGGTGACAGTCCAAGATGTCCTTCAGCAGATGGATGGATGAGAAAGCTGTGGCACACACACACAGTGGGGTCAGCTCAGAGCAGTCGCTCAGTCGGGTCCAACTCTTTGTGACCCCATGAATTGCAGCACACCAGGCCTCCCTGTCCATCACCAGCTCCTGGAGTTCACCCAAACTGTTGCCCATTGAGTCAGTGATGCCATCCAGCCATCTCATCCTCTGTCGTCCCCTTCTCCTCCTGCCCCCAATCCCTCCCAGCATCAGAGTCTTTTCCAATGAGTCAGCTCTTTGCATGAGGTGGCCAAAGTACTGGAGTTTCAGCTTTAGCATCATTCCTTCCAAAGAACACCCAGGGCTGATCTCCTTTAGGATGGACTGGTTGGATCTCCTTGCAGTCCAAGGGACTCTCAAGAGTCTTCTCCAATACCACAGTTCAAAAGCATCAATTCTTTGGCACTCAGCCTTCTTCAGAGTCCAACTCTTACATCCATACATGACCACAGGAAAAATCATAGCCTTGACTAAACAGACCTTTGTTGGCAAAGTAATGTCTCTGCTTTTCAATATGCTGTCTAGGTTGGTCATAACTTTCCTTCCAAGGAGTAAGCGTCTTTTAATTTAATGGCTGCAATCACCATCTGCAGTGATTTTGGAGCCCAAAAAAATTAAGTGAGCCACTGTTTCCACTGTTTCCCCATCTATTTCCCATGAAGTGATGGGACCAGATGCCATGATCTTAGTTTTCTGAATGTACACAATGGAGTATTACTCAGCTCTTAAAAAGGGTGCATTTGAATCAGTTCTAATGAGGTGGATGAAACTGGAGCCTATTATACAGAGTGAAGTAAGCCAGAAAGAAAAACACCAATACAGTATACTAATGCATATATATGGAATTCAGACAGATGGTAAGGATAACCCTGTATGTGAGACAGCAAAAGAGATACAGATGTATAGAACAGACTTTTGGACTCTGTGGGAGAGGGCAAGGGTGGGATGATTTGGGAGAATGGCATTGAAACATGTATAATATCATATGTGAAACAAATCACCAGCCCAGGTTCGATGCATAAGACAGGGTGCTCAGGGCTGGGGCACTGGGATGACCCAGAGGGATGGGTGGGGAGGGAGGTGGGAGGGGGGTTCAGGATGGGGAACACATGTATACCCGTGGCAGATTCATGTCAATGTATGGCAAAAACCACCACAATATTGTAAAGTAATTAGCTTCCAATTAAAATAAATAAATTTATATTAAAAAAATAAGCCACAAATTAGTTTATGCCCGACAATAGATGGCACTATCCTAGCAGATGTATGTACATCTCTCCTACCAAATATTGTTGAACTCTAGTAACCAGTTTATTCTCATGCGGGGAAAAAATGTTGAGTCCTCCCAAAACAGAGGAAATCCCATCAGCTTCTGGTTCTTCTGATAAGCTGACACCCACATTTATATCAGGACATGTCATACTTGGTCACAATTACTTGTTTACAAGGCCATCTTCTCTACCAGACTGTGAGTTCTTCAAATTCCTAGACTATGTCTCTCAATCCTTTCTGCTCCAGCATCTGGCAAAATGCCTAGTACATGGTGAGTGTTTAGTAAATGTTTGTTAAATGACTAAGCAGAGATTGCTGCTGTATGCAGTCACCTCCATCTAAGCAATCCCCTTCTATCTGCTCATCAGTGATGGGTATTAAATATGAAATGGACTGAAAAGACCCTCATCCAGCTCTACCTATGAACAATAGCTAAGTGTTCTACTGCGGGTCCATTCTGCTTGGCTGAGCCCTGAGGCTCTGCCTTTGGTCCAGTTTCATCGTCCTTCCATGTCCTTAGTCTCATGGTACATGGTTGCCGAGTGACACGGCACCCTTGTTTCCCTACACTTGGCAATGGGCGTCAGCCCTATGGAGCTGAAGATGAGGGACTCCAGGCATGTTTAGCTGGGCCAAGGACAGGCTTCCTGTGAGCATAGTACCCCCTTCCTGTACAAAATGACCCCTTGATGTTCACTTCAAGACTTCACTTTGGGAAGCAGTAAGCTGGAAGATGGTATGCAGCAGAGGCAGCCTGACCTTACCCTTCTGGCTCAAGACTGGCTCTGCGGAGTGACCTCTGCTGGGTAACTCCAAACAGTCATTGCGATGCGTGCTCCTGCCATCCTGCCTTGCTTGTAGTGCCCTTGTTGATTTGTTTTTGCTGAAAGGGAATCTGATGGCACTTTCAGCTCAGGGTTCATTTCAGATGTGGAAGCAGGGAGAAAATTCCTCTGCTGGATGGCTTTGTTGTTTGGTTTTTGAACGGAAGGCTCTGCAACATAAACAGTGCTGTCTGTCTTGATAAAAACTGCCTGCAACACAGGCTGGTAGGCAGGGAGTGTTTCAGTGGTGTCGTGATGTGAGACACTCGCCGTAACATCCAGGGACCCCGTGGTGTTCCCACATTGCATCCACTTATCAAGGAAGAGTTTTAAATCACTCTGATGTTAAAGCGATGGGGAAGCAGGGTGAACACCAGAACACAGTTTCATCATTTTGAAAAATGCATCTGGGGTCCCCCCTGAGTTTGGCAATTAAGGGAGGGACAGCCACATCTTTGTAAAGAAAGTGAGGCAGACCTGGGGTGGAGAGGAAGTTAGGCTCGCTGGATACGAGGCTCCTTCCTGGGCTTCCGCACCCGCCTCGGTGGAACAAGACAGTCCAGATGGCTCCCATGGGCAGACCAACAAGACAGCACTCTTAAATGACTTGGTGCTGAGCACATAGATGTCCCTTGTGGCTCAGCGGGTACAGTGTCTGTCTACGATTCAGGAGACCAGGTTCGATCCCTGGGTCGGGGAGATCCCCTGAAGAAGGAAATGGCAACCCACTCCAGTGGGTTGGAAAATTGCCTGGAAAATCCCATGGACAGAGGAGCCTGGTGGGCTACAGTCCATGGGGTTGCAAAGAGTCTGACACAACTGAGCGATTTCAGTTTCAAGCACATATTAACTCCTCAGATTATTATCATAATTAGCCTTGGCTATGGAGTCTGGCACCTTAAGTGGTTTGAATCTTGTTTTGCTCAACATCTACTAATCATATATCCTTGGACATAACGTATCTTTGCCTCAGTTTCCACCTCTATCAAATTGGATAGGAAGTCCTTTTAGAACTGCTGAGCATGAAACGAGTAGGGATCTATGTGAAATATTTGGCAGGGTGCCTGGTATGCAGTAAGCACTCAATAAATATAAACTACTGTTGTTATCATTACTGTTGCTGCTAAGATACTCGAAGGGCAGGATCAGTGTTCTCTGGGAAAAGGGAACTAGCCCATTGCAGCCATTTTGAAGATTTTTCTGAGAACCAAAAAGCAAAGAATTGACAATTAGATGATACCAAAGGTACAAAACTTCAAAAAATGTTATAATCCTTAAAAAAAAACTTTATTTTAAAATGATTTTATATTTACAGATTATCGGCAAAGATAACATAGAGTTGCTGTATACACCTTTCACGATGTTCAGTTAACATTTACACAAGACGCTGGTACAACACCATTAGCTGTGTTACAGATGCTGTTCCAGGGTCACCGGGCTGTCAGCAGCACCCTTTCTTCCACTCCAAGGTCCAATCCAGGGTCCACCTGGCACCAGACTTTGTGTCTCCTCGGCCTCCTCCAATCTGGGACACACCCTCAGTTTATTCCTGTCTTTCATGACCTTGGCCATTTGAAAAATACTGGTCAGATACCTTGAAGATCGTCCCCAGACTGGGGTTTGTCTGATGCTTTCTCATGACTCAGTGGGGTGGTGGAACCTGAGGCAGAACACCACAGAGGTGGGGTGGCTCCGCCGTGCATCAGGTCAGAAGGGCCCCGGTACTGGTAACACAGTAGCTAGGTCCTGCCCTCACCCAAGCGGAGAAGAAACAATCTCCACCTGGTGGGAGGAGGTGTGTCAAAGAGTTCATGGGCACAATAGCAACCTGCACAGTAATTAGTACATATTTTAAGGAGAAATCATTTGTGGTGATGCTAAAATTCCTTCTTAAACCTTTGCTCATTAATTTTTAGCATTTAACAGCATATACAGCAACTTCTACTGTAATGTTCTAGCGGTAATTTTCCATGTCCCTCTGTCGCTCATTGTGTCCACATTTATTAACTGAAATTTCTCTCAAAGGAAGAAATAATCTATCTTATTTATTTATATCAGCATGGATTCATCAGTGTGCATTTTATTTGGGGGCTATAACCCTATACTATATACATAATATTCATTTTATTGGAGAATGTTATTTAGAAACCAAGTTCTGGGTGCTAAATAGGATGTCTCTGCTACAGGTCCCTCTCAGGGAATATATGCATGTATCAGTCAGCTCAGTTCAGTTCAGTCACTCAGTCATGTCCAACTCTTTGCGACTCCATGAAGCGCAGCATACCAGGCCTCACTGTCCATCACCAACTCCCAGAGTTCACCCAAACACATGTCCATTGAGTCAGTGATGCCATCCAACCATCTTATCCTCTGTCGTCCCCTTCTCCTCCTGCCCTCAATCTTTCCCAGCATCAGAATCTTTTCCAATGACTCAGCTCTTCACATCATGTGGCCAAAGTATTGGAGTTTCAGCTTTAGCATCAGTCCCTCCAATGAACACCCAGGACTGATCTCCTTTAGAATGGACTGGCTGGATCTGCTTTCAGTCCAACGGACTCTCAAGAGTCTTCTCCAACACCACACTTCAAAAGCATCAATTCTTTGGTGCTCAGCTTTCTTTATAGTCCAACTCTCACATCCATACATGACCACTGGAAAAACCATAGCCTTGACTAGACGGACCTTCGTTGGCAAAGTAATGTCTCTGCTTTTTAATATGCTGTCTAGGTTGGTCATAACTTTCCTTCCAAGGAGTAGTGTCTTAATTTTATGGCTGCAGTCACCATCTGCAGTGATTTTGGAGCCCAAAGAAATTGTCTGTCACTGTTTCCACTGTTTCCCCATCTATTTGCCATGAAGTGATGGGTCCAAATGCCATGATCTTCGTTTTCTGAATGTTGAGCTTTAAGCCAACTTTTTCACTCTCTTCTTTCACTTTCATCAAGAGGCTCTTTAGCTCCTCTTCACTTTCTGCCATAAGGGTGGTGTCATCTGCATATCTGAGGTTATTGACATTTCTCCTGGCAATCTTGATTCCAGCTTGTGTTTCGTCCAGCCCAGCGTTTCTCATGATGTACTCTGCATAGAAGTTAAATAAGCAGGGTGACAATATACAGCCTTGACACACTCCTTTTCCTATTTGGAACCAGTCTGTTGGTCCATGTCCAATTCTAACTGTTGTTTCCTGACCTGCACACAGGTTTCTCAAGAGGAAGTTCAGGTGAAAAAGATGGGGACATGCATGTATTCTAATTCTAGACATACACTCATATACGCATCCAAATTTTATTTTCATATCTAACTATATGCCTACTGACATTTGGGGTGGAAGGGATACTTGTAGGCATCTGGCTGAGTCCCCTCACTGTTCACCTGAAACCGCCACAATGTTGTTAACGGACTACACTGCAATACAAAATGAAAAGAACTAACGGGAAAAACCCCCCAAAATCAGTTATGATTTTGAGTTCAAACTGTTATCTCTGAATCTTATCTAGAAAAATAGGGTTCATTGGCCTTCCCCTTATTTGTTTGTAAGCTTCTTTCTCTGGCAGTGAGAAATCTGGCATTTGATTTCTATTGATACAATTTCTTTGTTAGTTTCAGAATTGCTAACCCATGCCCCTATGAGAAACTCAACCACAGTAAATAAATAACTCACGTACAGTTTGGTCTGCAGGCCTAAATCACCTAGTTTAAATGCTGTTTTCCAAAGGTACACAGGTCAACTCCTTTCTTCTCTAGTCACTTTTAGGAATTATGTCGCGTATTTATTTATCACAGTCTGTGTTCCCTCTTGACGTCCACTGACATCCTGGCTGTTTTATTTAATTCGCATAAGTAAAATTCACCCTTTGTGATGTCCATTTCTATGAGTTTTGACAAATGCATAGAATCATACATCTCCATCACGATACCACTCAAAACATTGCCCACCAACTTCCCTCCTGCTGATCCTTTGAGTCAGCGCCTCCCTCACTCACCCACCAAAGATCTGCTTTCCGTTTCTATACTTTTCTTTTTCTAGAATGTCATATACATGGAGTCACACAACACACAGACTTCTGTATCTGCCTTCTTTCATTTAAGAAAATTCGTTCCTAACTCATTCATGCTGTTGCATGAAGCAAGAGTTGGTTCCCTTTATCCCTAAGTGATAAAAGTGATACACTTCCCTGGTGGCTCAGACGGTAAAGCGTCTTGCTTACACTGTGGGAGACCTGGGTTCAGTCCCTGGGTTGGGTAGACCCTCTGGAGAAGGAAATGGCGACCCACTCCAGTACTCTTGCCTGGAAAATCCCATGGACAGAGGAGCGTGGTGGGCTGCAGTCCATGGGGTCGCAGAGAGTCGGACACGCCTGAGCGACCTCACTTTTCACTTTACCATGGAGTAGTATTCCAGTCTATGGATGTACTGCAGCTTGTTTCTTCATCCTCCTGTTGAAAGAAGACTGGGCTATTTCCATTGTTCAGCAATTATATTTAAAGTGTTTATAATGTTCACACACATTTTTTGTATGACTATAAGTTTTAGATTCACTTGACTAAATACTTGATAAACAAAAGTGAGATTGGTTAATCATTTAATAAACTCATGTTTAACTTCATAAGAAACTGCCCAACTGCTTTCCCCAGTGGCTGTACCACCTTGCATTCCGCTAGAGCTAGAGGGTTCATTGCTGTGCAGCCTTAGCAGCGTTTGAAATTGTTGATTTTGTTTTGTCTTAGCTGTTCTAATGTAAAGGTATCTCGTTGTGATCTTAATTTGTATTTCCCTAAAAGCTAACTTTGACCTTGAACATATTTTCATATGCTTCCTTGCCCTCTATGTATCCCCTTTGGCAAAGTGCCAGTTCAGATCTTACCCATTTTTTAAGTGGGTAATTTGATGTTGTGTTTTGTTGAGGTTTAAGACTTTTGGATATTTTCTTGCTTTAAGTGTCTTGTCAGTTATGCGTTTTACAAATGGTTCACCCCACAGTACGGCCTATCTTTCCATTCTCTTAACGTCACCACACACACGTTGGTGCGCGCAATGCACACTGAGGTCAAAGAAACTGAAACATTGGGATTTGGAGCCAGGAAATGATTATTGAAAGGGCAAGTAAGAAGAACAAGTGGCTTGTGCTCAAAAAACCCAGGACTCCTCAAAGGTTTTCAGAGAGAAGCTTTTATAGGCAACATTTTGGTGAGGGCCTCAGGATGCATGACTTCCTTCTGACTGGTTGGTGGTGAGCTAACAGGACCATGCTCCGAGAATCTTGTGCTCAGTCTGAAGTTAACCATCCTCCTCCTTGTGAGGAAGGGCGCGTTTTGCAGAATATCGCAGAGAAATCGTGTGTATCTTCTTTGGGGAGGAGCTGGGCCTTGCCCGTGGCTGCACTGTTGCTTCCGGGCTGCGCCTCCTTTGTTCCTGCAGTGCCCTCACTTCCCTGATGAGCAGCTGTTTAAATCTTCTCTTGGGCACGCAGGAAAGTCTAGGAGTCTGAAATCATCATCCTTCAGGTACAAAACCACGGTCTTTGGACCCAGAAAGGCAAAAGTGGGTCTCTTGTTCAGTTTCATCAACAGTTTCATTCACAGAGTAAAAGTTTATAATTTTCATAAAGTTCAGTTTAACAATTTCTTTATCTTTTTTCAGTTTAGTCTCTCAGTCATGTCCGACTCTTTTCGACCCCATGGACTGCAGCACACCAGGCTTCACTGTCCATCAACAACTCCCAGAGTTTGCTTAGACTTAAGTCCATGGAGTCAGTGATGCCATCCAGCCATCTCATCCTCTGTCGTCCCTTTCTCCCACCATCAATCTTTCCCAGCATCAGGGTCTTTTCCTATGAGTCAGTCCTTTGCATCAGGTGGCCAAAGTATTGGAGTTTCAGCTTCAGCATCAGTCCTTCCAGTGAATTTTCAGGATGGATTTCCTTAAGGAAATCATGTGCTTTTGGTTTCAAAACTAAAAATCTCTCCTCCAAACCCAGGGCCATATCAATTTTCCTCTGGGAGTTTCAAGTTTTATATCTGGCCTTTAAGTCAACGATCCATTTTTGAGCTATTTTCATATAATCCTGGAGGCATGCATCAATCTTCCTTTTATTTTATTCTTGCATGGGGCTATCAAGTTTTTCCTCCCCATTTGTTGAAAAGACTATCTCCTCTACATAAAATTGCCTTTGCATATTTGTACAAAAATGTGTTGACGGTGTTCACGTGCGTCTGCCTCTGAGTTTCCTGGTCTGCTGCGCATCCTTTCTGCCAGCACCGCCCTGTGCGAGGCGCCTGCTCCCGATGATGGCCTTGTTTCTCTGGAGTGTCTTTTACTTGCCTTCGTATATGTCTCATAATTTTGGTTGTAAACTGTTCATCTAGTGTATAACAGTAAATACTGAGGTAAATATCCTTTGTGTTTAGAGATGAGCACAGATTTCATCCTGGGAGGCTTTTCACATGAGATTTGTGTCACCTATTCAGGAGTTTTGTTATTGCTGTGGTTACTCTCATCCCACCTCAGCCTGCATACATGTGTCCCCAGGGAATCTGAAACCGTGTAGCTCACACTGGGACCTGAACCCATGGTCTTTTCCCTGAAATCACATCTGCTCTCAGGATTCAGAACTTCTAGTGAAGTTCAGGTTTTTGATGTCTCCTTGTAGAAATAATTCATTGAGTGCACCAGCCCCAAGCATCCAGTATCAGTACGGGGAGGGAGGGGGGTTCAGGATGGGGAACACGTGTACACCTGTGGCGGATTCATGTTGATGCATGGCAAAACCAATACAATAGTGTAAAGTAATTAGCCTCCAATTAAAATAAATACATTTATATTTAAAAAAAAGAAAATTCACTGAAAGAAAAAGTGATATGTAAGAAATGAATTTATTCCGGGGGAAACACACTCCACACAGGGTGGGCCATTGCAGAATGGTTAGTTTCTACAGCCTGGGTAACTTCATAGGCTAGTGAAAAACAGCAGAAAGCAGAGCACTGAAGAATCGATGCTTTTGAACCGTGGTGCTGGAGAAGACTCTTGAGGGTCCCTTGAAAAGCGAGAAGATCAAAACAGTCAATCTTAAAGGAAATCAACCCTGAATACTCTTTGGAAGGACTGATGTGGAAGTTGAAGCTCCAGTACTTTGGCCACCTGATTCAAAGAACTGACTCATTGGAAAAGACCCTATTGCTGGGAAAGATTGAAGGTGGGAGAAGAAGGGGATGACAGAGGATGAGATGGTTGAATGGCATCACTGACTCAGTGGACATGAACTTGGGCAAACTATAGGGGATGATGAAGAACAGGGAACCCTGGTGCAGTCCATGGGGTCCCAAAGAGCCAGACATGACTTGGTGACTTAACAACAACAACGCTTTCATAGGCTGATGAGTGGGAGGACCATTGCAACTATTCCAGGAATTGGGCCACCACCCACTTGTTGGCCTTTGACAGTCAGCCTCAGAGCAGTCATGGTGCTGGTGATGAGTCAGGAGGTAAACGGGGCCTCCCTATAGTAAAGCAACTGGAGATTTATTCCCTATAGACTGAAATTCCGAAATGAGAATAGCAAGACAATTAAGAGAGGAGGCTGGGCACTGCCCAGACCACGTATTCCTCATTCTCAAAGTCAGGAGAGCTCCCCAGGCACACACGCGCACAAAGGCTCCTTGGAGGTCAAAGGGGGAACAATGTCAAGGGATGCTCTACCCACACAACTTTGCCGTAGAATCCATCTTGTCTAAGAGACGTACCCATAGACATGGAAGGATTCTGAGATATACCAAATATGGACTGTGGGCCAGGCAAACCAAAATGACTGACCAAAGGAAAACTGGAAGAAATGAGTGATACAACTCAGCAACCTGGGGACTCTCCCTCCTAGTCTGCCCATGTCTGCCACACATGCTGTAGTCTTTTTCCTCTTAATAAATCTATTACTTGCTTCACTATTTTCTGTCTTACTAGAAATTCTTCTCTGCAAAGCTAAAGGGACAGGGCCCTTGTCAGTGATCACTGGTCTACTGGCTACAATCTGGTGCATTCACCCCCCAGACCCAGCTTCAGTCTCCAGTTTGAACTCCAAGCCCAACTCCAAGCCATTGCAGGCCAAGAGCACCTGAGATCAGGGGCATCAGAGGCCCATGGGTACATCTTATCAATAGAGTTCAGTTCGATCGCTCAGCTGTGTCCAACTCTTTGCGACCCCAGCACTGCGGCACACCAGCCCGCCCCTGTCCAACACCAACACCCAGAGCATGTTCAGACTCATGGCCATCAAGTCAGTGATGCCATCCAGCCATCTCCTCTCTGTCGTCCCCTTCTCCTCCTGCCCTCAGTCTTTCCCAGCATCAGGGTCTTTTCCAATGAGTCAGCACTTCACATCAGATGGCCAAAGTATTGGAGTTTCAGCTTCAGCATCAGTCCTTCCAATGAATTTCAGGACTGATTTCCTTTACGATTGACTGGTTTGATCTTCTTGCCATCCAAGGGACTCTCAAGAGTATTCTCCATCACCACAGCTCTAAACCATCAATTCTTTGATGCTCAGCTTTCTTTATAGTCCAACCCTCACATTGATACATGACTTCTGGAAAAAAACATACTTTAACTAGATGAACCCTTTGATGGCAAAGTAATGTCTCTGATTTTTATTATGCTATCTAGGTTGGTTATAGCTTTTCCCCCAAGGAGCAAGTTGGAGCCTTTAATTTCAAGGCTTCAGTCACCATCTGCAGTGATTTGGGAGCCCAAAATATTAAAGTCTCTCACTGCTTCCATTGTTTCCCCGTCTATTTGCCATGAAGTGATGGAACCAGATGCCATGATCTTAGTTTTCTGAATGTTGAGTTTTGAGCCAACTTTTTCACTCTCCTCTTTCACTTTCATCAAGAGGCTTTTTGGTTCTTCTTCACTTTTGGTGTCATCTGCATATCTGAGGTTATTGATATTTCTCCTGGCAATCTTGATTCCAGCCTGTGCTTCTTCCAGCCCAGCGTTTCTCATGATGTGCTCTGCATATAAATTAAATAAGCAGGGTGACAATATACAGCCTTGAAGTACTCCTTTTATTTGGAACCAGTCTGTTGTTCCATGACCAGTTCTAACTCTTGCTTCCTGACCTGCATACAGGTTTCTCAAGAGGCAGGTCAGGTGGTCTGGTATTCCCTTCTCTTTCCGAATTTTCCACAGTTTATTGTGATCCACACAATCAAAGGCTTTGGCATAGTCAAAAAGCAGAAATAGATGTTTTTTGGAACTCTCTTGCTTTTTCGATGATCCAGTGGATGTTGGCAATTTGATCTCTGGTTCCTCTGCCTTTTCTAAAACCAGCTTGAACATCTGGAAGTTCACGGTTCATACTGTTGAAGCCTGGCTTGGAGAATTTTGAGCATTACTTGCTAGTATGTGAGACGAGTGCAATTGTGCGGTAGTTTGAGCATTCTTTTGCATTGCCCTTCTTTGGGCTTGGAATGAAAACTGACCTCTTTCAGTCCTGTGGCCACTGCTGTGTTTTCCAAATTTGCAGCACTTTCCCAGCATCATCTTTTAGGATTTGAAATAGCTCAACTGGAATTCCATCACCTCCCCTAGCTTTGTTCATAGTGATGCTTCCAAAGGCCCACTTGACTTCACATTCCAGGATGTGTGGCTCTAGGTGAGTGATAACACCATATTGGTTATCTGGGTCATAAAGATATTTTTTGTACAGTTCTTCTGTGCATTCTAGCCACCTCTTCTTAATATCTTCTGCTTCTGTTAGGTCCATATCATTTCTGACTTGTATTGTGCCCATCTTTGTATGAAATGTTCCCTTGGTATCTCTGACTTTCTTGAAGAGATCTCTAGTCTTTCCCATTCTATTTTTCTCCTCTGTTTCCTTGCACTGACCACTGAGGAAGCTTTCTCATCTTCCCTTGCTGTTCTTTGAAACTTTGCATTCAGGTGGTTGTGTCTTCCCTTTTCTCTTTGCCTTTGGTTTCTCTTCTTTTCTCTGGTATTTGTAACGCCTCCCCAGACAACCATTTTGTCTTTTTGCATTTCTTTTATTGGGGATGGTCTTTATCCCTGCCTCCTGTACAATGTCACGAACCTCCATCCATAATTCATCAGGCACTCTGTCTATCAGACCTAATCCCTGGAATCTATTTGTCATTTCCACTGTATAATAAGGGTTTTGATTTAGGTCATACCTGAATGGTCTAGTGGTTTTCCCTACTTTCTTCAATTTAAGTCTGAATTTGGCAATAAGGAGTTCATGATGTTATCCACAGTCAGCTCCAGGTCTTGTTTTTGTTGACTGTATAGAGCTTCTCCATCTTTGGCTGCAAAGAATATAATCTATCTGATTTGCTATTGACCATCTGGTGATGTCCATGTGTAGAGTCATCTCTTGTATTGTTGGAAGAGGGTGTTTGCTATGACCAATGCATTCTCTTGGCAAAACTCTATTAGCCTTTGCCCTGCCTCATTCTGTACTCCAAGGCCAAATTTGCCTATTACTCCAGGTGTCTCTTGACGTCCTACTTTGGCACTCCAGTTCCCTATAATGAAAGAATGTCTTTTTTGGGGTGTTAGTTCTAGAAGGTCTTGTAGGTCTTCATAGAACCATTCAGCTTTAGCTTCTTCAGGATTACTGGTCAGGGCATAGACTTGGATTACTGTGATATTGAATGGTTTGCCTTGGAAACAAACAGAGATCATTCTGCCATTTTTGAAATTGTACCCAAGTACTGCATTGTGGACTCTTTTGTTGACTATGATGGTTACTCCATTTCTTCTGTGGGATTCCTGCCCACAATAGTAGATATAATGGTCATCTTAATTAAATTCACCTATTCCAGTCCATTTTAGTTCACTGATTTCTAAACTGTCAATGTTCACTCTTGCCATTTCCTGTTTAACCTCTTCCAATTTGCCTTGATTCATGGACTTAACATTCCAGGTTCCTATCCAATATTGCTCTTTACAGTTGTGACTCCCCTTTCCCAGACAAACCCATGAAGGAAACTTTGAACAACAGAGAGCTGGAAACACCAGGGAGGTTTCCAACAGATGATCAGTGGCAAGAGCAAGTGTTCATTTTAGAAACACATGGAGACTGGTTTGGAGTGAGGTAGGATGCGGAAGCTCTTGAAGTAGTGCCAGAGAGCAGGGTAAAAGGAAAAGTAATTATCTGTAAGCTGGTATCATACTTTCTCTTAGGGAGGGAACTGTCTTTGTTCAGAAAAATCCCTTGACAAGTCATCTAGTTGTGAAAAGATAGACTCAGAAAAGAGGAGAACGAAAAAATAAAATGCTGAATTTCTCTATGGAATCAGAGAAGCACACGTGGACCTGTGTTGCTGGAACTGATGAGAATGCAGACGAGAGACGGGCACGCAGACCCGCCCAGGGAGTGCAGGGCGCCCGGTGGGGAGCTGGGAAGGGCAACATTCCCGTGGCGGGGGGGCGGGATTGTCTGCATGATCCTTGGGGGCGAGGATTTCTAAAATGCTCATGGAAGGTGACTGGTTTCTATGATGAAAACACTCCCAATGGCCCTGAATCTTCAATAAAATTAGCCGGTATACAGGAAAGGGAGGGTTTTAGGGAGTGGTGATCGGGGTTGGGGTACGAGGGAATCTCAGAGAGAGGTTGCTTCCATCCAGTGCCTAACAGCAGAGGTCTCAGAAGCAGGGTCAGAGAAGGCCCTAAACCGAACAGATCCTGGGAAAGCACGCATCCCACTCCTGATCCAAGCACAACTGAAGCTCCCAAAGGCAAGCACCGGGCTTTACACACGTCACAGATTCGGGTTTTTGAGAGAGAGTGACCTCAGCTAGCCCTTGTGTTCAGTCAGAGCTGCGTTCCCATGGCCAGGAGCAGGGCAACTCTTGGGGACGATGCATCTGTTGTATATATTATCTAATTTAAAGAAATGTTAATATATGCATTTTACATATATACTTTGATAAAGGCACAGCAAACTGAGTGTGTCAAAATAAGGTGCTTTGGTCTCCAACTTCTACCATTAAGAGAAAGCGACAGAGTTAGTTCAACGTAGTCAAACCACTTGGAATTCTCTAAGAACATCATTGCATATCTACAAAAGCGAAAATACAGCTGAGGTTACTGTCAGAGAATGTTACTGTGGAAAAACATAATATATAATTAAGAACTAGTATTAAAATGGCATCAGTCTCCTCCAGCAGGAAAACTGGACATTTTCGTGAAAGCAGAGAGGAGGAGTGGGCAAGTCCAGGCAGACTGGGGCCATCGTGCTTGGAGCCACCGCTCCCAGGGAGAACCTTACAGAGACACTTAAGTCCCACCACACATATCACTTACAAAAGGCAAATTGGGCATAAAATGCCAATTATTTTGCACCTGAGATGCAAAAGCAAGACATATTACAAACAAGTGTATTTTGGGAGATTCTTTCAAAACAGTTAATCACTAACTTTGGCTCTTAGTCTGTCGTACCAACTTCAGTACCAAACAAGAGGCAGTTGGAGTTACTGTCAACAACAGAAGTGCCACATGAGAAAGTCAGAGACTTAAGAGAAAGCCTCCTGCACATTTATACTGTAGGGATATGTCTTATAAACAAGGCAGAAAATGTCACTAAAAACTTAAGGCATTATTCTTGGAAATATTCACGTTCACATTGTCTTGTTTTCTGGTTTTTTTTTTCCTCCAACATATCTCCTGCCCTTTACTGAGACTAATGTGGAGAATGATATTCCCCGAATTCCCTTGAATTTGGTATGTAATAAGGATGAAACACCGGTATCAATTCAAGTATGTTGGAAAGTGAGCATTGTTTAAATTAATCCTAACAAACTTCATTTCTTTAGTTATCTATGTTCATTTGGTTCCCCCAGAAGCAGACCCTGACATGGGGATTTGAGTGCAAGTTAAATATTTGGAACATAACCCAGAAAACTCTGCTAAAGGAGAGGAGAAGACAGACGCAAAGGAGGAAAGGGCCCTGAAGGGCGCATTGCCCAGGAGGCAGTCACCATGGACAGCAGAGTGCACAGGGCTGAGAGACCTGGGGACAGGGTGGAGCCCACCGCTCAGTTTCCCCAACTGAGGGGCCGGGGGCTCACGCCGACTCCTCCTGTGTCTGCTGAGAAGGGCCTCTGGGAACATGGGCTGCAAATTGCCCCAGGCCTGAGCCATCCCTTCTCTGGGGAGCAGATGAGCCCTTTGGAGACAGTTGAGCATGCTTGCCTGGGAGGCTTTGCGAGCTTGTGGAGGTAAATCCTGGGAGGACGTATGAAGGGGCACCACAGCACGCTTGATGTCCCTGGAGCATCACTCATATGTGAATCGGGAACTGGAATGAAAGGGATGTCGAAATAGTAAGTCGAGTCCTTTGTCCAGGTGGTTCTGACGCCATCAGCCTGGTATAGGATACTGTGCTTTTGGGGGAGCACCTTACACTCTTTCAGGAAGCGAGAAAAGGAAGAATTAGAAGTGCTCCCAGCTGAGCTCGCATGAAATGCGTGCAGTTGTGTCTCACGAAATGAGGGAAGGAGAGTGTGGAATGGCAGTGACGTCTGATAGGAAGGGTGACAAAAGTGAGAAGGGGCAGAAACAGCCCATTTGGGGTGTCTGCTCCCCAGCCTCGACCCCAGGATTCATGCCCCACTTGGTGGTTATAGGAGAAACTGCCCTCCCTCCAAGAAAGGTGGTCTTTCTGGCAGCACTGTGTGGTTCCGAGGCTGTGAAGACCCCTGGGAGGCCAGTGCTTTAGCAGGATGAGTGAGGGCTGGCAGACCCGAGAGCTGGGGGGCAGGCCCCCAGTGCAAGCATCAGAAGCCCACGGGAGGGGCACTCGCACCCGCCTCCATGGCCAGAGCAAGGAATCCATCCAGACGGCTTCACAGGTGACGTATCACCAACAGAGGAAATTTTAACACGTGCAGGAAATGTTCGTACACATCAGAAATACTGCCAACTACTCTTGGAAAGAACTAGAGAAGCCTTGGAGAGGGTGTGGGATTGCACAGGAGCTGAGCAGAGAAACGGGCAGGTATCACCAAGGAGTGAAAACCAGACAAGGTTCAGACATAGGTTGTGGGTTCTGTGGGGACGTCAGATGAACCAGGCTTGGAGAGAAGTTCATGGATGGGAGAAATAGGACATGAGTGAGAAGCCCAGTGAGGCTCTGGAATGGCTATGGGCAAAGATGGAGTCCTTCAAAGATGTTGATCAAGCTCCTCATACGTGTCAGGCAGCATTCCACACATTCAGGCTGCACTGCACAAGAAAATCCTTATTCTTATGGAGCTTAGAGTTTAAAGCAACAAATGCAAAGAAATAGAGGAAAACAATAGAATGAGAAAGACTAGAGATCTCCTCAAGAAAATTAGAGATACCAGGAACATTTCATGCAAAGATGGGCTCAATAAAGGACAGAAATGGTATGGACCTAACAGAAAGAGAAGATATTAAGAAGAGGTTGCAAGAATACATAGAAGAACTGTACAAAAAAGATCTTCACGACCCAGATAATCATGATGATGTGATCACTCACCTAGAGCCAGACATCCTGGAATGTGAAGTAAAGTGAGCCTTATGAAGCATCACTACAAACAAAGCTAGTGGAGGTGATGGAATTCCAGTTGAGTTGCTTCAAATCCTGAAAGATGATGCTGTGAAAGTGCTGCACTCAATATGCCAGCAAATTTGGAAAACTCAGCAGGGGCCACAGAAGGAGAAAAGGTCAGTTTTCATTCCAATCCCAAAGAAAGGCAATGCCAAAGAATGCTCGAACTAATGCACAATTGTACTCATCTCATATTCTAGTAAAGTAATGCTCAAAATTCTCCAAGCCAGGCTTCAACAGTACATGAACCATGAATTTCCAGATGTTCAAGCTGGTTTTAGAAAAGGCAGAGGAACCAGAAATTGTGAACATCTGTTGGATCATCAAAAAAGCAAGAGAGTTCCAGAGAAATGTTTCCTTCTGCTTGATTGACTATGCCAAAGCCTTTGACTGTGTGGATCACAAAAAACTGTGGAAAGTTCTGAAAGAGATGGGAATACCAGACCACCTGACCTGCCTCCTGAGAAATCTGTATGCAGGTCAAGAAGCAACAGTTAGAACCAGATATGGTACAACAGACTGGTTCCAAATCTGGAAAGGAGGATGTCAAGGCTGTATATTGTCACCCTGCTTATTTAATTTACATGCAGAGTACATCATGAGAAACGCTGGGCTGGAAGAAACACAAGCTGGAATCAAGATTGCCAGGAGAAATATCAATAACCTCAGATATGCAGATGACACCACCCTTATGGCAGAAAGTAAAGACGAACCAAAGAGCCTCTTGATGAAAGTGAAAGAGGAGAGTGAAAAAGTTGGCTTAAAGCTCAACATTCAGAAAACTAAGATCATGGCATCCGGTCTCATCACTTCATGGCAAATAGATGGGGAAACAGTGGAAACAGTGACAGACTTTATTTTTGGGGGCTCCAAAATCACTGCAGATGGTAACTTCAGCAATGAAATTAAAAGATGCTTCCACTTTGGAAGAAAAGCTATGACCAATCTAGACAGCATATTAAAAAGCAGAGACATTACTTTGCCAACAAAAGTCCATCTAGTCAAGGCTATGGTTTCTCCAGTGGTCAAGTATGGATGTGAGAGTTGGACTATAAAGAAAGCTGAGCATAGAAGAATTGATGTTTTTGAGCTGTGGTGTTGGAGAAGACTCTTGAGAGTCCCTTGGACTGCAAGGAGATCAAACCAGTCCATTATAAAGAAGATCAGTCCTGGGTGTTGATTGGAAGGACTGATGCTGAAGTTGAAGCTCCAGTACTTTGGCCACCTGATGTGAAGAAATGACTCATTGGAAGGAAAAACCCTGATGCTGGGAAAGATTGAAGGCGGGAAGAGAAGGGGATGACATAGGGTGAGATGGTTGGATGGCTTCACCAGCTCTGATGGACATGAGCTTGAGCAAGCTCTGGGAGTTGGTGATGGACAGGGAGGCCTGGCGTGCTGCAGCCCATGGTGTCAAACATGCCTGAGCGACTGCCCTGAACTGCGTGCGATATCTGCATGCTACTAGACAGCTTTTTCTACTTTTAAAAAACATCTTTATTGGTTATCAGTAATTATCTTTTAACATGATCGTCTTAGGACCAGGAAATACAGATTTTACCTACAGAAATGTCCAAAGATGAATATTTCTGTGTCAAAATTTAATACGCCAAGGTCTTCATTAGCCTACGCCACTCTCAGGAGCTGCGCCCTGCGTGGTGGTGTGCGACACCCTGGCCATAGTGACTCAAAGGGGAGTCTGCTCAGGAGCTTCTGCTAAAAGAGCATCCTTCCTGACAACAAGACAATTAAGGAGAAATGTCCTCTTTTCTGCCTCCCCATGGGCTTGTATGAGAACATGGGGTCCAGGACAACAGAGACCAAATTACTTCTATGAGGAAACAGAGAAGAAATGCCAACAGCCCGTGGCTGGAGCATGGACAGACAGGAAGAGCCTGGGCTGTTAGTATCATCTTTGAGCCACTGACTTAGTAAATCCTGGAGTTGCTCCTGTTTTTGAGCATATAAATTCTTCTCATTGTTTAATCTACTTTTAATGGCATATTGTTACTTGCAGCCAAAAGCACGTTATCTGATGGACTCGGTGAGTTTACCAAAGAGTCAATCATCTTTCAAACGTTGGTACCAAATGTTCAGAACTGCCAGGGCTCATATCACTGAAAGCAGCAATGTTGTTTCTTGACCCAAAGTAAATCTGTGGGTGTCAAAGTATTCCATAGACTGATTTTACCTGCTTTATTCTCATTCCTCGTGAAATACAAACCTTATAGTTTTCTCCACTGAGCTAAAAAATCGTAGATTGGATACTAAATATGCTGATTGATTTATTTTTAATAATGCAAAAAAATAAAAGAAATTGAAGACCAAATACTTTAGTAGACAGCTATCAGAACTCCCCGTGGGGAAGTGTCCTTTGTAGCAATTTATCTACCACAGGGCACATCATCCTTCGTCACACACTCTTAAGGTGCAGAGAACACCCTTTCCACGTGTCTGCCATGCCTCTCCTCCAACAGGGTTCCCCCACCAACGACTTCCTCCAGGGGGGAAAAAAATCTGCCAGAGTCACTTAATGTGGGAAGCACCACAAGGCAGTAAGCAAACTTCAACTATACCCTGACCAAACTGCTTTTACAGTGTGTTTACACCCCTGTAAATAAAAACAGATGCATGCTTAACACCCTCCTTGGGAAGGTATGTTTAAAAAATGAGTCAGTTTCTCTCACTGTCAGATTTCACTGTTATCTTGTGAAGACCTTTCAAGACTTTTCCCATATAAACTATGTCAGGAGAAATCTTGAAATTTATCACCCGATCTGAATTGCAGATGACAAATGGCCTGGCTTTCCCATCATTCCAATGTTGTCAATTTGGCCTTCCTCCTCCCTGACTCAGGACAGACAGTGGGACTCCAGACTCAGGCCTGCATTAAGTATCACGTCCAGTAAATGAATTTATTTCCTTTACCAATATCATTGTGTCAGGGAGACTCGGGGGGCACGCTGGCTTGGAAGAACATTCCTGGTAACTGCAGATATTTCCATTTCCTTCCTGTAGTCCCAATAAAGATAAAATTTAAAAAGAGAAGAAAGAACCGGTGAAGACCGAAGGAATGCAGCTTGGTCTGGTTTAGAATCCCCTCATTTCAGACAAATTTACCGGATGGTAAAAATCCAGCACTTACAGGAGTGGGAGGGTGTGGAGCCAACGACCCTCCACCTGCACACCTCTCCCAGCACCAGGAAGTTCTCGGGTGATACCCAGGGAGGGGGCCCTGATGCTGGGTGCCAGGCCCTCGATGCAATTTACTGCCTTCCTGAAAGCTTCCCTCCTCGATGTGGAGATCACACCTCCTCACCTTCCTCCTCCAGGAGCTTTGTTAACTTGCTGGATTTGTCTTCCCCTGCTTAGTTCATCAGAAACGCGCTGCCGCCACAGAGCACCTTGCGGAAGAGCAGATGCGGCCGGGAGCACCTGGGGACTGCTGCGGTCTGGACGCCAGGGCCCGTCACTTATCACCCCCTCACCACCCTCCCCTCTGTCACGTCGCCACCTGTGCTTCGCGTGTTCCCAAGATTCCTTGGGAAACAAGTGCAGCGAGTGGCATCCAGGAGGCTCTCTGATTCCTGTGCAGTGACAAGCCCTCCCTTCCATCCCTGCCTTCCAACGTGCTAATTGTAAATGCAGACACCAAGAAATGCCACCCGAAAGCACAGGCTTGAAACTCAACCCAGACGAAGGGGCAGCAGCTGCCAGGACGCCAACACTCAGATTTCAGTCCGAGGCACGCCGTGGAAGTGACGGCAGGCTCCCGGCTCCCCTAGTCTTCAAGGCAGAATTGGTCCCAGCAGGAGACCACCCCTGAGTCTGAGGGCCCAGCCATGTGAGGTTTCTCAGGCTCTTACAATTATTAAAACACCTGTGCTAAATAACCTCCTCCAGGATAAAGTGGTCCTGGATCTCTGAAATGACTCATTTCTTAACAAGGTGGCTTTATTGATTGCGTCTCTCCGTCAGCAGGAGAACAGGGAGGAAAAGCAGGTTCGGAACGTCTTGAAGTTTTTTCTCACCTGCGTTGCAAGGCATGATACATCTGCTTTGAAACCCTTCTCCTGTAACGCTAGTGAAAACCAACCCAGATTTAAATGGCACTAAAAAGGCAACGGTAGGCAGCCCAAGAATGAGAAGGTACTGTTTATTTGGATTGAGAGCTGAATGGAAAGAGAATTTCTTCCTAACATCAGATGCTTTGGAGAAAAGATAATTCAGGGAGGAACCATGCAGGAATGACAGAAATGCAATTTTAAGTGAATAAACTTCCTCCTGCTTTTCAAGATGTGCCGAGTGCCCATGTCATATGCTTAGTTTATTTTAAAGCAGCTGGTCACTTAAATTGAAAATCACACAGATGGATGAAAAATTCTCCCGGGATTAGGAAATGTCTCTTAAAGACCCACGGCCACATGGGCCGTCAGCGAGGCTGGGGCTTCAGCCGCTCTGCCCATAAGCCCGCAGACTCCTACTGTCCAGGTAGAGGTCTGGCTGGAAGTGGGTTTGATTCCTTCAGATACAGTTCCTTCTTCAGTGAGGGTCCCTTCCCTAAGCAGCAGGGCTCAATTCAGGCACGGGCATGACATACAGGAACTGATGCAGGGAACGTTCCAGATTCAAAGGAAATCCAGGTCTTGCTTAATCTCTGAAATTTCCTGAAGCCTTGAAAGAGCCCTGGACCAGCATCACCCCAGGGCTGTCTCTGCCAGGACTTGGGGAGGGTTCCGAGACCAGCGATAGCTGCACCCACACCTGACATTCCTGAGCATCCCTAGACTGAGGATCAAACCCGACCAAACCCAATGGAACCCAGCAGCGCAACCCCTGACTCGCTGCTACACCAGCACAGTCTAGAAACACACAAGTGGATGCCACGAGCATGTTGGAAACCTGCTCTCAAGCGACCTCTCGCCTTTCATCAGTGCTCACGTGCTCCAAGAGCTATGCTAAGGCACTTTAGGTAAAATATCTTATTATTCCTCACAGCAAGCAGGTTCGGAAGCTACTCTTGGTTTCCCCATGTTATGAATGAAGAAGCTGAAATATAGGGTGTGTAGGTAACCCTCCCAAGGCCACAGAGCTAGTAAATACTAGAGCCAGAAGTGGCCCCACACAGTCCAACTCCAAAGACTTTACTATTTTAATTGCTACACGATTCACTCAAATGCACACACACACACACACACACACACACACACATACGCACACACATTAAAAACTCTGTTTAACTTGCTGAGTAGTATTAGTAATGTAAAGAAGAATAACAGGGAGAGCGTATGAGAATCTTATCTTTCTTGGACTAAAATATTTGCAATAATACTATCTCGGCAGAGCTGGGGGATGGGGTTGGTCTCTCATTGTTTCTGAGGTTATATATAGAAATAAATTTTCTGAAAGGCAAATGGCAATAATATGAAATGCTTGGGGATTTCACCTACTACACCAAATCAGCAAATTTATTTCCAAGGATTTATCTTAAGGCAGCAATCCAGACAAATGGGAAGAGATGGCTACACGGCGATTTCATCACTGCACTGTTTGCAGTGGAATGAGAAATGACCACAGTGTTCAGTAAGACGGAGCTGGCTGAACAGATTGTGGTATGTCCATCGACTGGAACACATGCAGCTACTCAAAACTGTTATTTCAATATGTATTAAAAAAGTGAAAGTCACCCAGTCGTGTCTGACTCTTTGCGACCCCATGGACTATACGGTCCATGGAATTCTCCAGGCCAGCATACTGGAGTGGGTAGCCTTTTCCTTCTCTAGGGGATCTTCCCAACCTAGGGATCGAACCCAGGTCTCCCACATTGCAGGCAGATTCTTTACCAGCTGAGCCACCAGGGAAAATATGTATTAAGTGACGAGGAAATATGTTGGAGGTTCACTGTTAATAGATACAAAGCCGTACGCATAATATAACTCCATTTTTTAAAAAAATTTACACACATACTGGGAGCGTTAATGAAAAGCGTTTCTTATCCCTGTTATTTTAACTCTGATTAGAATGGCCTCCCTTTCCAGCATTCTTGCCCGGGAAATCCCATGGACAGAGGAGCCTGGCAGGCTCATGGAGTTCATGGAGTCTCAAAGAGTCAGACATGACAGAATGACTAGGTGTGTATCTTTGGCTTGTGGAATTGCATGCAAGTATTTCTTTTTTATTTTCTCTGGATTAATAACTTGTGTGTGTGTTTTGTAATCAAGTTTTGTAATTTGAAATTACAAAAATCAAATTTTTGTAATCAAAAATTTTGAGGGGACTTCTCTGGGAGTCCAGTGGTTAAGACTCTCTGCATCCACTGCAGGGGGCGTCCATCTGAGCCCTTCAGGGAACTAAGACAGTGCCCTGAAGATAAGATTAAGTTAGTGAATTGCTTACATAGACTGACAAATCTCAATTGTATTGTTTGAGCAGATAAAGATGTGAAATCGATTATGAAATGTCAACGTTTTCTTATTACAGGTAAGACCGAGCTAAAAGTAGCAAATGCCTTGTGAATTCGAAGTTACGCCTTTAATAATGACCATTTTACTCCCTTGGGTTCCAAGCTGCTCTAGAGCAGAGTGGATGAGTTCCCGTTACCCTGGGGACAGGCATGACATCCACCACCGATGGGATCCAAGCGGTGGGCATTTCCACCGGACAAAGTGACGACCTCTGACCTCGGCAAGGGTGGTGGTCACAGCCTGGCTAACATCCATGTGTGGACGACCTTCTGTCCTGTGGTCTCTGCAGAGAAGACAAGTCAGAGGCACAGCCGCACACGACTCAGATTATCTCCAAACTGCAATGCTGAAAGTCCAGCACTGCCCAGAATGCTTCATGATTCAGCTTTTCCCATCGCATACAGAGGGTGCTCACCATGCCTCCAGCCCTCCTTTTGCCTCTTTATTCAGCCACTCTTGCAAGGCTCTCCCAGATCAGAACACAGAGCTCCTGGGCCCAGGGACGCAGGTCTGTACTTTCAGGGTGTCAGGCAGCCCGGCTCTTCTTACGCTCAGGCTCCAAGTCCCGCCACTCTTCTTTAAAAAAAGATGTCATTTGGCCAGAGGGTGTCCCCCACCCCCAGAAAAAATAGGTCAGCTAAATTTTTTGCCAGTGTATCCAAAGATTAAAGCACATGCTCAATAAAAGGTAGGCTGCAGACGTTGTGTGAAACGCAAAAACAAGTGGCTGTAAACCATCCCGCAACCCACACACTTTTGCCGTTTGTTTATTGCTTCACCCAACAAATGTGCTAACTGATAGTCAAAGGCACACTCTGACAAGACTGAATATGCTGACAATATGAGAGCCCAAGTGAGTAATTGTTTCCACCACGTACAATAGGATTCAGCATTTATCAGATGAGGAAAACGCTGCCATTCAGCTGGGAGCAGGGGTGACAGTTCAAATACAAAGCATTTGGAGTACGTTTCTCTATCTGATAAACATCTCCATCTATTTTCTTGGTTTTCCATCAATTTTATCTCTATAGAAATCATGGGATTCTGTTTTTAAACACCAGACAGATATATTTACATTCATTTGGGTACAAATAACTATACGTGTATATGTGAACTGTGTGTATTTGAGTGTCCATACAAATACATACCATGCTGCTGCTGCTGCTAAGTCACTTCAGTTGTGTCCAACTCTGTGCGACCCCATAGACGGCAGCCCACCAGGCTCCCCCATCCCTGGGATTCTCCAGGCAAGAACATTGGAGTGGGTTGCCATTTCCTTCTCCAATGCATGAAAGTGAAAAGTGAAAGTGAAGTCGCTCAGTCATGTCCAACTCTTCAAGACCCCATGGACTGCAGCCTACCAGGCTCCTCTGCCCTTGGGATTTTCCAGGCAAGAGTACTGGAGTAGGGTGCCATTGCCTTCTCCGGATACATATCATAATGTGCTATAATTCACACCGAAGTTATTTTGCATAGCAAACCATATTTTAATCATCTTGATAAAAATATTTAGTGAGCACATTGTATGTGCAAAATCTAAGGGCTAGCAAGGGATTCAGAAGTGAATAATAAATTCAATATGTTCTCAAGAAGCTTACCATTTTTCGGTTAGTTAGAAAGACGAGTAAATAAACAACTATTAGGGAAACTTAATCAAGTGACAATAGCGATGTGAAGAAAGTATTATTGGTATTTCAAAAATCATATATAAATACACACACACAGATGGGTATAGATTAGGGGTTGTCAATCTCTTTCCATAAAGAGCCAGAGAGTAAGTGAATTAAGTCACGCGTGCCGTAATCAATGTTGTCACTACTGGACTCTGCCATTGTAGCCAAAAGTGTCCATCAGTTCAGGTCAGTTCTGTCGCTCAGTCGTGTCCGACTCTTTGCGACCCCATGAACTGCAGCACATCAGGCTTTCTTGTCCATCACCAATTCCCAGAGTTCACTCAAACTCATGTCCATTGAGTCAGTGATGCCATCCAACCGTCTCATCCTCTGTCGTCCCCTTCTCCTCCTGCCCTCAATCTTTCCCAGCATCAGGGTCTTTTCCAATGAGTCAGCCCTTCACATCAGGTGGCCAAAGTATTGAAGTTTCAGCTTCAACATCAGTCCTTCTGATGCTTTTGAACTGTTGTGTTGGAGAAGACTCTTGAGAGTCCCTTGGACTGCAAGGAGATCCAACCAGTCCATCCTAAAGGAGATCAGTTCTGAGTGTTCATTGGAAGAACTGATGTTGAAGCTGAAAAGCCAATACTTTGGCCACCTGATGCAAAGAGCTGACTCATTGGAAAAGACCCTGATGCTGGGAAAGTGTCCACAGACAACCTGCAAATCAGTGGGTGTGGCTGCTTTCCAATAAGATATTATGGACACTGAAATTTGAATTTCATAGTATTTATCACATTCTTGCAAAATATTATTTTTCTTTTTATTGCTTTTTTCAACCTTTTTGAAATGTAACAACTATCTTTAACTCATGTGCTTTGAAAACAAGAGGTGCACCAGCTTTGACCTGTGGGCTACGGTTTTCTGGTTCCCAGTGTAGAAAGAGACAAAGTTAAGTGGAGATCACAACCAACTGGAGTGTAAAAGACAGAACTCAGGAAAAAGCTTCATGGAAAACACAGCTTTCAAGGTGAATCATGAATAAGGAGGCTGTTTGGAAGAGATGGTGGAGAAGGAAGTGGCACCCCACTCCAGTACTCTTGCCTGGAAAATCCCATGGACGGAGGAGCCTGGAAGGCTGCAGTCCATGGGGTCGCTGAGGGTCGGACATGACTGAGCGACTTCACTTCACTTTGGAAGAGATGGTAGTGATGCCAAAATCTCAGCCTCTGTGCCCCGGTTGCCAAATCAAATCTTGGAGACAGAGTTTTGGGTAAAGTAGAAAAGAATAGCTTTATTGCTTTGCCAGGCAGAGAGGGCCACAGCGGACACAGGCCTTCAAACTCTGTGTCCCAACCCAGGGGGATTCAGTGAGCAGTCTTAGAGCGATGGCTGGAGGGCACAGTTGCTGATGAGGATCAGAGTGTGTGCTGGGTCTGCACTCCTTTCCTCTGGCCTCAGACAGTCTCTTGATGAAATTCTGCTGTTCTGGAGGTTATCAAACCATGACCTCCTCTCTGAAATGAAGAATGTTTTGTAAAATAGTTCAGTTCAGTTCAGTTGCTCAGTCGTGTCCGACTCTTTGTGACCCCATGGACTGCAGCAAGCCAGGCCTCCCTGTCCATCACCAACTCCCAGAGCTTACTCAAACCCATGTCCTTTGAGTCAGTGATGCCATCCAACCATCTCATCCTCTGTTGTCCCCTTCTCATCCTGCCCTCAATCTTTTCCAGCATCAGGGTTTTTTCCAATAAGTCAGTTCTTCACGTCAGGTAGCCAAATTACTGGAGTTTCAGCTTCAGCATCAGTCCTTCCTATGAACACCCAGGACTGATTTCCTTTAGAATGGACTGGTTGGATCTCCTTGCAGTCCAAGGGACTCTCAAGAGTGTTCTCCAACACCACACTTCAAAAGCATCAGTTCTTCGGCACTCAGCTTTCTTTATGGTCCACCTCTCACATCCATACATGACCACTGGAAAAACCATAGCCTTGACTGGACGGACCTTTGTTGGTAAAGTAATGCCAAGTGGTTAGCGTCTTCCATTTTGGGTGGAGTGAGGGCACGGGTTAGTACCACAGAGGAGCTCCGTCAACGGGGAGCCCAGAGCGGGGAGCCCACCCCAAGGCCATGCTGTGGTTTCTTGGCTTCTCCTTCCTGGTTTCTGCGTGCCCTCCCCTCACTGATCAGCAACTGCTTGAATCTGCTGCTTGGAACTCAGGGAAAGCCGTGGAGGCCAAAGCTGTTTCTTACTAACTGGAAACGGCGGGCACAGAAAAGCGTCCATGCCCAGAAGCCCCACAGGTCCTGCTCGGTTTCAGCAACAGGACGGGAAAGGAAAAGGAAGTGAGGTGAAGAATGCCAGGCTGAAGAGTTTGGCGGTGGCATAAAGGAATTAACGGCCAAGGGACAGGCTTTGAAGAGTCAAGGAAATATTTTAAATCAGGGGAAAATTATCCCAGCTGGTACCCGGAAAGCAGAAGGAGGGAGGTTTACTGAGGTTTGCAACCATCCAGCTGAGTTATCATGAGAGACTTGACTTTCCAAAGGGTCCATGGGACTGAGAATGGGAGGAAGGATTCAAGGGACAGTGATGAAGCTGTGGAGAGACCTCACGGCAGAAGGCCTATGGCACGTGAGAAAAGGGATGCAAGCCAAACCAACTCTGCGGTTCTCATGGACAAAAGAGGCATTTTTTAGGGAGATTACCGGAAGGACAACCATCATCTCAGAGCACATGAAGGCCCAAAGGAGTTGACGGTTCCCTGGTCCCAAAACAGTCTGCACACACAGCCCGTCTTCTCTAGCTGCAGATCACACGTATCCTACCATGAACAGCTGAGATGGCTTCAAATCGGTATGGAGGATTACCTCCCAGCGATACCTTTTCAAGTACTGTGAAAATCCGAGCTCAGATAGCTGTCATTCATCCTCCACGTCTTGGCAGAAAACCAGTTAAGAACCACTGCTACCGATGACTTCCAAACCCAAAAGTCTCACGTCTCCTGTTAGTCAAAACCTCTGCAACACTGAATGCTGAACTTTGCCTTCGCCTTATTAATCTTCGTGTAAACCATAAGCCTGGACCTCAGAGAGATGTTTGGACTTCACGTGCAGTCTGAGAATCCTCAGCCTATGAGTAATGCTGTCCGACAGAATGCTCTGCCAGGAGGATGGTGTTCTGGTCTGTGCTGTCCAGTATGCGAGCCACTAGCTCACGTGGTTAGTGAATACTTGGTGTGTGTTTAGTGTGACCCAGGAACTAAGGTGTAAATTCACTTTATTCTGAGGCACCTTTGTGGCTAAGTGGCTACCTTGTAGGGCAGGGCAGGAATGGGTGATAATCGCAGCTGGGGAGTGAGTGCAGCAGTCCTGGGAGTAAGGTGAAGGACATACCCAGAATCCTAGAGCGAGGTGGCATTTGGGGCTGGCAGGAGGCAGAAGAGCCATAAAGAGGGGCACAAAATGAAGTCCTTGGAAAAATTCCCCCCAGATTGCCTAGGCTAAGGAGCAAAGGAGATTTAGGAGGGAAGACTGGTCACCAGTTTCAGCAGAGGTGTAACAGACATGAGGAAAGACAAAGACATCTTCACAGAAAGTGGGTGTTAGCTGACCGCTAGGGACTGCTGATGCCTGCGGGAGTGTGGCCTGGGCACAGTCAGATTGCAGCGGGTTTAGGAATGACCTGGCGGGGGTTTGGGGTCGGCAGATGCAGACTATTCTCTATAGGATGATAAACAGCAAGGCCCTAGTGTCAGCACAGGGAACTCTGGTCAATATCCGCGATAAACCACACGGAAAAGAAGAGGAAAGAGACTGCATACATACGTATAACTGAATCACTTCACTGTACAGCAGAAATTAACACAGCGTAAATCAACTACACTTCAGTTTTTAAGAGTTTTTTTTTTAAAAGAAAGAAAGAAAGAAAAACATCCTAAAGCACCCTCAGTTCGCTTTTGTCTTCAGATAGGTATTTGCTTATCCTGCCCCCCAGAGCTGCTTATTCATTTTCTTCCCGCAGAGCCCTGGGGAGAAAGACGTGACTTTCTTCCCTGTGCGTTTGCTTCCACATCTCATGCAGATGTTGCTTCTCCTGAACAGAGACCTGAACATTCGTGGCAAAATGCGCCAACCGCGATTCTGGAACCCTGTTCCATTGTGGACTACATTTGAATAAACATGTCTGGGTCACTAAGTTCCTCCCAACAAATGTTTTAACATCTTCCCATTTCTTTCTCACATTTGTTCAATTCATTTCAAAAATAATAATCATTGTTCTTTGCCCTTTTGTCCAGTTTGTTACTGTCTTGTATTTTTTTTTAATTAGAGAAATTTAGTGCAACATGTTATGTGTCTGATTCTAAATGTCGACAGTAAAGCTCTCCAGACTCATGATTTCTGTGACAAATGTAACTCCATCTCATTGCCGAGTCACAGAGGCACAAGCATTAACATTTTATGCTATATGACAAAATACTGCACTTCTGGAAAGGGCCAGAATTGATGTTACTATGACAACTCCAAATTTCTGACTTTGGCATGTAAAATTTCAAGGGTACAGTAGTGTTACAACACAAGAGTGTTTATACAATTTTGTCTGAACACCAAGATCCTTATTACAAGTCTTCACTGAGAGCCATAGGAAGTGTCCCTCCACGTACAATACACATCAGTGAAAGAGATAGGAGGATATATGTGGCTGCAAAATATTATGAAATCAATTAAAATCTTATTTCTTTTTGTAGCGGCTACACTTATAAACACATACATACAGTATGAAGCCCTGGATACAAATACAAATAAAACATAAAGAGAAAACATATAAAACCTCATAAATATACAGTATCCTGCCTTATCAATATTCATTTATGCATATCTCTGCACTCACGCATTAATAAAAGCACATATATTGGATTTGAATGTGTGAGGGATGGGTAGGGAAGCTGTAATCAAGATATTCAAGCTCTTCTCTTCATGGAGAAGGATTACATTATCTCTCTCAGCCTATTATGTCTTCTGAAATTTCCAAATGTATGTTTTGGCCTCTTCAACTTTAGTCTTTTGCATTTAAGTAATGAGACAGTTAAGTACAATAAATGGATCACTCAAGGGCATTACAAAGAATGTTTTGATCTATTTAAAGCCTTTAGCTTCAGAGCAAAGGCCTGGTTTACTGTGACCTTAGTGAATTCAAACTGTTTTGTTTCACTAACAAGTGAAGCATATATTTCAATAGAGTTAATGTATGACTAGCTTCTTAAAAAGACTCCATTTCAGAGGGTTGGGAGGTAAGGGGAGCTTATTTCTAAACCCCCGCCCCAGATGTTTTTAAGAAATCCTCTCACACACTGCTATACATAAAATAGGTAAACAGCAAGGACCTACTGTTTAGCGCAGGGAACTATACTCAGTATTGTGTAATAACCTACAATGGAAAAGAATCTGAGAAAGAACAGATAAATATATACCTATATATACACATATATAGTCAGTCGTGTCTTGACTTTTTGCGACCCCATGGCCTGTAGCCTGCCAGGTTCCTCTGTCCATGGGTTTCTCCAGGCAAAAATACTGGAGTGGGTTGCCATGCCCTCCTCCAGGGTATGTATATATATGTATATAGAAGAACTGCTCTACTGTATATATAAAAGAATCACTTTAAACTAATACAACATTGTAAATTAATTACATTTCAATTGAAATAAAGAAAGCATAATGTCAGTCGATGAAAACTTGAGAAGTATATGGTCTTGCAGCTCTATTTCATTTCTGTTAGTAATTAGTGGTACAAATATAGTTTTCTTCAAAAACTCAAAGCCCTGACACTCTTTTGGAGAGATCTGTGCTTTTTCTCAACCGACCCTTTCCGGTTTCCCCACGGGACCCAGGGTTCAGGACCCTTCTGTCTTTTTATTGGGTGTCTGTCAACGCTTAGGCCACGCCCAGTTCTGAGAGGAGATTCCTGTCCCTTAGGTGTCGTCCTCTTCTATAGCTTGTTATTTCTTTGACAACTGTGAATAATGCGCCAGCGTCCTTACTAAAGATCAGTTGTTTCATGGAACCAGGATGGATAATTAGCAGATTAATTCATTAGAGTTATTCTCCTATTATTGAACCAATCATCTGTATAAGCAAGACGTCCTTAGTTTATAAAACAATATTTGTGCCTATGAGTGAATAATCATGAGCCTACTTTTCTAGAAAGAGTTTAAAAAGACATTGCATTGTGTTCTTACCGAAAACAACTAGAAGCTTGTAACAGGGGCCAGAGGCAACTGAGGGCACCAGGAGTCAGGAGGTGGAACACCTCAGACACGGAGCCTTGGTCTCATAATAGCTCACGTTTTCTCAGCTCTTACTGAAAGCAAGGTGCTGGCTGTAGAACCTTTCAGCTGCATGCTGTAATCCTCACAAAAACCCCATGAGGACAAGGCAGTGATGCAGCAGGGGAAGTGACTTGTTCAGGTTCCTACAGCCAGAAAGCAATGAGCCAAGATCTGAATCCCGGCAGCCTGGCTCCAGACCACATGCGACCGTTTTCTTGACTTAATTTTATCAGACCTCTTACGGAGAGTCAGCGTTTGGGGCATCGAGCTTTGGACCCTCTTGGGGCACCCCTGTTACCCTCTGAGGATGTGATGGGTCTTCCTATGAGTGGAAGCTTCAATGCAGTTCCTCGCTGTTCAGACAATTTTGCCCCTTGCATGTCTGATATTGAAATATGTCCCTTACGTCCCTCACGTCAGTGACGGAAGGAAAGGCCAAACTTACACCTTAGTGGTAAAATTTTCTCTTTACAGTCGAATAGATTTTTTTCTTTTTATTAAAGTAATAATCTTTTATTACAGAGACGTTTTAAAAATAAAACCAACACTCTTAATAGTTCCACCCTCTTCATGACCACTCCTGGTAGTAAAGCCATGGATACTGGCCCTTTAACATATTCTCCATTCATGTTGCTCATATGTTTCAGTCCTAAAGGAAATCAACCCTGAATAGCCATTGGAGAGACTGAAGCTAAATATAAAGCTCCAATGCTTTGGCCACCTGATGCGAAGAGCCAAAGCGTTGGAAAAGACTCTGATGCCAGGAAAGATGGAAGGCTGGAGGAGAAGCGGGCAATAGAGGATGAAATGGCTGAACAGTGTCTCCAACTCAATGAACACAAGTCTGAGCAAACTCCCGGGACTGTGAAGGGCAGGGGAACATGTGGCGTGCTGCAGTCCATGGGGTCACAAAGAGTCAGACACACCTGAGCTACCGAACAACCCCCGTGAAGTTTCACATCTATCTTATTTATTTCACTTTAGATCATAAGCCTCACGCCTCTTATTTATTACCAAGTCAATGGCTTTATGATATTTCATTGTGTGTGATATCTAATGCGTTTACAATTAAACCTTTGTGTTTCCCTCCTTTTCTTTTTTCACTATTATAGATAATACTGAAATGAACGTCTGCGTGTGTTTCAGATTATTTCTAACATGAATAAGGTAGACGTTTAGACATGGGATTACTCTGGCAGTGACATAATCCTTTACAAGGCTCTTTCTGGTAGTTCCTGTCAAATTGCTTCCTAGAATCTACTATGGAATTCTCTCTAGAAGCCTGAAGCATTTAGTGAAACAACTACTGTTTGAGGAGATTAAGTTAAGGTATGTGCCAGTCCTGTTAGCAAGGTAAAGCTTCAGAAAGCTCCATGTTTGAAACTCATTAACATCAGCTTCTCAGAATTGCCTTCCCAAAGTCGGATGTCAGGAGCATGCCCTTGGCTTTCACTGAGGACCATCAAGGCCACAACCATGTGGATAAAGCCACTGCTGAGAACTGTCTCCGGTGTTGGTCCTGATCCCTTCCGCAGGAGTGAAGTCTCCTGCACTCAGGCCCTTGGCTGGACCTGCACCGTTGGTCCAGACTCCAGTGCTGTCTCCGGTGTTGGTCCTGATCCCTTCAACGGGAGTGAACAAACTTTGTTTTCCTTGACTCACTGGTACACAACTGTTTTTTTCCTTTAGGAAAAACAAAAAACAAAAAAAACATAGTTCCATTTCTGCCTGGAAAGTCAGGAACCCTAAAACTTCAGTTAATATCCTACAGTAACCTACAACTACAAACTTTTCAGGAGCAAAAGACTGCCCACCCTCTTGTCCCAATATGGCACTCCAATCACATCTCCTATTATTGCTGCGAGCAGACGCTCTGCCCTGGACAATTGAGGCCCCACTTTTTGATGACTCTTCCACTGTCTTCGGCGTGCTCATTACATGCCAGTTCCCTTGTTGCAACCCCTCATTTGAATCGCACATGTGAGTCTATGTTCTTACTTGCCTTTTATGTCCAATTTGGTGACTGGGTCATAGGCCCCCAGAGAGTGTCTCTCCTGTCCTCATCCAGGAGGAATTCTTATAGGAGAGGGTCTTTTAGCTCAGGTTTATGTAGTGATCTCTATGGAATCTGTTGTGTAATCCCCCGAGAAATACAGTGGCGTGAGAAGAATCCATTATTGCCCCTTATAACGTTTAAGGACTTAAAATCCTTTTATATCATAGTAACCTCTAATAAAGGCAGTCAATTAAGTTTGGAAGCCATTCTCCTGCACAATAGAGACGTAAACTGCTAAACGGCTCTGTTCTCATTGCTGGTCCCACAGCTTAGGACACAGTCTCAGAGAAGAGTCTCCTGAGTGGTCAGCAAAGCAGACATGTTGACTCAGTACCCATTACATGTACCAAACCTCTCTCTGAGAAAAGGGGATGTTTCTGAAAACTCTCTTTCAGTTTGGTTAGGGTCTGGTACCCCTGCACCAGAGACGGTTTCTCATCAGCACTCCTTAATCAAGAATATGTCTGTTTTGCAGGAACATCTCTGGAGAGTGCTTGTGTCCTCCGGTAAGCCACTCTTCTTCAATACGGAAGCTCGACAAACCAGCTCGCATCCCTCTGTAGCCCCTAATGATTCCCACTCGAGTTTCCAGAATTGCCTGAGAACTATTCAGTGGGTCTCTCCCTTTGTGAAGTCAGACTTTGACCTGTATGCCGTAGTCCAGAATAGAGTCATAAAATGTGGCTGAACAAGGTTTTTGAGGAAAGAACCAGGGTCAATGTTCCCATCAGCAAAGGAACCAACTCACTGAGGAAGCCACCAGGAGAGGAGGAAGTTGGAGGCAATTGAAATTTCATCTGGAGAAGTCTTCAAGTCTCAGGAGGGCAGGGTAAGGAAAACAGACTTCTTGATCAAGAGGATCTTCGAGTTTCTCATGTCTGAAGTGTGGAAACATCCCAAACTAGCCATTGAAAGAAGATGAGGCAGCTTTGAAACAGGCAGTGACAGCTTCCCCTAATTCCATCCAAACCCTACAGCAGAGAAAATGCAGACGACATCATCCCACTCCTAGAAACCGGGAAGCGGCTAATGGAGCCATATATTCATCATATTGATTGGTCCATTGATTTTTTCCCCATTTTTAAGCACCCTTTTCTTGGTCCTGGGCCAGAGATGCTTTAAAGAACTTAAACAAGACTTACTCCAAATCGTGCCAACGGCCTCCAGGGAACCAGCAAAGTAACTTTATCTGTTGTCACAAGCGCAGCTGTGCAGGTGAATCCCCTTCAGAAGAACCTGCAGAATCTTGGATCCAAACAGCTACTCAACCTATCAAATTAAGAACTCCCACTGGGCGGGGAGGTAAGGAAAACCTAAGTGGTGAGCCTGGACAGTTGGGCTAAGACATTACAAAGAAAAAACTTTGCTCAGGTCGCCCTGCTAATGAAAGTTGAAAGATTCTTATCTCAGCATCAGGGGTACGGATGGAGCGTATCCACTCTCACAGGAGCAATCCCAGAAATCCTGGCACCCCCAGTTCCTTAATGCACTAGTGCCCCTAGTTCTCCTGTATTTGAGAACCATCTGGAACGTAGTTTAAAGAGCAGGTCCCTGGATACACCCTCATCCATTCTGGTTCAGTAGGGAGAGGGCCTAGGAACCCGCATCATAACAAGCAGATTTTTAAGTGAAAGTGTTCTTTGGATTCAACTTCTCCAACTCTACAAACAAGTTTACTGCAAAACTTTATTTGGTATAAAATGAATGCTGTTGAGTATTTGGAAGGTTGATAATTATCCCTTAATTGTTGGCCATTCATCCTCATCTAGAGAGCCCCTGGCCAACCCATGAGCAGAAATACACAAAGACTGGTGTTAACTAGAAATTTTTGACTCCAAGTGCCAGAAACTGGCTTACTGATTTCAGTCAATTCAAGCAAACCAGGCCTGATGCTGAAGCTGAAGCTCCAGTACTTTGGCCCCTGATGCAAAGAGCAGACTCACAGGAAACACCCTGATGCTGAGAGAGATTGAGGGCGGGAGGAGAAAAGGGCAACAGAGGGTGAGACGGTTGGATGGCATCACCTACTCGATGGACATGAACTTGGGCAAACTCTGGATGCCCAAGGATGGTGAGGGACAGGAAAGCCTGGCTTGCTACAGTCCATGGGGTCAAAGAGTCTGACAAAACTGGGTCCTGAACAGCAAAAGCAAACCAGTGAGGCTACAGTGGTGTCCCCTGGAGTTTGATGCCCTGAGATGTGGAACTAGAAATTCACAACACTCTGCCGCTCTGATTTCTGCTAATCTCTCTCTGTCTCTCGAAACATTCCTTCCCTCCTTTTTTGTTTGCGGATGCCCCAAGTAACCTGATTAAACACGTGAGAGCTCTACACATGAGACTAAATTCCAACTCTAACCTGGGTGTGTTGCTACCTACAGTACAACCGATACAAATCCAAGGTCACCTAGAGGTCAGGTGTCACAAGAAGGGTGGAGGGTAATCTTGACTAAAGAGTGGTAATGAATTCAAAGTTTCAATCATACTTTTTCTGGGCTTCCCATTTATCTCAAATCGTCACCCTCCCGAGAGGGATATCTCATAACTAATCATGTCTTTATAGCAGGAAACAAATGGCTCTTTCTTAGAAGGAAAATAAAATATTATTACATGGACCAGCAGCAGGTCAGCTCAAGGCATAACTGTCAAAGGGAGGAAAAACAACTTGTCGCCCTTCATCTTCTCTGCCCAAGTCTTTACACTCCACGTGCACCTACTGCTCACCCCCATCCTCTTTCATCCACAGAGTATGATTTAATCATTTGCACCCACTGTGCATGGGTTAAGCTGATCTGTCCCTTACTCCAGGGAAAAGATGCCCACGATAAGCTGAAGAACACCCATGTGAGTGTCAGAACATTAGTTTTATTTACCCTGAAGGGGTCTCCTTCCTGGAGCACTGGGTGTATGAGTTAGTTCTTGTGCCAGGATTTTGTGCCTCTCACATGTGAGCAGTAAAGCAAATCAAAACGGACAGAGTATGATCAGGAGTCCTGATCTCAAAAGCAGATGTATTCTCAGATATATCTTTTGGCACTTCATGACCTATTTGCCTGTATCAGGAGGATTTTCCGTTTTTAAATATTTAAACAGGGTGAAAGAGTTCATTTCAGCCTCAGCGACAGGCAACCCCCTTGGTACTCGGCAGCTCGAACAGAATTTTCTTTCTGAAAAAATTCATCCTCCGAAGGTTGAAGGTGGAGGTGTGTGTGTGAGCAGGGGGGAGAGGGGCGGGTTGGGGGGAGTCTGATCACAACTTAGCAAACCTTGGCATTCTTTACAAACACTGTCATCTGCTGCCTGGGGGCGTTTTCACCCGCCCAGGTGTTCTCTACTGGCAGCTAGTTGGGGTGTATGCATGTGCCTGCGTGCGTGCGTGCGTGTGTGTATGTGTGTGCTGGTTTTAATCAAGCCCCAAACTTCTTTGCCTGAAATTTTATAAGTTTTTTCTCGGTTTAATTTGTGCATTTGAAGGAAGAATTACTAATAAGCATCTGGTCTCTTGAGAACAGACACTCATCAAAGTAGCCCATCAGACATCTGAGTCAGCTTCAAATGAGTCTCCCTTTAAGTCCAAGGAGCACAGTCTTACCCTTTCAGGCAAGCGGCGGCACTTCTTTAAGAGGGGTGAGCTCCGGCCAGTGAATCCAGCAGGACAGGAAGCAGAGATTTGTTCCCACACCTCCTCGACCTTTCGGGAATCCACGCTGGAGGTGGGGGGTAGGGCGTGGACTCACAGGAGCCACCTGGTGGCTCTGTGCGGAACAACAGGCAGAGACACAGGTTCTGGGTCACACAACAAACCTTTGGGGCGCATTGGGGGAAGGGATGCGGGCAAACCAGACCTCCGGAGCGGAACTCATGGGGAGGGCGTGCTAGTGATTCTGTGAGACCCCTGAAGGGAAGGAAGCACTGGACAACCGAGCTTGTCTCTGCTACTCAATCTGTCTTCCGTAACCGCTTCAGGGAGATGGATAATACAACAATATGACCCACTCTTTATGACCCAGTGGGCTGCAGCAGGCCAGGCCCACTGTCCATCACAAACCCCGGGGCTTGCTCAAACTCATGGCCATTGAGTCGGTGATGCCATCCAGCCGTCTCACCCTCTGTCGTCCCCTTCTCCTCCTGCCCTCAATCTTTCCCAGCATCAGGGTCTTTTCCAGTGAGTCAGCTCTTCGCATGAGGTGGCCAAAATATTGGAGTTTCAGCTTCAGCATCAGTCCTTCCAACGAACACCCAGGACTGATCTCCTTTAGGATGAACTGGTTGCTTCTTCTTGCAGTCCAAGGGACTCTCAAGAGTCTTCTCCAACACCACACTTCAAAAGCATCAGTTCTTCTGTGCTCAGCTTTATAGTCCACCTCTCACATCCATACATGACTACTGGAAAAGCCACAGCTTTGACTAGACAGACCTTTGTAGGCAAAGTAATGTCTCTGCTTTTTAATATGTTGCCTAGGTTGGTGATAGTAATATGTAGTGATTCAGAAAGGAAACTTGGAGACCCAGGAAGTTGAGTCAGTCCTCACCTCACTGGTTGCTGGCCTCACCACCTGGAACAAGCCATTCAGCCCTTGGAGCCCGTGAAAATGAGAATGATAATGGTACCAGCCTCATATGTTTGCTGTGAGAGTTAAATGAGATGATACATGACATGCAGAATGCCTGGCAGGAAGCATGTGCTCCAAAGGTTGTACACGGATAACAAGCAAGCACTGTCAGGCTTGTCTGGGAAACTCTGTTTCTCCCTCAAAATGAGAGCCGTGCTTTTCTTGCAAGCCCAAAGGTCTGATGACAGAGCTGCCTTTGAGAAGAGGGGAAGAATCTTTTTAGAAGCGCTGTTAAGTCAGTGTATTCCTTCTGTGATGGTCAGCTTCAGTTAGCCAAGGAGAAGGGATTTATAGCTCCTCTCCATTTATGAGGAAGGTGCCCACTGGGTGAAAATTCCATTTCTCTTTGTCTTCATTGAGCCAGATTTGACCAAACTAGATGTCATGAAGCCTTAGGAGATATTAGTCAGACAAAAACAGATTTATTGGCCAGTTCCAGCAGCTTACTTCAATGTCCATTAACATGAAAGTTGCGAGTTGGTGATGTTTACATGACCGTTCCATTTATCTCATTGAATCGTTACAACAAGCAAACGAGGTTGTGACTGTGCAGAGCGATTCTGTCTTAAACCGCATCTCACCCAAAACCAGAGGGGATATTTCCTGCCCCGTTTCCTGTCTGTCTGCTTTCTTGTTCTTTTTATTGAGTGTTTTAACATCAAGAGATTCTTTCTTGAGTATTGATCTTCTGGATGCGTCTGAGAGCCTTGCCCATTCCACAGACGCTTTGCCTCTGCCCAAATACAACGGGCAATCTGTTAAGGGGAAAACAGTTATAGACAAATACTATCCAAACCCAATAGACTTCACTTTTGATTGATCTTTATGTGTGTGGGTAGTACCTCAATGAGAAAAACCTAAATAGAATAAAAGTGTGTAGAGGATTAAACCTCCTATTATTAGTGGAAGGCACCCGTCAGTCAGCTTCTCATCCCGTTTTCCAGGCTAGCTCCGTGAGATAAAAGTCTTCCTAGAAAGGATTCAGAGCACAGGAAGGGTAGTGGGGTAGGGCTATTATAGCCTTATTAATTTGGGATACAGTTGAGATGGCATGGAAATTAGTGTCAAGGAATTCAAAGAATGTCCAAGTGTAGGGACATCAATAGTTTAAGTTTAATGACAGAAGGCATGTTTTTGACTCTCTTCCGTCATATTGTGCAGGAGAAGGTAACAAGAATAAGGAGAAGGCCAATGGTCTTCCATCCCTACCAGGGTGTCTGATGTACTTTGTTGATTGTATTTTATTTTGAGAGGTGCTACATGAACAGGAATTATGTGTAATATCACAGGAGCTTATCACAGTGCAATGCTTCACTGTTTGAAAATTCCTTTCAAGTGGATTGTTCGGTTTGATCTTCACAACAATGAAATGAATTCCACAGATTATTATTAGAATTCAAATTTGACAAATGAGGTTCCAAGAGATTAAGTGACTTGTTCAGGTACCTTCTGCTAGTAAATATTCACACTGAAGATAAAAAGATGATGTTGCTGGGAGCTTAAATGGGATACCAAGGAAACCTTAGAACTTCCTCCCCTGCAAATCTTTTAGAAACCAAGTGTTTTCTTTTCTGAATGAGGCATTTTGACATGCGGTTCTGATGGAAGGTTAGGAAGAGAAGACCAGAAGACCTCTCCTAAGTATCCTGCTAGCCCTGTACTCGCGACCGCTTCTTGCTCTCTAAATGGAAGGGCGGTGATGATAATAATTAAGCTTTAGGCTTCCGTACTTCCTTTCATCTGAGCTCTTCAGCCAGACAGGAAGGAACCACCCTCTGCGCACCGTATGGTTCTTTTCAAGCTGGTCCATGTCCGTTAACTCGCTAGACTTTAACTGGCAGGGAAGGACAAACGTCTGAAGGAAACCTCAGGAATCTGCACCCCCAAACGTGTGGTCAGGGCAGCTTTTTATAGAGCCGGATGTCACCATTTTAGAAAACTTTCTGAACAAATCAAGTTGCTGCTCTCCTGCATAAAAATGAAGTTAAGAAGGCATCAAAGCCTCTAGTCAGCAACATCTGCAGGTTCAGTGGGAGAGTCTGAAGGCAGAGCACGAACAGAGATGTGAACACTCCCAGCTCTGTGCCCGCCTCCTCCCAGCCTCCCACCTGCAATAGACTGCATTCATATCTCCCAGAGGAAATATGCTATTACTGATAATATGATCACTGAAACACTGGGAGTGGCTAGATACCGAGCTCTGGCAGTGGGTTAATAAAAGGCCTAATGAAGAACAAAAAATCCTGCCAGTCGCTGTAAAAAAAATATTGCCCTTGGGAAATTATAAATCAGACACCATACTGTGAAGCTAAAAATATACATATATATATATATATATATATATGTACATACGTACACACACACACATACACACACTGGTTTGCTGATAAATGCAGGAGTGGGCAGACTGGTGACGAAGCAAACGTCACTGGATGCCCTTGAAGTTCCAGTCCACCTCATATGATGCAGTTAAACGCCTCCGCAGTGCAAAGCCAAAACCACATGTACTCAGCCTCGTCAGACCACGCTGCACCGCGCGGCAGAATCAGCACGCCTGGTCCACAGATTCCTCCTAATCCCCAGCACCTCTCTCGCCTGCTTTCCTTTGATGTTTTTCTCGCCTTTTCACTCATTGGTTTGTCTAATTTCACAATATTCATCTCAACAGACTCTTACAAGCTGCCTCTGGACAGAGACCTGTGTTGAGGGTTTGCTTCACTAAGACCCCCTGAGCTGGTCTGGAAAGGACCCAGTGCAAAGGAGGTTCATGGGCAGCCTCACCCCAGGGTGAGACCATCAGGGACACACGCAAGGGGAGGCCTGACCAGTGGCTCACCTTCCCTTCCAGCTAAATTGTCAGTGATCTGGAACAGGGCATCCCTGATAGCTCAGCTGGTGAAGACTCCACCTGCAATGCACGAGACAGGTTCACTCCCGGGATTGGGAAGATCCCCTGGAGAAGGGAACGGCTACCCTCTCCAGTATTCTGGCCTGGAGAGTTCCATGAATTCTGTCAGGTTGCAAAGAGTCGGACACGACTGAGTGATTTTCACTAACAACTAGAAAAGGAACCGCCCTTTCTAAGACTGGGACACTCCCACACTTGCCTCTCGAGCCTGCAGGCTGCCTGACGAGATCCCGCCGAGCAGCTGCAGCTCCTGTCCCGGCGTTTTCCTTTCATGGGCCACTTTTGCCGTGACCACCTTCTCACCTGCTGCCCTCCAACAAGCCAGCTCCTCCCCTACGGTGACTTCCGCTGACTCCACCCGGTTGATTGCAGGCCGACCGTTGACTCCTCACCAGGCAGGTCCCAGGGACTCCGGGAAGGGGCTGAGCGGTGCCACGGGCCCGGTGCCAAGGAGGGGCCTCTGCCCACCCCTCCCAGCTGGACCAGCTCTACTTGCCCACACTGGTATCTCTCCCCAGGAGGAAATGCAGAGACGCTGAGACGTTTTGGGAACTCCTTTTCGTTTCTTCAGGTGGAAGGAGGGACTAGGGTGTCTGATTCTCCTTTCTTTCTTTCAAGAATTCCAAAAGGCACTTCCAGAATCACGAGGAAGTTCTCTTAGAGAAACCCCCAGTGCCCAGGAGGACCCTGAACTGCAAACCCCCAGGAGATAACACAGGATAAGGACTCGAATGTGAGGACCATCTGGGCCTTCATCCCCAAGGCCTGTTTCCCGAAGTTCGCATTTTTCTGGAGATTGCTAAAACAACCGCGTAGGAGCAACACTGTCCTGGTGTCAGAGAGTCCACTGGCCCCACAGATGGATTCAGTTTTTTTTTTTTTTTGACTGAGATGAGATGAGAATATGTAAATCAAACTTTCCCATGGATTCAAAGATAGGGGAAAACAGGAAAATAGTAAAAAAGAATACACGATTTGGTAAGCTGATTCATATTTGACAGCTTTATAAAGCTGTCTGATGGAGCACTGGGTCCTATATGCCAGAGGAAACCTCTGGCAGGTTTTCACTGGCACACAGTGTGGCAAAATGCAGAATAACAAACTGCAATGAAGCTTTCATATGCTGTATTAAATTAAAAGCATACGGGCTATCTAAGATTACAGGCCACACAATATGGAGGGTAAGTAATACTTACTTGATTTGCTCTGAGATCGTGTCCTGCCTCATCTAATTTCATGAATAGTCCTCTCGTTTAATAGCAGGTTACATATTGCTTTTGGGGGGTCCTAATTTGGTAAAATAAAAAGCCATTTTTCTGTGTTGCCCTCTCACTTCTGAAATTTTCCTGGTCTCAGAAATGCAAAAGTTCTGGAACTCGCCAAAACAAAGGGGTGTCTCCTTGCCTTGTTCCCCATCTGCCTCAACATGACAGACTTTCCCCCATGACTACATAACCAGTCACCCCAAACCTAACCAGCATTCTTAAAGTACAAGCCCAAGGCAACGAAGTTCCCTCGCCTAAATGTGTGAGTTGCCTTTCAAGTCCAACCTCAAAATCTCAACTGAAAAGTTTTCTTCTGAGGCCCTTCCTCTGTCTGTCCAGCTTGGAGAGAAAAGTGTTCCTAAAGGGTGTTGCTGAGACGACATCTACCACATGAGACAAAAATGAGATTGGGGGAGGGGGGCTCCCATGTTTGCACTGCCCCCATCTAGAGCTAAGCCAAAGGCCAGTTTCCCTTCCACATACACGTAACAATGCATACTTGTTACTATACCATACAGTACCATATGTACATATTTGGTCATGCGTATTATCAGAGCGAGCTTCATCGTGTTACCAAATGTGCAGCCACCAGACTGCTTTGTCAAATAACGTCCTGACAGAATTTAGTTATTTAGTCATTTTAGTTCATAAGTGCCAACTTCCAGTATGTATCACTCAATACCAACTGTATAACCCAACAAAGTTGGGTTAACTAATATTTAATTCAGCAGGTTCTGTTCAAATAGCTCTTGGTCATTTGTTTAACAATAAGGGCTATGAACAAGCATGCTATTCAACTTTAATTTCCAAGTATCAAAGAAATGACTGGCATCCAAAGGAGACCCTGATGGGCAGCCAGGGGACCACAGATCATTCCTTTAAGAATCAGAATTCTAGGGACCCCAAGCTGTGACTGAACAAGCCAAGCCTCTGGACCAAGATGTTGGCTTGATGGATTCTGTCTAGGTTTATTTGCTGGGCTTTGTGATTCCTGAGTTTTTACTTCAGCTATTTTTAACATGTGCCAGCTGTGCTGAGAGATCTTGAGAGTCTTCTGCCTGAATTGGGAATATTGGGAGATATCATACGAGATGCCTTGGGCCCCCATCTGGATGCGGAGTTAGGAAGGGGAGGAGCAGGGGCTGTGCTGCGACGTGGCCCCCGAGGACACGCATCTCAGGGACAGTGGAGAAACGAGACAAAAGACGAAGGATCGCCCGTCAGACAGTTCTTCCTCTTGGACGATTTTAGAGAACCAGGGCGCTGTTTTACTAAAGATACCATGAAATGCTGTTAGGTAATCCTTAAAGATAAGGACAGAAAATCAGTCTTTGAAATCGGTCCGTGAAGCTTCTTGGTGGTTTCAGCCAAAGCAGTTGCAGTGGAGCAGCAGGGGTGGCAGCCACCCTAGAGTGTGTCAAAGGCTGAATTCCCACCACCTCATGGCAAATGGAGGGGGAAACAGTGGAAACAGTGACAGACTTCATTTTCTTGGACTCCAAAATCAGATGGTGACTGCAGACATGAAATTAAAAGACACTTGCTCCTTGGAAGAAAAGTTATGACCAACCTAGACCTTGTACTAAAAAGCAGAGACATTACTTTGCTAACAAAGGTCCGTCTAGTCAAAGCTATAGTTTTTCCAGTGGCCATGTATGGATGTGAGAGTTGGACTATAAACAAAGCTGAGCGCAGAAGAACTGATGCTTTTGAGCTGTGGTGCTGGAGAAGACTCTTGAGAGTCCCTTGGACTGCAAGGAGATCCAACCAGTCCATCCTAAAGGAAATCAGTCCTGAATATTCATTGGAAGGACTGATGTTGAAGCTGAAACTCCAATACTTTGGCCACCTGATGTGAAGAGGTGACTCATTGGAAAAGACCCTGATGCTGGGAAAGAGTGAAGGTGGGAGAAGGGGACGACAGAGGATGAGATGGCTGGATGGCATCACTGGCTCAATGGACATGACTTTGAGTAAACTCCAGAAGTTGGTGATGGACAGGGGGGCCTGGTGTGCTGCAGTCCATGGGTTGCAAAGAGTCAGACACTACTGAGCTACTGAACTGAACTGAACTGACCTGGATTCAATGAAAATGAAGAAGTATCCTTCGCAGACCAATCTCAGGAAGTTGAGCTATGAAAATGTGTATGGACACGGGGCAGTAGATGAAGAAGTGACAGGGTGGAGGAAATGTGGGCATTGGAGACAAGATGGCAAGTTGGTGTTATGGGGACAATCACTCAGGAAGATGAAGATTGATGATATAGGACAGAGAAGGGCCAGGTGGGCAAAACATTTAACAATGAGAGAGGAGATGAGCTCAGAAGGATATACAGAGGTACCAACCTCTGAAAGGAGGAGTATCACTTCATTTTAACAGTAAGAAAAGAGAGGATGGTTACTGCTGCAGAAGTACTTGAACAAGTCAGTTTAATCATGGGGGGAAAATGACAGTTTTGTATCTTGTGGTTTCTACTTACATGACAACACTAGGCTATTAGCTGAAAAGAGAGGGAAATAATTAGGAGTAGGATAAATCTTTAAACAGTGGCTCAGACGGTAAAGCATCTGCCTACAATGTGGGAGACCTGGGTTCAATCCCTGGGTTGGAAAGTTCCCTGGAGAAGGAAATGGCAACCCACTCCAGTACTTTTGCCTAGAAAATACCATGGACGGAGGAGCCTGGTGTCCATAGGGTCGCAAAGATTCGGACACAACTGAGCAACTTCACTTTCTATTTTTTTTTTTTTATTGTTGAACAGTGAGTGTTAAGAAACCCTTGAGGTCTGATTCTTGGCTTTTTTTTCCCCCTCAGCTATGTCGTACTCCTTCATGTGCAGATATGGAAAAGGCAGGAAAAGTTGGACCAGGGCCGGTAGAGCTTGCAAACTTCATGAGACAGAGGGAGAGAGGACAAGAGTGTTGGCATATTTGCAAGGGAGAACTTTTCATCACAAATCTAGCCATGAAGTGAAGGGAAGTGATAGCAGACATAAGTCAGTTCAGTCGCTCAGTCGTGTCCGACTCTTTGCAACCCCATGAACCACAGCACGCCAGGCCTTCCTGTCCATCACCAACTCCCGGAGTTCACTCAAACTCACGTCCATTGAGTCTGTAATGCCATCCAACCATCTCATCGTCTGTCATCCCCTTCTCCTACTGCCTCCAATCTTTCCCAGCATCAGGATCTTTTCCAATGAGTCAGCTCTTCATATCAGGTGGCCAAAGTATTGGAGTTTCAGCTTCAACATCAGTCCTTCTGATGAATATTCAGGACTGATTTCCTTTAGGATGGACTGGTTGGATCTCCTTGCAGTCCAAGGGCCTCTCAAGAGTCTTCTCCAACACCACAGTTCAAAAGCATCAATTCTTCTGCACTCAGCTTTCTTTATAGTCCAACTCTCACATCTATACATGACCACTGGAAAAACCATAGCTTTGACTAAATGGACCTTTGTTGGCAAAGTAATGTCTCTGCTTTTTAATATGCTAACTAGGTTGGTCATAGTTTTTCTTCCAAGGAGCAAGTGTCTTTTAATTTCAAGGCTGCAGTCACCATCTGCAGTGATTTTTGGAGCCCCCCAAAATAAAGTCTCTCACTGTTTCCTTTGTTTCCCCATCGATTTACCATGAAGTGATGGGACCAGATGCCATGATCTTAGTTTTCTGAATGTTGAGCTTTGCTGCTGCTGCTAAGTTGCTTCAGTCGTGTCCGACTCTGTCCAACACCATAGACCGTAGCCCATCAGTCTCCTCTGTCTCTGGGATTCTCCAGGCAAGAATACTGGAGTCCATTGCCATTTCCTTCTCCAAGGCATGAAAGTGAAAAGTGAAAGTGAAGTCGCTCAGTTGTGCCCAACTCAGCGACCCCATGGACTGCAGCCTACCAGGCTCCGCAGTCCATGGGATTTTCCAGGCAAGTTTTCTGAATGTTGAGCTTTAAGCCAACTTTTTCACTCTCTTCTTTCACTTTCATCAAGAGGCTCTTTAGTTCTTCTTCACTTTCTGCCGTAAGGGTGGTATCATCTGCATATCTAAGGTTATTGATATTTCTCCTGGCAATCTTGATTCCAGCTTGGGCTTCATCCAGCCTGGCATTTCACATGATGTACTCTGCATAGAAGTTAAGTAAGCAGGGTGACAATATACAGCCTTGAAGTACTCCTTTTCCTATTTGGAACAAGTCTGTTGTTCCATGTCTAGTTCTAACTGTTGCTTCTTGACCTGCATGCAGATTTCTCAGGAGGCAGGTCAGATGGTCTGGTATTCCCAGCTCTTGAAGAATTTTCCACAGTTTTTTGTGATTCACACAGTCAAATATTCCAATACTTAGGCCACCTGATGCAAAGAACTGACTCATTTGAAAAGATCCTGATGCTGGGAAAGATTGAAGGCAGGAGGAGAAGGGGACCACAGAGGATGAGATAGTTAGATGGCATCACCGATTCAATGGAAATGAGTTTGAGTAAACTCTGGGAGTTGGTGATAGACAGGGAGGCCTTATGCTGCAGTCCATGGGATTGGGAGGAGTCGGACACGACTGAGCAACTGAACTGACTCAGTCAAAGTCTTTGGCGTAATCAATAAAGCAGAAGTAGATGCTTTTCTGGAACTCTCTTGCTTCTTCGATGATCTAGCAGATGATGGCAATTTGATCTCTGGTTCCTATGCCATTTCTAAATCCAGCTTGAACATTGGAAGTTCACTGTTCACGTACTGTTGAAGCCTGGCTTGGAGAATTTGGAGCATTATTTTGCTAGCATGTGAGATGGCTGCAATTGTACAGTAGTTTGAGCTTTCTTTGGCATTGCCTTTCTTTGGGATTGGAATGAAAACTGACATTTTCCAGTCCTGAGGGCACTGCTGACTTTTCCAAATTTACTGGCATGTTGAGTGCAGCAGTTTCACAGCATCATCTTTTAGGATTTGAAATAGCTCAACTGGAATTCTGTCACCTCCACTAGCTTTGTTGGTAGTGATGCTTCCTAAGGCCCACTTGACTTTGCATTCCAGGATGTCTGGCTCTAGGTGAGTGATCACACCATCATGGTTATCTAGGTCACGAAGATCTTTTTTGTATAGTTCTTCTGTGTATTCTTGCCACCCACCTCTTCTTAATATCTTTTGCTTCTCTTAGGTCCATACCATTTCTGTCCTTTATTGAGCCCATCTTTGCGTGAAATGTTCCGTTGGTATCTCTAATTTTCTTGAAGAAATCTCTAGTCTTTCCCATTCTGTTATTTTCCTCTATTTCTTTGCATTGATCACTGAGGAAGGCTTTCTTATCCTCCTTGCTACTCTTTGGAACTCTGCATTCAAATGGGTATATCTTTCCTCTTCTCCTTTGCCTTTAGCTTCTCTTCTTTTCTCAGCTATTTGTAAGGCTTCCTCAGACAACCACTTTCCTTTTTGCATTTCTTTTTCTTGGAGATATCTCAATCACTGCCTCTTATACAACGTCATGAACCTCCATCCATAGTTCTTCAGGAACTCTGTCTATCAGAAATAATCCCTTGAGTCTATTTGTCACTTCCACTGTATAATGGCAGGTAGCAGACATAAGCTCAAGGATTTTGAGTCAGGCAATGAGATCAATGGATTGAATGTCATGGAGTAGAAAATACCATAATGATGTGATATTGTGGTCCAAGAAAGAGAGATATGCATCTGAGATTCCAGAGTGGGTGGGAAGGACAGGTCACTTCAAAGAGAAGGAGAGGAACTGAAAATCCAGGTTCCCAAGAATGATGAAAAGAGTATAGATGGAAACGAAGATACTGAAGCTACGACTGAGTGTAATGAAAGAAGAGAAGTGGCTAGGAGGAAGTCTGTAAACATCAGTCCTGAGAAGGAGGTGATGGTCTGTTTTCAGGAAGTGAGCCTCCAAGCTACAGGAGACACAGAGGAGGTCCTGAACCTGGTCTAAAAGCAGCCTGGTACAGCGGAGGACAGTCCCATCTTTCCCTGGTCCTGAGAAGGAGGAAGAAACTTCTCCAAGATAGAGGACTGCTGAGGAGTCAAGTCTTCAGAGGACAGGCCAATGTCAGTCCAAGTGGTGAAAAGAACACTTACCAGAGAGTTTGTTTCTCTTGGGTGGTTTCCATCCCACGGGGAGTGTCAGGATTTGAAAGTTAGAGGACAATAGAGGGTAGAGACACATGTCCAGTGACGCAAGTTCAAAGAAGAGGGAAGGAGAAGGGGACAAGGGGAATTGTGAGGCATGATGGACTATCCCCAGGTCCTGCTTTTCCTACGAGCGCAGCCACAATTAGGAGCATTACTGAGTGGGTGTCCTGGAGGAGGTGTGCAGTTCACATGCATGATCTCATTGGAATTTCACAGCAATTTATGAGCAAGCTGTCCCTTTGCTCGTTTTACAAAAGACTCATCTTGTGTAAGACTTGGATCTTCAAGACTTGGATAGGCCATGTAACTTGCCCCCAAACACACAGCTTTTAAAAGACAGAGCCTAACCACTCTTCTACATTGTCTAACACTTAGTGACGGATGCATTCCTGAAGAAGCTGCTCATCATTTGAATTTTTCTTACGCAAGCCACAGTTGTAATGCACTATTTCTGCACATACTCTTTATGAACCCTTTGTCAATGCAAAAATAACATCCCCAAATGGATGCCTCCTCAGCAATTGGTTTGACCAATCCCAGTTTTCTTGAAGCAAGATAATTTTTATTAAATGGTGTAGTTACATAGTATTCTAGATCAGAAATGATCAAAGCATTTTACAGACAATAAATGGTCTCTCTAATTAAAAAAAAAAAAATGACCCAATAAGGTCAGTGGCAAAAGCAAGAATTATACCAAGGCATTATGATTCTACTCACTATAAAGCATTGCAATTCCTTACTCATTAGCAGAGCTTTATTTTCCATGGGATGTATTTCAAATGAGGACGTTCTATAAGTAGAAAACAATACATACGGGTTCATTAGTCTTGCTCTTTTAAAGATAAATGCTGTATGTGGGATAAATGCTGTGAGCAAGAAATTATAAGCAGGTTCCCATATGTTGATATCTATTTCCACAGCTCCTATCATCATGGTTTCTGGGCACTTTGACAGATAGATGAGGCTAATTCAGGCAACGTAATACATGCAGAAGAGTAGGTGAAAATCCTCTTTCTCCTTAGCTCCCTGCTTCAAGAAAACGATAATTCATCAGAAAGTGAAAGCAGAAAAGAGCTTCTGGAATGGAAACCTGAGAGAAAAGCCACACAGAATGGACAAGCTCAATCTTTTGGTTTCAAGTAATAGCATTGACTGCATTACCCTTTGATCAAGATGTTTGGGAATCTATACCAAGTAAATAATTCTAAGTGGGGAAAATGTTATATGTTAATTGCCATAACCTTAGATAAGGAAAAATTCAAAAGTAAACAAGAAACTGAAGTGTTCAAAAGAAGACATCTTCAAGTAATTCATAATGTCTATTTCTCTGAATATTATGTAACTTTTGAAATCACATTTATAAAAACTGTAAAATTATTTGGGAAAATTCTTACATGGCAAAAGCAGTAATCTGTCCAATGTAATATGTCAAGAGTTAAAGAATATGATTACAAGTATGAAAAAGAAGGGGTTTCCCAGGTGGCTCAGTGGTAAAAAAAAAAAAAAAAAATCTTCCTGCCAATGCAGGAGATGTAGGTTCAATCCCTGGGTCTGAAAGATCCCCTGGAGAAGAAAATGGCAACTCACTCCAGTATTCTAAAGGGCTTCCCTGGTGGCTCAGAAGTAAAGAATCTGCCTCCAATGCGGGAGATCTGGGTTTGATCCCTGGGTCTGAAAGATCCCCTGGAGAAGGAAATGGCAACCCACTCTGGTGTTCTTGCCCAGAAAATTCCATGGACAGAGGAGACTGGTGGACTACAGTCCATGGGGTCACAAAAGTGCTGGACATAACTTAGCAACTAAACAATGAAAAAGGAAACTGCAAAGCATAGAAGAAAGGTTGGCTTTAAGCATTGAGACAAGAAGCCATTTCTTTTGGTTCTTTTAACTTTTCTGTATTTTTCAAATTTCTATTAAATAAAATGTCTTATTTTAAAATATCATGATAATGTCATGATCTGGGGGGTTAACAGGTGGAATTTCTACCCATGATTATCACATCTTAAAAATTAGTCAATGTGTGTTTTCACTAAGTATATTATTACTATTGGCTAACTCTAAGGTTTTTTTTTTTTACCATCTTTGAGCAAATGCTTTTGACTTTACATACCTTAAAGCACAGTAGAGTATGGACAGTTGATGCATTTTGACAAGCACATACACCCATATAGCCACACTGCAGTCAAGATATAGAACATTCCCCTCACCACCCCAAGAAGTGCCTCATGCATGTTCTCAGAAAAATCCGTTCTTACTCCAGGAGGCAACCACTGATCGGTTTTCTATCACTATGGACTGATTCCAGAATTTCACAAGAACGTTTGCATGCTTTTGCTTCTGTCTCTTTCGCCCCTGCATAATATTTCAAGGGTAGCCCATCCTGCTGTGTGCATCAGCAGTACTTCCTTCTTATAGCTGTGTGTGCATAATCCACATGTATGTGTATGCATACCTTCTTATCCATTCACCCTTTGCTGGTCGTTTGAGCTGTTTCAAGTTAGGGTGGCTATAGCCATTTGTGTTCAGGTCTTCCTATGAACATGCTTTCATTTCTCCTGGGTAAACTCCTACCAGGAATTCCTGGGCTATATGGTAAGGGTATGTGTAATTTCATAAATCTTCTAGAAGACAATCGTTTCAATCTTAGAATATGAAAAAAATATGAGACGGGACACGGAAAGCAGAAAACATAAAACAGAGTTTCTTATATGTAAGATTCATCAAAATTAAGATTTCCTGCTCTTCTAAAGGCAGCGCTAAGGAAATGAAAAGGCAGGCAACAGACTGGGAGAAAATATTTACAATACATATATGTGGAAAGGGACTTGCATCAGAGCGTATAAATAACTCTTACAACTTGATGAGAAGAACTCAAACACCCAATGAAAACATGGGCAAGAGATGTGAACAGACATTTCTATAAAGAAGATAAACAGATGGCAAAAAAAAAAAAAGCACATGAATAAATGTTCAATATCATTAGTCATCAGAGAAATGCAAATTAAAGCCATGATAAGATGCCATTCTACTTCTACCAGAATGTCTAAAATTACAAAGACTGACAACACCAAATGTTGGTCAGGGTGTGGAGCTCCCGGAACTCTCACACACTGTGTTTCCTGCTGGTGGATCCATCTCGTGTCGGCATCACAAGTAAGTGGCAGATCCATCCCTTGAGTCGGGCCTGAGATTAAATCAGTGTTCATGTTTGTTCTCTATCTCATTATGCCTCAGACTTTGCTAATTTCCTTGGTGGGCTTATTGTACATGTGTCCCTAAATATCAAATACTCTTTACATCAGAAAAGAAATAATTAATATTGGCCTAATAATTTATTTTAGGATATGACTTCTGAAACACCACCTTTTACATTTAACATCTTATTCAAACTTTGCTCTATTTGAATACTCGTACATTATTTTAGAGATGATACTGCCTCTCCTTCTTAACATGTAAATCTTGTAATATCTTTGGTCAAAGTGAAAGTGAGTGAGTGAAAGTTGCCCAGTCGTGTCCTACTCTTTGCAACCCCATGGACTACACAGCTCATGGAATTCTCCAGGCCAGAATACTGGAGTGGGTAGTCCTTCCCTTCTCCATGGGATCTTTCCAAGCCAGGGAAGAACCCTGGTCTTCCAAACCCAGGTCTCCCACATTGCAGGTGGATTCTTTACCAGCTGAGCCAAAGGGGGAGATCCTTTCGTCAAAAGGAACAAAAATTCAGGCCAGAAACAATCAGCAAATTCTTCAGTTATCTTGAAGTTTGTGTGTCAGTTTCAAAAGTCAAATTCCCCTCTAACTCAAGTCAAGCTTTATGGGGACAGGGAAGGTTGGTGTGTTGCAGTCCATGGGGTCACAAAGGATCAGTACTTAGTGGCTGAAGAACAGCAAGCTTTATGGAGTCAATTAGAGCATTAACTGTGCTTAAGTATGGAGTTTGAACCATCAGATTGAGAAAATTCAGTGACAGTTTCATTTACTGTAGACTTTCGATTTCCTATCATCTTCTCAGAATCTATAATACAACAGTTCCGTCATCGTTCTGAAGAGGACATAGGTCACTCTTGAGTTTTACTGATCAGCCTTCTCTGCAAGTCTTAATTGGTCTTCTTTGTGTTATTCTGATTTTCCAAACCCCAAATCAGATATCTTAGAGGCAGCTGGAAGGCAAACAATTTGAGACATGTCGTTTCTTTGCCAAAATAATGGAATTTCCACATATTTTGATGATGTGTGGAAATAATGGAACAGATATCTTAAATCTGATTTTTCCAAGACCCCAGATCCTACATTCACTTGAGCTATAGCCTCATCAAACATTCTCATCACACCAGGGCAGAAATATGTTCTCATGATACCCCACTGAGACTTCCAAGTTTAGATATCACCTGTATCTGATGGTGTATAAGTTTTATGTGGATTCTGTGGCCCACGACTTGCCCCTTTTCAGTACCACTGCTGATACGTTTTACTTCATTATTCATTTCTTCCTAAGTTTCTTGAAAATATTGACATATACAGATTAAATCAGCTGGCAAGATTGTTCTTGGTACAGCCTGTACCTTCTTGGAGAAACATATTTAATGAAATAAGAAAAGCTAATAGCGTTCTGCAGAAAAAGAAAAAGAAAAAAAGAAAATGCGAGATCAAAACTCCAGCTAAACTCTTTAAGCCATTATGAGTGACCTCTAAACCACAAACGATGCTGAAGTTCTTGGGAAAACTTTGCTTCCCTGACACTCACAATGCATATTAACTTGGAAGCAGAACTCTGCCAAAAATGTAAACCAGTCACTGTTTATTAATGTGAAAAGAAAATTAGCACATGAGCAAAAGGAGAAACACATCTTTGGTGTCAACCTTTCTGTGCACTTCTCTATGGTGATTACAGCTACATTTGCCGGTTTTTGCAGAGGTGTGATGGACAGAGGGAAATGTACACCTGGGGTGAGTCGTGCAGCTGTCTGCGGTTTCACGCTGCAACTATGTCAGGTACAACTGCGTTCACTGTTCACGAGTCCTGATTTATAAAGCCTCTTAAAGTCATTGCAAAAAGAGGAAGATTTGCAAAGGTCCCCAGTTCTGGCTGCACGTAAACTCACTAGAGTGTTTGCAAAAACAAGCAAACATCCCTCCAATGGCTAGCTCCTTCACCAAGCTCACTAAGTAAGAACCTCTGGACATGAGCACTGAAGAACAGTCAGGACTCCCTAATAACCCCTGGTGATGCACAGCTAGATCTGAAAAACTCTGTATTAAAGTGAACTTCAGCAACTGTGCAACCCAGGCTCCTGAAATGACAGGAGTGGTAGCGACGGGACTGAAGGGCCCAGGAGCGATTTCCATTTCCTCAAAAGGTCCAGGAGAAAACATCCCAGGAGCGATTTCCATTTCCTCAAAAGGTCCAGGAGAAAACATACACGCAGCTCCCAACACCCAAGGTGAGGAAGAGCTGTCTGTTCTTTGTTTGTGGGTGTTTTGCCTATAATGATATTGGCTCAATATTGTGTCATGAAAGAATTTATTTGAGGAATAGAAATTGTGCTCCATTTGGGAAAAACCAAAACAGAATCTCTTGTAGATAGCTGTAGCTTTTGCATACACAGCGTTCATTCTCCTTTTGCAAACAGTGCTCTAATTTTGAGGGGAAAGGTTCCTCCCCTAGAGGCAGTCTGAGTCTAGCTGAGCCCATCACCTGGTCTTAGGATGAGCATATGACACAGACCTGGATAACTCCAATATCACATTCAGGTCCTTGACAATGACCCTGGTCAGACCGTTACAACAATCAGGTGTCAGCCCTGAGCCTTTCCTAGAAGGATAAGAAGGAGCTACCAGGACCCCTGTGAGTGAAAAATCTGTGTTAATATGAAAGTAATGCTGAAGAAAGCAGAAAACAGCAAGGGAGACCAAACTGGTCTGGTTGACATAATTGGGTCCCTGAGATACAGATCCAATCAACAAGATCTTGAGTTTGTCAGTTACGTGAGTAAATAAATTTAGTTTTATTAAGTTCATTCATTCGTTTTGTAAAAGCCAATATCAATAAGTTTCAGTTACCAGCAACCAAACAAGTGTGATGAATGCAAGATCCTTGTCAATGAAATTATCAGAAGCATTAAGAAACCTGGAGATGCTCACAGTTTTTGTTCATTCATCTTATGGGGCAAGCTGAAGATTTCACTTCCTAGAATCAGGGCCTCGGGGAAATTTCTAGTCAGTCACTCAGTCCATTAACAAGTACTCAGTGAGCTCCCCAGCTGGGCATGTCGCTCTCCTAGGCACGATGAGAGAGCTGAAGATCTGGTCCCTGCCTTCAGGAAGCTTACAGTCTACTCAGCGAGACAAAGCAAATACATTAGAAATAACTCGGGGAATAAAATCAAGCAAACGTCAGTGGAGAGAATGAATTAACATGCCTAAGTGCTCTTTGTGAACCAAATGTCACAGGACACGTTGTAAACACTGCAATTGCTGGCTTCAAGGGGCTAAAAACGCAGACTCCAAAGATGATCTGAGTGCATGACAAAGCAACATGCTGTGATTCAACAACAGAAACGACACCTCAGAACTGAAGATGCAGGCAACCTGGGAATTACTTGACCAATTTACTCTGAAAGCTGAGAGGCTTCTCCTGTGACTCCCGAGTGTCACCAACTTCAATCTCAAAGGCTAATCTCATTTAAACGCGGACTCTCCAGGGTCCGAGGCCTTCCCCACAGCGACGATGGCTTCTCTGTGGGAATACGCCACCCTCTGAAGACAGCCTCCCTGCCCCCAGCGCCCTGGCGTTCTCCAGGCCCTCACTCTTCTCCAGTTCCTCGTCATTCTCAAGTCTCTCTCTTTCTCTAGCCCCCGCCCAGTCTCCAACTCTGCAAGCTGTCTCCAGCTCAGCGGCCAGAGCTTCTCAAGTGCGTGATAACCGAGGTCTCGCCCTAAAGACAGAGAAGGCAGTGATGAAAAGACGCACTCGGGAGAGGAGACACCGGATCCCCACTAATATGAACCTCTATTTTGTTTGCTTGTTTCCTCTGATTTTCTTCTTCCCTTCAACATCCGAGTCCAAACTCCTCTGGAAACAAACTTCTACTGAGTAAAGAATTGCCTTTGTACTTTATTTTTTTTGTATAAATTCATTTATTTTAATTGGAGGTTAATTACTTTACAATACTGTATTGGTTTTGCCATACATCAACATGAATCCGCCACAGGTATACACATGTTCCCCATCCTGAACCCTCCTCCCACCTCCACCTTTATACTTTAAAAGAGTGCTGCTGCTGCTGCTGCTGCTGCTAAGTCGCTTCAGTTGTGTCCGACTCTGTGCGACCCCTTAGACGGCAGCCCACCAGGCTCCGCCATCCCTGGGAGTCTCCAGGCAAGAACGCTGGTGGTTCTCCAGCATGTGCATCCCTCGTCCTTGTGTATGTGCCTGTGTGTGTGTATTAAGGGTTGGTATTTCAGAGCTTTGGCAGAGAGGGTAGGCCAGGAGATAGGTGAGGAAAACAGTCACCAAGCAAGGACTCCTGTGCCCTTTATGTACTCCTGTATCATTTCTTCAGGGGGTGTGGGTGATAGGTCAGGTTAGTATTGCAAGTACTCACATATCAAGAACACAAAGAATGCTTCAGTAACAGAATCAGAGAAAACCCCAGAATTAAAGCTTCTCTCATACCTGTTCAGCTGCTTGACTGCCTTAATTTTCCCTTTGAATTCTCACTAACCTTGCTGTTAAGTCATGGAGAGCATGAAGCAGCGAAAGGGGAAATCACACAACCTGACAACTCAGAACTCTAATTTCTAGATGAAAGGTTGACGTTTCGCTGAATGATGGAATAATAAGGTTAGAATATTAGCCAGCCTGACCGCACCCACACGCCCCAGCTGGACTCTCACTGCGGTCTCTGGCTGGCCCGCTGTTGGGCCAGCTATGCTGTTCTCATCTAATTGTTTTAGAAAGGGGATGTAACAGCAGAAAATGACAGCTTTTGAGTCCAAAAACCTCAACAATGGAGGAGAGGAATAGTAAGGAGCTACAGTCTAAAGGCTGAGGACAAAACACCAGCACATGCACACAGCTTTCCCTAAGTCTTTAAGGCTGCTCTGGTGGCTCAGGCAGCAAAGAGTCTGCCTGCAATGCAGGAGCCCCAGGTTCAACCCCTGGGTCGGGAAGATCCCCTGGAGAAGGGATTGGCTGCCCACTGCAGTATTCTTACCTGGAGAACCCCATGGACAGAGGAGCCTGGCGGGCTACAGTCCAGGGGGTTGCAAAGAGTGAGACACGACTGAGCAGCTGACATTTTCATATCACTTTCACTTAAGGCCAATTTAGGAAACAAAATTCCCTGAATGTCACAGAAGTAAGAGCAAAGAGAATGCAATGGAGGCAACAGATGTCCTCCCAAAGGAGGGCCAGTGTGCACGCTCCTGGGGTAAGTCTAAAGCGGAGGACAAACCCCCTGAGACGCTGATGAAATCTAGGCTGACACACCCAAAGGAGGCGGCAAACGCTGAGAGAGAGTGACCGCTGCATCCACCGAGGCCAGTGAAACTTTAGAAATGTCAGAATTTCCCACTTTGCAGTGCGGCGGCGGAGAAGGCAGATGACTGACTTTGGCCAACAGGGGCTCAGAGGCCTCAGGAGAACCAGCGGGCCCGTGATTGTGTACACCGGAAGAAGGGAGGTCTCCATGGTGACGCAACTGAACCAACCGAGCTCCAGATAAGACAGGCAGTGTCGCCCCTGTGGACAGAGACCACCACGGATGGGATAAGGCGAAGGATGCCCTCAGAAGCACCTACCTGGGCAGATGACGTGAGGACCAGATTTTGCCTGCCCCTGTCCCTGCCATGTGTAGTCACCCATAATGCGAGATCCTTAACATTCAATAAATTTATCAAGGCAGGCACGATATCTGGTAAACTCTTTAAAACACTGACATATTTAGGCAATCAAAACCTATTATCCAGCTGAATCATAATCTTCAGATAACTGTTTCTAATGTGAAAACTTCCCTTTCATATGGATGATCACAAAATTCTGTGAGTGATCTCCAAAAATGAAGCTGATCAAAATTTTGCAACTGACAAGTATGATCAAGAGTCACTGCGTAACCTTAGAGCAATAAAAGCTGAACCAGTCACACTTGACTCCCTTGAAAACAGACATGACTGAAATATTTGCAAGCCAACAGGCACTAAAGGCATAGCTTCAAATCAGGCTCAATAAAAGCACCACTTGCCTTGTTCCCAGAGCGGTGAGTGGGTGGCTTAGGACCCGAGCAGAGTAAACCGCTGAGCTTTCATGCTGGGAGTAAATGAAAAAGTGTTTATAAAGTCACTCATTTGATGCTCCATACTCCTTGTACCATTTACATCGTATTATAATATGCTGCTTTCAAATGCCTTGCACATTTCCAAGGTCTGTGCTTTGTGCTGTCAACAAAAGCTGTAACGGACAGAGATTGAGTCAAACCCAATGGATGCCTCTTTATTTATTTAAGCTCTTTCTCCTGTATTTGACATTGTTGTCCATTGACTCATTAAAACTCTCTTTGCACTTTGCTCCTTGACTTGAAGTATTGAACACTCAGTAAATAATTACTGACCACCATGGCAGGTACCATCCTATATCCTGGAATACTTACATAAACAAAGCAGGACAAGGTTCTAGCTCTCACACTGTCAACACTCCATTTCAGGGTGAGAAAAAACGACTAGAAAAAAGAGACACATGAGTGACAGAACTTTAGCCTGCAATGCGTGTGAGCTTATTCAGGATTATCAGGAAAGACTTCTCTGAAGAGGTGACTTATGAACATAGACAATGATTTGAATGAATCAGACGTTCAAATATCTGAGAGGAGAGTGAATAACACGTGCAAAGGCTTGGAGACAAAATGAATCAGGCCTCATAGTAAGAAGGCCACGTGTCTTAGGCTGAGGCCACTCGAGGGAACGTGCTGGAAGCGCCTGGAGGGGCAGCTCTGTTGTGCCCTGGGGGCCATGTCCCCGTTTCTCTTCGGCTTCTGATCATTCCATCTGAGTCTCCCTCAGAAGCTCTTCCTGCTCTCCTAGGCTCTCAAGGAGTGGGATTCCCCAGAACTCAGTTTGGCCTCTATCCTTTCTCCTCTAGACTTTGCCCAGGTTATCACCCACCGTTTGATGAAAACTTGAAAATCACTATTTCCATTTGTCGAATATGTTCACTCTGACCCTTACTGGTGGCCACAGATGCTTATCAGTGTCAACAGGGAGAGTTGCCTGAGTGGTTTATCTTTCTAACCTATAGTCGGGTGAGTGAGGGGAGCAAAGCTGACGTGTGTGGTAATCACATCTAGGTTCAACATATACAAGTTGTATGCAGCATGTCTTAACAGGCTCAGCACAGCATCACCCACACAGAAGCCAGTCGTGGAAAGCTATTGCATCTCCAGCGCTTGTCCCAGCTCAGGGTGTCCCCTGCCCTCTTCTCTTCTAACCTGCTTGAAAGTCAAGCTCCCACGGACAGAGACATTTGTCCCTATAAGATGTCTGGTGGACTACTGGAGGTCCTCATCCACTGGTTGGGCTTCCCAGGTGATGCTAGTCGTAAAGAACCCGCCTACCAACTCAGGAGACATAGGAGACACAGGTTCAGTCCCTGGGTCTGGAAGATCCCCTGGAGGAGGGCATGGCAACCCACTCCAGCATTCTTGCCTAGAGAACCCCATGAACAGAGGAGCCCAGTGAGCTACAGTCCATAGGGTCTCAAAGAGTTGGACACAACTAAGTGACTTAGTGTGCACACTTACACTGGTTAAAGTCATATGTCTTTATAACCCAACTCTAGGTTGTTCTAGATAGACGGAACTCTTTTATATTGGAATATTTCTGGAATGCTCATTCGGCCTCTAATAATTATAAATTATTCAAAAAGCGATTATTGGTTATTTTCACTTGTTACATGGAAGCCAACAGGGTGAATTTTGCACTGCTGTCTGTAAGTCTTAGACCCCTTGACCTTCCCATTGCTCTGACACCAGCCCAGAGCTCTTCCCTGAGCTTTAGTACATCTATATTCACTTCCTTCTTGGTTTCTCCATTTTTTTAATTTAAAAAATTATTTATTTGTTTGTTTACTGTTATGGAAGCATTGTTGATTTACAGTGTTTCAGATGAACAGCAAAGTGACTCATACATACACGTATATTCTTTTTCACATTCTTTCTCATCATAGGTTATTACAAGAATTTTGTTTTTCATAATTTTTATTGGAGTATAATTGATTTACAATGTTGTGTTAGTTTCAGGTATACAGCAAAGCAAATCAGTTATACATATACATATATCCATTCTTTTCTAGATTCTTTCCCACATAGGTCATTGCAGAGTATTGAGTAAAATTCTCTGTGCTATACAGTAGGTCCGGGTTGTTTATTTGTTTTATATATAGTAGTGTGTGTCCACCTTGACATACCTGGGAAACGTAAACAGTAGAGGCTAAACTGAACTCTCCTCTCTCTTCCGCAGGCCTAACCCCATACTCCTCCAGGATATCTAGATTATTCTAATGTGATTGATTATTAGCAGTATACTTTCAGTCACCCATGCCCAAATCTAGGAGTCAATTTAGACTTTTGTCTAGTGGAAGTGATGGAATTCCAGTTGAGCTATTTCAAATCCTAAAAGATGATGCTGTGAAAGTGCTGAACCCAATATGTCAACAGATTTGGAAAACTCAGCAGTGGCCACAGGACTGGAAAAGGTCACTTTTCATTCAAATCTCAAAAAAGGGCAATGCCAAAGAGTGTTCAAACTACTCCACAATTGCACTCATCTCACATGCTACTAAAGTAATGCTCAAAATTCTCCAAGCCAGGCTTCAGCAATACATGAACCATGAACTTCCAGATGTTCAAGCTGGTTTTAGAAAAGGCAGAGGAACCAGAGATCAAATTGCCAACATCTGCTGGATCATCGAAAAAGCAAGAGAGTTCCAAAAAAACATCTATTTCTGCTTTATTGACTATGCCAAAGTCTTTGACTGTGTGGATCACAATAAACTGTGGAAAATTCTGAGAGAGATGGGAATACCAGACCACCTGACCTGCCTCTTGAGAAATCTGTATGCAGATCAGGAAGCAAGAGTTAGAACTGGACATGGAACAGCAGACTGGTTCCAAATAAGAAAAGGAGTATGTCAAGGCTGTATATTGTCACCCTGCTTATTTAACCTCTATGCAGAGTACATCATGAGAAACGCTGGGCTGGAAGAAGCACAAGCTGGAATCAAGATTGCCAGGAGAAATATCAGTAACCTCAGATATGCAGATGACACCACCCTTATGGCAGAAAGTGAAGAGGAACTAAAAAGCCTCTTGATGAAAGTGAAAGAAGAGAGTGAAAAAGTTGGCTTCAAGCTCAACATTCAGAAAACTAAGATCATGGCATCTGGTCCCATCACTTCATGGGAAATAGATGGGGAAACAGTGGAAACAGTGACAGACTTTATTTTTCTGGGCTCCAATCACTGTGGATGGTGATTGCAGCCAAAAAATTAAGAGACTCTTGCTCCTTGGAAGGAAAGTTATGACTAACTGAGACAGCATATTAGAAAACAGAGACATTACTTTGCCAACAAAGGTCCGTCTAGTCAAGGCTATGGTTTTTCCGATGGTCATGTATGGATGTGAGAGTTGGGCTATAAAGAAGGCTGAGCACCGAAGAACTGATGCTTTTGAACTGTGGTGTTGGAGAAGACTCTTGAGAGTCCTTGGACTGCAAGGAGAGCCAACCAGTCCATCTTAAAGGAGATCAACTCTGAATATTCATTGGAAGGACTGGTGCTGAAGCCGAAACTCCAGTACTTGGGCCACCTGATGCAAAGAGCTGACTCATTGGAAAAGACTTTGATGCTCTAAAGATTGAGGGCAGGAGGAGAAGGGGACAACAGAAGATGAGATGGTTGGAAGGCATCACTGACTCAATGGACATTGGTTTGGGTGGACTCTGGGAGCTGGTGATGGACAGGGAGGCCTGGCGTGCTGCAGTCCATGAGGTCGCAAAGAGTCGGACACGACTGAGCAACTGAACTGAACCAAACCGAACTTGCCTCACATCCAATTGATTAACAGATACTTCCAGTTTTATATCTCCCCATTATTTGCCCAAATCCATTCCTTTCTCAACATATTCATAACTTTTGTTCAAGTTAAGTCTCATCACCTTTCACTAGACCACTATGGCAGCCTTCTAACTAGCTTGTTTACTTCTGATTTTACTAATTTCTGATTTCTGAATTCCACCTACACAGTAATACCAGAGAGACGCTCTGAAAATCCGTCTTTGCCCAGAACACCATTCCCTTGCTGAAACTCTTTCAATGAGTCCCCATTCAGAAGTAGAGCAAAGTGATCCTTTTATACATATATCATGCATATGAGGCCCTCAGTGGTGTATCTGTACTCATTTTTCCAGCATAATCCCAGCGCCACCCTGCCTTACCCCTTGTGTTTTACTAGTAACAGCTTTCTTGCATTTCGTCACCCCACAAACTGTTTGCTCTCACCTTGGAATTATCCCTGAGATATCTCTTCTTTTCATACCACTGTGTCGAATTCCTCAGAAAATCCTACCAGCTCTATCTGTGGAATCTAGCTGGAATCTCACCTCTCGGCACAATTTTTGCTGCGGTCAGTCTACTCCAGAAATGCACCACCTCTTGTCTGAACCATTGTGACAGTCTCCTAATTGTGCCCCTGCTTCTGCCCTTGTTCTCTGTAGCCTGTAAGAAGCCTGAGTAGTACTTTTAAAGTGTCAGTCCTATCATATATTTTATCCATCACTTTCCCATTTTGCTTGAGTATAATTCAGATTCTTTACGGTGGTCCCTAAGGTGCTGCCCCGAGCTCTCCCCTTCTCAGGTCTCACCTCCTTGCCTTGTTCCTTTGCTCCCTGACCCTCTGTGCCCTTGCTTGTGGTTTTGTCATGGGCGGTTCCACCTGCCCTGAAAGCTGTTCCACCCACACCCACATGGCTACTCTCTGGCCTCAACGTGTAAACGGCAGCCCTGCATAAACTCGGGCACCAACCTCCCCACCACGCTCCGTAGCCCTTACTTGGCTTTATTTCTTCTTTATCATCTTTATCAGTACTGCTCTGTATTTAAGGGAGACTGGTTTCTTTAATCCCCGTCCCCTTCACTAGAATAGAAGATCTGTGATGACGGAGACATGCTCTGCCTTCTCCACCTTCAGCCCACGCCATCTGTACGGGCATCTAGAGCACAGAGCCGCTGCGCAAAGACTCCTCGAATGAATGAGTGAATCTCCATGCCTGCCTAGCCTATGTTTCTGACTGGTATCTTCCAATGGCCCCTTCTGTTTTGTTTATGTTTGCTTTTCCCAATATGGACTCCACAAAGCCATTCCAGAAACCCCGTTTGGGTTGATTGTTCTGCCTCTCTACACCCACAGCACTGTAGGTTTCATCACCTAGCAGTTACTTATCTATGGAAATGCCATAAACCTATGGCTTCCTCCTGCACTTAACTTGAATATCCACCATGAGGAAATATCTTCTTTCTACATACTCAATAAGTATGCATGAAGCACATTGCTCTAGGCACTAGGAACACAGCACTGAACTCACAGGAAAGCCTTCGTACTCACGGTGCTCACAAGTAAATGTCTTACTATTTGATGCATGGCTTGGCATATCTGGCATATTAATCATCTTGGATGCTTAACAGTTGTCTCTATTTGGACCTATTATCTTACATCTTACATTTAAAAGGGAATCTCTCTTCATATTGCTTCTGTCTTTCATCAGAATAAAGGGTACAAAGTTTGTAGACAATAGTTTGGTTTTCCTTTGCAGTTGGCAAGTTGACTCCCATTCCAAAAGCCAAATGCATTGGTGCATTTTCCCCCAAGAATGGGGGCACTGAAAGGATCCAAAGAAAATAAAGAGTAAATTGAGCTTATAATTTGTTTACTTTTAAATCCACTTTACTGATGCACAATAGACATACACTAAAATGTAAGAAGAGCCAGCCAGTCCATCCTAAAGGAAATCAGTCCTGAATAGTCGTTGGAAGGACCGATGCTGAAGCTGAAACTCCAATACTTTGGCCACCTGATGCGAAGAACTGACTCATTGGAAAAAACTCTGATTCTGGGAAAGATTGAAGGCGGGAGGAGAAGGGGATGACAGAGGACAAAATGGTTGGATGGCATCATCGACTCAATGGACATGAGTTTGAATAAGCTCTGGGAGTTGGTGATGGACAGGGAAGCCTGGTGTGCTGCAGTCCATGGGGTTGCAAAGAGTCGGACACGACTGAGCGACTGAACTGAAAATGCACACATTTTAAGCATACCTTTTGATGAGTTTAGACTAATTTATTAAGCCACGCAATGACTATTACAATGATGATGTAAGAACATTCTCATCACCCCATAAAGCTCCTTCCCATCCAACCATATCAATACCTCTAGCTCCAGGCAACCACCAGTCTGCCTTCTGTCCATTTAAGTTAGATTTGTCTTTTGTAGTTCACATAAGTGGAGTCATTCAGTAGGTAATCATTTAGACCCGATCACCTTTGCACAATCTAATGCTTCTGAGATTCACCCCTACTGTTGCTCATATCAATATTCCATTCTTTTGTTGCTAATAGTCCATTTTATCAATATACCATAATCTGTTTACCCATTCATCACTGGATGGACCCTGGTTATTTCCAGTTTGGGAAAATTGTGAACAAAGCTGCCATGGGCATTTGCATGCAAGTCTTGGGTAGATAACTGTTTTCACTTCTCTTGAATAAATATTTAGAAGTGAAAGTGTTGGGTCACACAGTAAGTGCCTGTTTAATTTAATAAAGAAACTGCCGAACTATTTCCCAGTATGGCTGCACCATTTTGCAGTCCTCCCAGCAAAGGATTAGAATTTCAGCTGCTTTGCATCCTCACCAGCACTTAGTATTGTCATTTTTATTTTCCTCAGTCTGTTTCTTATATTTCAGGACAGATTGATATCTTGGTAATTAGGGCAAAGTTTGAGAACATGCAGTTCTTGTAGAACAAGAACCAATCCGCAGATACATTCTCATAAGCAACTTGGTGAAACCCTATATACTGGAGCCTGGTAAAAAGACAGCGGCCAAGATTTTCTGAGCTCCGGGAGTTGAAAGTTGGCAACAAAAGTGAAAAGACTTTAGGTTTCAGAAGATAAAGATGCAAAGTATAAAAATGCAACCAGAAACCATGGTTGGGCCACAGCGTTAGGGGGGGAAATACAGGGCTAGCTAGCTTCCTGGAAGCCTCTGGGCACATTTTCATCAGCCAATCAAAAGGTAACTTTCTTTTATGTATAATTTCTGTTTAAAAACAATTCTCTATTATATGTTGTTGATTCATCAACGTTAAAGTCACAGCCAATGACATGATGACTCGAATGAAGCTGACCTAAACCTCTTAATTTTCTTCATAAAGCACATCACAGCTTTTTTTGATCTTGGGGCCAATAGCCAGCACTTCAGGGCTTCAGCACTGTGTTTGGGGGCATTTTAAACAGAAAAGTCACAAAAAGGGCAGACTTGCGAAAAATGTGATACTAGATAGACCACACAAAGGGTGCGTGTTTACAGTAAGAAAACTGAAACGAGAATACGGTGTTGCCTTGTTCAACTTTCACTTGGAATGTGCACATTGGTGACAGCAGATTGCATGTCCACAAATGACCGGGAAAGTGCCATGAGTACTGATTTGGGGAGCACAGGTGGATTTTAGAAAGTAGGTGTATTTGCACAGTGGAGTCTGCAGAAAATGAGGACAGGTTGTGCATATGTGTGTGTGAGTGCATGTGTGTGTGAGGGCATGTGTGTGTGTGAGTGCATGTGTGTGAGTGCATGTGTGTGAGTGCATGTGTGTGTGTGAGGGCATGTGTGTGTGAGTGCATATGTGTGTGTGCATATGTGTGTGTGAGTGCATGTGTGTGTGAGGGCATGTGTGTGAGTGCATATGTGTGTGCGTGCATGTGTGTGTGAGTGCATGTGTGTGCATGAGTGCATGTGTGTGCATGACTGCATGTGTGTGTGAGTGCATGTGCGTGTGCATATGTGTGTGAGTGCATGTGTGTGCATGACTGCATGTGTGTGTGAGTGCATGTGTATGTGAGTACATATGTGTGTGAGGGCATGTGTGTGAGTGCATATGTGTGTGAGTGCATGTGTGTGCATGAGTGCATGTGTGTGCGTGACTGCATGTGTGTGTGAGTGCATGTGTATGTGAGTACATATGTGTGTGAGTGCATGTGTGTGCATGACTGCATGTGTGTGTGAGTGCATGTGTATGTGAGTACATATGTGTGTGAGTGCATGTGTGTGAGTGCATGTGTGTGTGTGAGTGCATGTGTGTGAGTGCATGTATAGATAGTATGCTCTGTGAAGACATGAATATTGCTGATATGACTTTAGAAAGAAAATTAGCTCTCTGTGGATCCTCAAAATATACTGCATAATCAGTCATTTTTTTGATCCAACATTAGTAAATCAAAGGAATATATTCAAAGCTCCACTTCTCTCCAGAGGTGTTAATAAATTATAATCATTTAACCTCAAACATTCTCTGGATTAAAGTGCTTTGCATTGGTGATGCTTAAATGTGTGAAATGAGTTTTATCCAAAAATATTAGTATCCCAGAGTTTAAAAACCAGTCACCTTATTGCTGGACACCTAGTTCCCCAGGCTTAGAACTCTTGCTGGTCAAAGTTGGGTCTTGGTGGTCATTCCTTATGGAACCTCAGAATTTAGATTTGTGAAAACATTCTAAATTAGCACTCTAATTTTCTCTTTCACTGTCTAACTCTCTTCAACCCTTTCTGGAAGGAGTCAATACAAGACCCTCCATATCACATTATACTCAATGTAGACTGCTCCTTCCATAGTTTTAATATTTTTCCTTATGGGCCATTCATTCACTTATTTTTGAAAGTCATTCAAGAAATGATGATTGAGTGACTCTTGTGTCCTAAATCGTCACCATGCTCTCTATGGAAATCCACCAACTAATTAAATGCCACCCTGTCAACTCTCTGCTGGGTCTAATAATCTTGACTCACATTTCCAAAACCTTCAATCACCCCTTCATGCTTATCTTCTATTTCTTTTCTTGTTCTAAAGAGCTTCTTTTGGTTGCAAAGACCAAAACTGAATCCAAAAAATATATGACCAGTGCAGATGAAACCAACAAACGACAGCAAAGAAAAATCCTGGGATTTGAAACAGACAAAGTTCAAGTTTTTCTAATTATAAAATTAATGGATTTTTTTTGTTCCAAAGTATTTAAAATAGTAAACATTCAATCCCAGCATCCAGAGATAATATTCTTCACAATTTGCTGTCTTTATTTCCTATGCATGTTATTTTAAATAGTTTAAATTGACAATGTATGCATTTTCTTGCCTTTTCCACTTCCCATAGTTTAAACTCTTTATAAATATAATAATATTCTTTTATATAATGATATCATAATCTAATTAGTCAAATTCATGCTGTTAAATAAATAGATTCCTTGCAATTAAATAACATTTCAAAGGATTAGTTTTCTGTCCAAGTGAAGTCTTAGTCATTTTTCACATGGTTAAATATGGCCCATTATTTCTGATTGGAATACACAGTGTTAAATTCACTCCTGGAGAATATAAGGCTCTGTGGTTTTTTACTTCCAATTGTGTTTACCAAGGTCACTTCAGATTTATTCCTACTGAAAGTGTGAATTTAGTAATGGAACTTTAAGTGGCTTTATTATAAATAAGTGACACTTGAACAGAAAACATTTATAAGGACATCTCGGCTATAAACAAATAAAACAAAAATATTATTTTAAAAATAAAAAAATGTTAGAACTTACAGGTTTAAAATAAATAAGTCACAAGGATGTAATGTACAGCATGGTGACTATAATCAATAAAACTTTGAAAGTTGTCAAGAGAGTAAATTTAAAGTTTTCATCATAAGAAAAAGAAGTTTGCTATAACTTTGTATGATAACAGAAGGCAGCCAGACTTATTGTGGTGATTATTTTGCAGTGAATACAAAAAGCAAATCTGGGGTATGTCAATTTTACCTCAATTTTTAAAAAGGAAAATAAGTAAATAAACAAACCAACAAACAAAATAATAAAAACAAAAGTAAAGAATGTTAAAAAAAAAACCTCCAAAGATGAGCATAGAGCTTGTCTCTGCTGCAGTTCAAACTTGTCCATAAAGACAACAACATGGCCTACTTGAGGCAGTCCATTTCACAAAGGAAATTAGAGTTCCTATTATTCAGAACTTGTGAAACAAAATCCCTTTTTTTCAAATGTGAGCATTTACTTTATAATTTTAATCATTCCGTTCTCACCACCTGACACTTATTGTGCCATGTCCTGCCGGCCCTGCACTCACACCTCGGAACATGGCAATGTATCACTTTCCTTTGTATTTGCTAAAAATAGCAATTAAATGTCCAAAGAACTTTTATTTTAAAGAAAATTGTTAACTCACTAGTAGGCAACATGTGCTCTCTTTGCATTCCCAAGGTGAGAAATGAACAGAATCTCAAGTATGATCACCCGTGAGGGGTGGAATTCACTTGCACTGTGATCAACAGCTATAGTAAGAACAAGAAGACAGCAGCTGAATTGTGGCATAGCTGTGGGTAGGCCCTCTCTCTCTTCTTGTGCCGTTGAGTATGAAGTGAGAGGAAGCCTTGTTTTAGGAAGCCATCTATATTCAAAGGCTTAAAACACGGGCATAAGCATCTTAACAGAAGAGAGTCCAAAGTGGGATGCTGAAAAGGAAGTCTATGTGGACGGTGTCACATGGAGATAAACCCCACCCACCATGTCTCAGACTTGGCAAGGGGGAACCGCACATCCCCGCCCCTGGTGTGAGATGCAGTCTCGAGACCCGCAGGGCCCGTGAGACGGTGGGCCGCACTCACACTGGGGGGCCGCTTGAGGAACCAGGGCACGGTGTGCCAGGATGCTGCGTTCTGTACACTTTCCTCCCGGATTCGCAGTTTGAGAGGCAACTCCATCTACCTGGGTTCCTGGCTGACTATAAGGAGCACAGTCCCATTGCTAATTTGCTTTGGAAATGTCACATGTACAGGAAGTATATTTGGATGGTTCTAACCCCTGAACCAGTCTGTTGTTCCATGTCCAGTTCTAACTGTTGCTTCCTGACCTACATACAGATTTCTCACGAGGCAGGTCAGGAGGTCTGGTATTCCCATCTCTCTCAGAATTTTCCACAGTTTATTGTGATCCACACAGTCAAAGGCTGTTTTTCTGGAACTCTCTTGCTTTTCCCATGATCCAGCAGATGTTGGCAATTTGATCTCTGGTTCCTCTGCCTTTTCTAAAACCGGCTTGAACATCAGGGAGTTCAAGGTTCACATATTGCTGAAGATTTTTGAGCATTACTTGGAGAATTTTGAGCATTACTTTACTAGCATGTGAGATGAATGCAACTGTGCAGTAGTTTGAGCATTCTTTTGCATTGCCCTTCTTTGGGATTGGAATGAAAACTGACCTTTTCCAAATTTGCTGGCATATTGAGTGCACCACTTTCACAGCATCACCTTTCAGGATTTGAAACAGCTCAACTGGAATTCCATCACCTCAACTAGCTTTATTTGTAGTGATGCTTTCTAAGGCCCACTTGACTTCACATTCCAGGATGTCCAGCTCTAAGTGAGTGATCACACCATCGTGATTATCTGGGTTGTGAAGATCTTTTTTGTACAGTTCTTCTGTGTATTCTGTGTATTCTTGGAGAAGGAAATGGCAACCCACTCCAGTGTTCTTGCCTGGAGGATCCCAGGGACAGGGGAGCCTGGTGGGCTGGCGTCTATGGGGTCGCACAGGGTCGGACATGACTGAAGTGACTTAGCAGCAGCAGTAGCAGTCTGTGTATTCTTGCCACCTCTTCTTAATATCTTCTGCTTCTGTTAGGTCCATACCATTTCTGTCCTTTCTCGAGCCCATCTTTGCATGAAATGTTCCCTTGGTATCTCTAATTTTCTTTAAGAGATCTCTAGTCTTTCCCATTCTGTTCTTTTCCTCTATTTCTTTGCATTGATCGCTGAAGAAGGCTTTCTTATCTCTTCTTGCTATTCTTTGGAATTCTGCATTCAGATGCTTATATCTTTCCTTTTCCTCTTTGCTTTTCACTTCTCTTCTTTTGACAGCTATTTGTAAGTCCTCCCCAGACAGCCATTTCGCTTTTTTTGCATTTCTTTTCCGTGGGGATGGTCTTGATCCCTATCTCCTGTACAGTGTCACGAACCTCATTCCATAGTTCATCAGGCACTCTATCAGATCTAGGCCCTTAAATCTATTTCTCACTTCCATTATATAATCATAAGGGATTTGATTTAGATCATACCTGAATGGTCTAGCGGTTTTCCCTACTTTCTTCGATTTAAGTCTGAATTTGGCAATAAGGAGTTCATGATCTGAGCCACAGTCAGCTCCTGGTCTTGTTTTTGTTGACTGTATAGAGCTTCTCCATCTGGAAACAAGATTGCTGGGAGAAATATCAATAACCTCAGATATGCAGATGACACCTCCCTTATGGCAGAAAGTGAAAAGGAACTAAAAAGCCTCTTGATGAAAGTGAAAGTGGAGAGTGGAAAAGTTGGCTTAAAGCTCAACATTCAGAAAACGAAGATCATGGCATCTGGTCCCATCACTTCATGGGAAATAGATGGGGAAACAGTGGAAACAGTGACAGACTTTATTTTGGGGGGCTCCAAAATCATTGCAGATGGTGACTGCAGCCATGAAATTAAAAGACACTTACTCCTTGGAAGAAAAGTTATGATCAACCTAGATAGCATGTTCAAAAGCAGAGATATTACTTTGCCAACAAAGGTCCATCTAGTCAAGGCTATGGTTTTTCCTGTGGTCATGTATGGATGTGAGAGTTGGACTGTGAAGAAGGCTGAGTGCCAAAGAATTGATGCTTTTGAACTGTGGTGTTGGAGAAGACTCTTGAGAGTCCCTTGGACTGCAAGGAGGTCCAACCAGTCCATTCTGAAGGAGATCAACCCAGGGATTTCTTTGGAAGGAAGGATGCTAAAGCTGAAGCTCCAGTACTTTGGCCCCCTCACGTGAAGAGTTGACTCATTGGAAAAGACTCTGATATTGGGAGGGATTGGGGGCAGGAGGAGAAGGGGACGACCGAGGATGAGATGGCCGGATGGCATCACTGACTCGATGGACGTGAGTCTGAGTGAACTCCGGGAGCTGGTGATGGACAGGGAGGCCTGGTGTGCTGCGATTCATGGGGTCACAGAGAACGGACACGACTGAGCGACTGAACTGAACTGAACTGAAGCCCCCAAAAGTTTTGATTTGTTAGTACAACTTAACCCCAGTTTATCCTGACAGCCACCCTCGTGAAAAAATCTAGAGTAACAAAACAAAATGTTTCTCTTCAGAATAACTTCATTTACAAAGGACCAAGCAGAACTGGGGTAGAGCCTGGGGTGTTGCGAATGAATTAACTCTTCAAAGCCGGTAGAGCTGGCAGTATTAGAAATTCACCCGATCTGACACAGAAGAGTTGCTGAGTATTTCTTACTCTGTAAGGCAAAATCTCTTTCTTAATTCATTTTAATTTTTCCTTTTCATATTAGCTCACTCCACAAACATTTATTTGTTACCTAATATGAACAAATCACTTCGAATCGTCTTCAAAGATGACATGAACCTTATATATTTGAGGACTTTCTTGCCTGAGGATGAGAATAAAAGATTTCCAAATACTATGATATAAAATAGGAAGTGTACTTCCCTCCTGTAACTCAGTACTTTGAAAATGATTATTTAAATTTCTGTATAGCTGTCAGGATCTTGATGCACATAAAATGTTTTTCTTTTCCATAACAGGATATATGCTCTGCGTGGTTTTCTGGAACCTGAATTATTCACATTTCCAGAGCGTCTTTCCACATGAGTACACCAAGACCAACCTCATTCCTTTTTTAGGTTAATTCTTTTTTCTCACTGAAGCATGGTTAATTTTGCAACATTGTCTTAGTTTCAAAGGTACAGGAAAGTGATTCATATCACTTTGATGGCTACCTGTGCTTTTCCAGGTTCTTTCCCTCTGTAGGTTTTTTCACAAGATATTGCGTAGACTTCCCTGTGCTATATAGTAGGTCCTAGCTTTACCGATTTTGCATATATTACTGTGTATATGTTAATTCCAAACTCCTGATTTCTCTCCCCTGTCCCACCCCTGTTATCCCTTTTGGTAAATATAAGTTTGTTTTCTATGTCTATTCTGTTTGGTCAATAAGTTCATTTATATTATTTTTTTTTAGATTCCACATCTAAGTGATATTGTATGATACTTGTCTTTCTCCATCTGACGTACTTCACTTTGTATGATAACTTCTGGGTTCAGCCATGTTGTTGCAAATGACATTATTTCATTCTGTTTCATGACTGAGCAAAATTCCGCTGTACATACATACCACACCTTCTCCATCCATTCGTCTCTCGATGGACGCTTAGGTGGCTTCCATGTCTTGGCTATTGTAAACAGAGCTGCAACCAGCATTGGAGAGCATGGATCTTTTTGATTAGAGTTTTCATCGTTTCTGGATATATGCCCAGGAGTGGGATTGCTGGATTATATCGCAGCTCTATATTGTTCTTTGTAGTGACTGTACCAATTTACATTTCCATCAACAGTGTAGGAAATATCCTCATTATTTTAAGAGTTGCTCTGCATTATAGTTAGAAATATCTCTCTTTATATAACCAAGCCCCCTATTGTGCTTATCTTTTACAATATAATTATAAAATGAATAGAGACTTATTATTTATAAAATAGATTTCACTACAAAAATGGCATGTTTATTCAATCTGAATGGAAGGATATTAAAAGAAAGAAAAAGAACCTCTCTCAGCTCCATCCTAATTCAAACTTGCTTAAGGGGGAAAAACAAGTGGCTTGTTTATTTATGTATGCATAGATTCATTTGTTTCTTGTTTAGCTGAAATGTCCATGGATCTAACCCTGAACATATGCGCTCAGCGTCTTCTTCATGCTTTATTTCATCTTTCATAATATTCAGATGCTGCAATAGTTTGAGCATAGATTTTTCCAAACTCACATCAAGAAAAAAAAAAAAAACATTTATATTCTTTTTTTATAATCTTGGGCCAATCCAAAGATTGGCCCTGATTGGACCAGTGTGCAACTCTTAACATTCATGGCCAATCACTGTGGCCCATGGGATGGGATATAGACCCTTTGGCCGGGCTTGGGTTTTATGCTCCACCTCTGGAGTCATGATGATGAAGTGCCTACCCAAAGAGTGTGATCTGAGGGAGAGGAAAATATATGATTTGACACAAAGAAGGAAGAATAAATATTCTTTGCCAAAAAATAAATAATGTCCACTCTAGGTCCTGTCTCCCTCTCTGGACCCCTATTAGCCTGCTCATGTATTTTTCCCTCTTAACAATCACTCACGCCTCTTTTACCACCATTCAGTGCATATACAAGACATATACAAATGGGATCCCACCATAGATTTTTCCGCTATTCTACATTCCATTAACAGTCCATCCTAGACCTTCCATATGAGCCCCAGAAGCCTACTTCATGCTGTTCAATGACTCCATGACACTCCATTAAAAGTATGTACTGTAATTCATTTAACAAATTCCCTGTTTATGGACAATCAGCTTTGGGGAAGTTTGTTGTTGTTCAGCCCCTCAGTCACGTCTGACTCTTTGCGACCCCATGGACTTCAGCACACCAGGCCTCCCTGCCCTTCACCATCTCCCAGAGCTTGTTTGAACTCATGTCCATTGAGTCGGTGATGCCATCCAATCATCTCATCCTCTGTCGTCCTCTTCTCCTCCCGCCTTCCATCTTTCCCAGTGTCAGAGTCTTTTCTAATGAGTCAGCTCTTCAAATCAGGTGGCCAAAGTATTTGAGCTTCAGCTTCAGCATCAGGCCTTCCAATGAATATTCAGGATTTGATTTCCTCTCGGATTGATTGGTTTGATCTCTTTGCAGTCTGTGGTGTTGGAGAAGACTCCAAAACATCAGTTCTTCAGCACTCAGCCTTCTTTATGATCCAACTCTCACATCCATGCATGGCGGGTAGCGTTGTAATAACAAATAATGTTCCACTGAACATATTTGCACACAAATCCAACACATTTGCTCAAGTTTATCTCTAAAGCCCAAGACATAAAATTAGTAAGGTCAAAGAGGATGTGCACTTAAAATGTTAATAAACATGTTCAAAAATACAAATAAAACTAGACGCTGAATTTCTTTGCACACCTATCCACAGTATATGAAAATGCCTGAGTTTCATTGTACCTTTGTACTTTTGCTCCAAGCAATGACTAAAAAAGCAGTATTTTTATTTTATTTTGTATGTCATATGTTTACAAGCCACATAAAGGCCATTATCTGTGAACTGCCTTTTTCCATGCTTCTTTTTCTTCTAGGTACTGAATTTCTCTTACTTACTTCTTAGTATATTCAGAAAATTAGCATCCATCCTGCTATGTTAACACCTGTTTTAGACTTTTGACTCTCTATTTTTCTGTGGTATACTCGTCACATCAAGCTTTTTCAATTTTTTTTCTGTTCAAATTTGTCAGTCTCTTTTCTTTGTGGTTTCTATGCTTTGCATGTTAGTTAGAAATTACTTTAAACGTGAACAAATCTCACTCATGGTTTTCTTCTGCCCCATTAATGCCACTTTGGGGTTTAGGTCATTGATTCATCTAAAGCTGTTGTTAGTCTTGGGATGTGGGAGTCCTTAACCACTCGTTTTTCTCTTCTTCTGGTTATGTGGTAGAGGGCATCTGCACAGCTCACAGTGGACTGAACTATGAGACTAACCCTACATGATCGATCAAGTCAGAGCGGCACCAGGAGGGTTTCCCCGGTGGCTCAGCTGGCAAAGACCCCACCCTCCTTGCAGAGAGGCACCAGTCACCGCAGGTCAAACCATTGATTGTCAAGGCAAAGCCTCACTCTTCCCTCTGATATGCAATCTGCTGAGCTTGAGGCAGTGGCACTTCTACCATGTTGAGTCTTTGAGTGAATACAATTGCCCAGAGTCCCTGGGCAACCATGAGTGAAAAGTAAACTTTTGGGGGGATTGAACCACTATGAGTCGGATGCTTTTTAACTGCAGCTTAACCAACCCCATTCCAGGTGACACAGGAGATCATGTGTTGTGTCTGCACCTTTGTTTAGTAGGCACTCGTGTGTCCAGAATGTCCCGTCTTCTCTCTCGGGGGCAGTTTTACAGCAGATGGTGTCCGTGCCCCTCCCGTGTCGCCTCCCTGTGGCATTTGCTTGCACTTGCCCCTCCCTCCAGCTTCTAGCCCCAGCAGGTTTCGTTGGGGTGTCCTTTCACTGATGGAACTCACTTTGCCACCTGTTCAACAAATTGTTAAGTTCCTGGAATGCGTGCCTCCAGGAGCAACCCTCAAGCAACATCTGAGGAATGCTGAAGGATAAAAACTGTAGTGCCCTTATCCCTTGGGTGAGATGCTCTAAAGTGGAAAAACTTATAGGGGCTTCCCCTGCTTCTCCAGTGGGATTGTACTTCATAACCCTGCTCAGTATTTGTCCGATGACAACCTTGGTAACTCCATTCTCATACAACTCAGGATGTCCTCCCCACAAAGGGGACATAGAGGAGGCAACAGGACATCCTCCGTTAGAGCTTAATGTGAACTAAGGCCTGAACGCTGTCAAGTCTCAGAAGACAGAATTGATTTCCGAAAATGTGATAAACCAGTCAATTCTTCCATGTTCATTCACATTTAGTGTTTAGTGTTCACGATTACTGTTCAGATTTGGTTAAAGCTATTTGAAATCCTAGTTTTAATTCTTTTTTTACAAAGATTTTTCAGCTTAAAACTGAATTTGTTGCGTTTTAAATCTGCCTGCTATGCAGGAGACCCAGGTTTGATTCCTTGCTTGGGAAGAGCCACTGGAGAAGGGAACGGCAAGCCACTTCAGTATTCTTGCCTGGAGAATCCCGAGGATCGAGTATCTTGGTGGACTACAGTCCATGGGGTCACAAAGAGTCAAACACACCTGAGCAACTAACATATTTGTATGAATTAAGAGCATAAGCTCCTGTGGAGAACAGTATGGAAGTTCCTTAAAAAACTAACAATAGAGCTACCTTATGACCCAGGAATCTCACTCCTGGGCATAGATCTGGGAAAGGCAAAACACTGATTTGAAAAAATATATATGCACCCTAATGCTCATAGCGCTATTTACAATAGCCAAGGCATTTCAATAAAGGTCCATCAATGCATGAGTGAATTACAAAGACACAGCATAGATGAACCATGGGATATTACTCAGCCATAAAAGAGAAGGAATAGTGCCATTTGCAGCCACACAAATGGACCCAGAGAGTGCTGTACTAAGTGAGGTAAGTCAGAGAAAGGCAGATACCATATGTCCTCACGCATGTTTGGAATCTAGGAGAAAAATTAGTACAAACGAACTTTTGTACAAAGCAGAAACCAGGTCACAGACATAGAAAACAAACTTATGGTCACCAAGGGGAAAGATGGGCTGAAAGTAAGAAGAAATTACCTAGGTGTTTGGAATTACACACTATTATCTATATTAAAAAGGCAGGGTGGGTGGGGGGCTTCCCTGGTGGCCGGATGGTAAAAAAAAATCTGCCTGCAATGCAGGATACCCAGGTTCGATCCGTGGGTCAGAAAGATTAGCTGGAGGAGGGCATGACCACCCACTCCTGTATATTTGCCTGAAGAACCCCATGGACAGAGGAGCCTGGTGGGCTACAGCCCACGGGGTTGCAAAGAGTCAGATACGACTGAGCGTGGACTCACTAGGCGCCAGGCTGTACATCAGGAAAAACGAAAAAGGACAAGCAGCATACGGGCCAGAAAAGCACAGATATCATTCTGTGCTTTATAATAGTTCTTGAGATGATACTAATTAAAATAAATTTAATAAATTTTTATTGATGTTAAAGTTCAAGTGACAAGACATTTTCTGAGTGAAAGAGAGTATGTTATTGTCCAAAAGATTGGATATTTATTTACTTCAAGTAATTAAAGACTTATCTTATGTCTCCCATGTGAGGGCAATTCAACAATGTAGAGGTCTGAGTCGTGAAGTTGAAACCTTTCCACCTTGAATTAACCAGCATCCTCAGAGGTGAACATGTGTCAGATGAGAAGGTTCAAGCTTTACTTGCCTAAGGCAACAGGAAACCAACAAAATAAAGCCGTTTTAATCTACCAGCAGACCCAAAACCAAAAATCTCTTTCAAACAATAGTTTTTTTGTTTTTTTTACTGTTTTGTCATAAGGCAATATTACTCTATATTACAGAAAAGGTGGCTTAAGGAACTCAGAAAGAAAAACTCATTTGTGCAGTTTACATGAGATTACGGCTGTGGGAGGAATTTTTCTACTACCAGCAAAGCAAGGGAAAAAAAATCTTTGTTTTGTTTTTTGTTTTTTTGCAGAACTTGCAGAAACAATAACTTTAAATCAGCCCTCCCGATCTACCACAGGCTGTGGGTAATTATCCCCAATAGGTCCCTTTAGTGAGTCAGTTTCTATTTTTTTCTTCAAACGTAGTTTCTTTTTGACATTTTTATGCAGTCTTTCTGTTTGCTAAAATAACAGAAGTCTCCTACTACGAAAGCATCAACAACTGTCAGGGATTTTGTTTCTCCAGAGTGTAGCTCTCAAGTCTTCTGACACAGCGGCCAATAGGGCAATCTGAATTTCAGATTTTGTATAAATTCCTTGATCTTTAGCAGATAAATGAAACTGAATTTGAGACTATCCCACTGATCTATTTAATCCTCAAACACACCAATGCTGCATATCTGGTCTTTTCATGAGTTTTTTGAAATACCTTTTCCTTCTTCTTGTTTTTTAAACTTTATTGTGATCTTAAAGAATCCAGTGGAACTGAAAAAGAAAAATCAAATAATGAGAACTCTTGCCTCTGGCAAGGACGGAGGGAAAAAAGAACTTATTTACCCCCACCTAAAACAACCAAAAATTAGACAAAAATATATGAGGCAATAGTTTTAAGACACTGGATCTTCAAATGATGAAGGGTGCTGGTCCCTGAGATATGAGAACTAAATCAGGTGAACTCTATGCTGCTCCACCTTGCTACCTTTAAACAGCTTCCAGGTCACATCTAGAGAGTGAGAGTCCAGGAGGAATGCAGCCAGCTCCTTGAGCTGAGGAAAGCAAAGCAACACAGTTCACAGGACAGTGTACCAGAGAGGAAAGAGCTGCAGAGGGAAAGTTCTGCAGAGTGCCCGCCTTGAATACCCAGGTCAGTACAGATCAGCGCATGCATGGGAGAGAACTACCTGAAGCCAGACAAAGAATCAGCCAAAAGGATTAAAAGTTCCAGTGCCCAGTGAAGACTCAGGAGTAAGAACGGTGTCTATATGCATCAGGCAGATTGGAAACCTGAAGATTTACAGGGCATTGAGTACAACGCTCAAAAGCATCTTTTGCTGATGAGGAATAATTAGCCCATGAGTAAACACTACTCTGGAGAAGGTGATGGCGCCCCACTCCAGTCCTCTTGCCTGGAAAATCCCATGGAGGAGCCTGATGTGCTGCAGTCCATGGGGTCGCTGAGAGTTGGACACGACTCAGTGACTTCACTTTCACTTTTCCCTTTCATGCATGGAGAAGGAAATGGCAACCCACCACAGTGTTCTTGCCTGGAGAATCCCAGGGATGGCGGAGCCTGGTGGGCTGCTGTCTATGGGGTTGCACAGAGTCGGACACGACTGAAGCGACTTAGCAGCAGCAGCAGCAAACACTACGCTGGTTCTAACAGTTTGTAAAAGCAAGACCAGAAAAGCCCAAACTGTTTCCTAGTAACTTAACTGTGTCCCGGAGCAAAGCTCAAGAGTATTTATAGAAATACACAAATATTCAACATCCCTCAAGGTATAATTTACAATGTCTGGCATTCAATCAAAAAGTTCCAGACAAACAAAGAAACAGGAAAATATGATCCATCATAAGGAGATAAATCAATCAATTGAATTTGATTAAGAACTAACCACAGATGTTAGAGTTACAAGAGAAGGATATTAAAATGGTTATTATAATTGTATTCCATATGTTCAAAAAGTTAAGCAAAAATATGGAAGATATTTAAAAATATCCAAATCAAACTTCTTGTGCTGAAAACTGCAGTGTGTGAAGTAAAAAATACACTTTCTAGGACTAACAGTAGGTTAGACATTGCGAGAGAAAAGATTAGTGAACTTGAAGACATTCCAATGGAAACGATCCAAAATGAAACAAAGAACTGTTGAAACTTGCACAGAGTGTCAGGGAGGCGTGGGGCAGTTTCAAGCAGCCTAAAATATGAAGTCACAATGGGGAGAGAGGCAAAAAACGTTTTGAAGAAATAATGGGTGAACATTTTCCAAATGTGCTGAAAACTATAAATATCTGAAGCTGAGAACCTACAGAAACATAAAGAAAATGATACAAAGCCACAGTGTAATCAAACTGATTAAAACCAGTGACAGACAGAAAACCCTAAAAGCAATCAGAGAAAAAGGTGTGCACAAAGGGACAAAGAAAAGAATAATAGTTCTTGTTGCAAACAAGGCAAGAGAAAAAAAAAACAACAGTGGAGCAACATTTTTCATGTATTGAAAAGAAACACATCTGTCTTTCTAGAATGCAGTACTTAGTGACAATGTCTTTCAAAAATGAAAGCAAGATGAAGACGTTTTTAGTTGTATGAACACTGAAGGAATGCACCTACTTCTTGAGAAGATGAGTAAAACTGATAAATCTCTGCATTAGTCAGGGAAAAGGAAAATGTAAATTGTTACTCTCACAAAAGAGAGAGGAGATATCACTAGAGACCCCACAAATATCAAGATGATACTATATACACAAATTCATACCAATAAACTCTGCAACTAGAAGGCAATGGACAAATTCCCTGAAACACACAGACTGTCAAACCTCATGCAAGAAAAGTTAGGTATGATAAATAGCCCTCCATCTATTAAAGAAGCTAACTTAGTAGTTTAGTTTCTGACAAAGAAATACTGAGACACAGATAGCTTCACTGGACTATTACCCTGAAGACTTAAGGAAAAATAATATCAGTTCTTCAAAAATACTTCCCCACAATTGAAAGGGAAAAAATACTCCCCAACTCAGGCTATGAGGCCAGAAACGCCCTGAAATCAAAAACAATGGAGATATTAAAAGGAAAACATTATAGACAAACATCCTTCATAATCAAAAGTAAATGTTTTCTTAACGAAATGTGAAAAAATTAAATCTGACACTATATAAAAAGATAACATATCATGAGCAAATGTGAAAGCTTGTGCAAAGTCAGTTTAATAGCAGAACATTTCCAGTGGCCATTATAATACAAAGAAACGAATAAACAAATTGAATAAAAAATTACATTAACAGCTCAATAGATGGAGAAGCATGCACTTAACAAAATTCAACAAAAATTCCTGATAAAAACTCTTCAAAAACTAGAAACACAAGAGACCTTCCTCGATTTTATAAAGGACATATGTGAAAATACGGCTAAAAAGCTGTAAATATAGCTTCACCTAAGGTCAGGGACAAAGCACACAGCCCTTTCTACCACTTCTCTTCAGTATTGTAAGGAATTTCTTGTCAAAGCAATAAGGCAAGAAAAGGAAATAAAAGCAGCCAGATTGGAAAGACATAAATAAAAGAAACTTTATTAAAAAACGATGTTGTTCTTTATGCATAATCTCCATTGGAATCTAAAAAAAAAATCAAAAAACGAACAGACACAAGTTTCAGAAATATTTCAAGATAAAATATCAGTATATAAAATCTGGGTCTTTTTTTTCTGTATTAACAATAAAAATTCAAATATTTAAATTTTTTAAAATTGCCAGAAGAAATAATTCTTCCTAAATCATTCTATAAGGTCAGCATTTTCCTGTCACCAAAGGTAGACAGTTTAGTTCAGCTCAGTCATGTTCAACTCTTTATGACCGTATGGACTGCAGGACAACAGACGTCCCTGTCCATCACCAACTGCCCCAGCTTGCTTAAACTCAAGTCCATCAAGTCAGTGATGCCATCCAACCATCTCAACCTCTGTTGTCCCCTTCTCCTCCCACCTTCAATCTTTCCCAGTGTCAGGGTCTTTTCCAATGAGTCAGCTCTTAGCATCAGGTGGCCAAAGTATTGGAGTTTCAGCTTCAGCATCAGTCCTTCCAATGAATATTCAGGATTGATTTCTTTTAGGATGGACTGGTTGGATCTCCTTGCAGTCCTAGGGACTCTCAAGAGTCTTTTCCAACACCACAGTTCAAAAGCATCAATTCTTCGGCATTCAGCTTTCTTTATAGTCCAACTCTCACATCCATACATGACTACTGAAAAAGCCATAGCTTTGACTAGACGGACCTTTGTTGGTAAAGTAATGTCTCTGCTTCTTAATATGCTCTCTAGGTTGTGAAGTGAAGTCACTCAGTTGTGTCCAACTCTTTGTGACCCCATGGACTGTGACTTATCAGGCTCATCTGTCCTGGGATTTTCCAGGCAATAGTACTGGAGTGGATTGCCGTTTCCTTCTCCAGCGGATCTTCCTGACCCAGGGATCGAACCTAGGTCTCCCGTATTGTAGACAGATGCTTTACCGCCTGAGCCACCAGGGAAGTCTAGGTTGGTGAGAGCTTTTCTTCCAAGGAGCAAGGGTCTTTTCATTTCATGGGTGCAGTCACCATCTGCAGTGATTTTGGAGTCTAAGAAAAAAAGTCAGCCACTGTTTCCACCATTTCCCCATCTATTTGCCAAGAAGTGTTGGGACCGGATGTGATGATCTTAGTTTCCTGAATGTTGAGTTTTAAGCCAACTTTTGCATTCTCTTCTTTCCCTTTCTTCAAGAGGCTCTTTAGTTCTTCACTTTCTACCATAAAGTTGGTGTCATCTGTGTTTATGAGGTTATTGATATTTCTCCCAGCAATCTTGATTCCAGCCTGAGCTTCATCAAGTATAGGACTTTGCATGATGTACTCTGCATAAAAGTTAGATAAGCAGGGTGACAATATAAAGCTTTGATGGACTCCTTTCCCAATTCAGAAATAGTCTGTTGTTGCATGTCTGATTCTATCTGTTGCTTCTTGACCTGCATACAAGTTTCTCAGGAAGCAGGTAAGGCAGTCTGCTCTTCCCATCACTTGAAGATTTTTCCACAGTTTGTTGTGATCCACACAATCAGAGGTTTTGGTGTAGTCAGTAAAACAGGAGTAGATGCTTTTCTGAAACTCTCCTGCTTTTTCCACGATCCAGTGGATTTTGGCCATTTGATCTCTGGTTCCTCTGCCTTTTCTAAATTCAACTTGAACATCTGGAAGTTCACGGTTCATATACTGTTGGGCCTGGCTTGGAGAATTTTGAGAAATTACTTTGCTAACATTGAAATGAGTGCAATTGTGCAGTAGTTCAAATATTCTTTGACATTGTCTTTCTTTGGGATTGGAATGAAAACTTCCCTTTTTCAGTCCTGTGGCCACTGATGAGTTTTCCAAATATGCTTTCACCACATCATCTTTTAGGATTTGAAACAGCTCAACTGGAATTCCATCACCTCCACTAGCTTTGTTTGTAGTGATGCTTCCTAAGGCCAATGGACTTCCCTGTGGCTCAGCTGGTAAAGAATCTGCCTACAATGCAGGAGACCTGGGTTTGATCCTTGGGTTGGGAAGATCCCCTGGAGAAGGGAAAGGCTACCCACTCCAGTATTCTGGGCTGGAAAATTCTGTGGGCTGCATAGTCCATGGGGCCACAAAGAGTTGGACATGACTGAGTGACTTTCATTTCACTTTCCTAAGGCCCACTTGACTTTGCATTCCAGGATGTCTGGCTCTAGGTGAGTGATCACACCATCATGGTTGTCTGGGTCATGAAGATCTTTTTTGTATAGTTTTCCTGTGTATTCTTGCTGCCTCTTCTTAATATCTTCTTCTGTTAGGAAGAAGATATTCTGTCCTTTATTGTGCCCATCTTTGCATGAAATGTTCCCTTGATATCTCTAATTTTCTTGAAGAGATCTCTAGTCTTTCCCATTCTTTGTTTTCCTCTATTTCTTTGCACTGATCACTGAGGAAGTCTTTTTTATCTCTCCTTGCTATTTTTTGGAACTCTGCATTCAAATGGGTATATCTTCCCTTTCTCCTTTGCTGTTAGCCTCTCTTCTTTTCTCAGTTATTTGTAAGGCCTCTCAGACAGCCATTTTGCCTTTTTGCATTTCTTTTTCTTGGGGATGGCCTTGATCACTGCCTCCTGTACAATGTAACAAACCTCCATCTATAGTTCTTCAGGCACTCTGTCTATCAGATCTAATCCCTGAAATCTGTTTGCCACTTTTACTGTATAATCATAAGGGGTTCGATTTAGGTCATACCTGAATGGTCTAGTGGTTTTCCCTACTTTATTCAATTTAAGTTTGAATTTTGCAATAAGGAGTCCATGATCACAACCACAATTAGCTCCCAGTCTTTTTTTTTTTTTTTTTTGCTGACTCTATAGAACTTCTCCATCTTTGGCTGCAAAGAATACAATCAATCTGATTTCGGTGTTGACCATCTGGTGATGTCCATGTGTAGAGTCTTCTCTTGTGTTGTTGGAAGAGGGTATTTGCTATGACCAGTGCATTCTTTTGGTAAAACTCTGTTAACTTTTGCCCTGTTTCACTTTGTACTCCAAGGCCAATATTACTCCATGTATCTCTTGACTTCCTACTTTTGCATTCCAGTCCCCTATAATGAAAAGGACATCTTTTTTCCGTGTTAGCTCTAAACGATCTCGTAGGTCTTCATAGAACCGTTCAACTTCAGCTTCTTCAGCATTACTGGTTGGGGCATAGATTTGGATTACCATGATATTGAATGGTTTGCCTTGGTACAAACAGAGATCATTCTGTCATTTTTGAGATTTCTCCCAAGTATTGCATTTTGGACTCTTTTGTTGACTATACGGGCTACTCCACTTCCAATTTACCTTGATTCATGGCCCTAACATTGCAGGTTTCTATGCAATATTGTTCTTTACTCATCAGACCTTGCTTCCATCACCAGTCACATCCACAGCTGGATGATGTTCTTGCTTGGTTTCAGCCTCTTCATTCCTTCTGGAGTTATTTCTCCTCTCTTCTCCAGTGGCATACTGGGCACCTACCAACTGGGGAGTTCATCTTTCAGTGTCATCTATTTTTGCTTTTCATACTGTTTATGGGGTTCTCGTGGAAAGAATATTGATGTGGTTTGCCATTCCCTTCTCCAGTGGACTGCATTTTCTCAGAACTCTCCACCATGACCCATCTGTCTTGGGTGCCCCTACACGGCATGGCTCATAGTTTCACTGAGTTAGACAAGGCTGTGGTCCATGTGATCAGTTTCAATATTTTTCTGTGATTGTGGTTTTCTTTCTGTTTTCCCATCAGATGGATAAGAATAGGAGGCTTATGGAAGTTTCCTGATGGGAGAGACTGACTGGGGGAAACTGGGTCTTATTCTGATGGGCAGGGCCATGCTTAGTAAATCTTTAATCCAATTTTCTGTCGATGGGTGGGGCTGTGTTCCCGTCTGGATGTTTGACCTGTGACCAAACTATGGTGGGAGTAATGAAGATAATGGCGACCTCCTTCAAAAGATCCCATACAGCCAACTCTGTGGCAGCCCACCACAGACCTTCACCTCCACTGGAGACTCCTGGACCTAACAGGCAAGTTTTGGCCAGTCTCTTGTGGGGTCACTGCTCCTTTCTCCTGGGTCCTGGTGTACACGGGGTTCTGTTTGTGCTCTCCAAGAGTCTGTTTCCCCAGTCCTGTGGAAGTTCTGGCAGCTCTATTGTGGGGTTAATGGCGACCTCCTCCAAAGCCAGACAAAACTATACCAAAAAAAGATAAAGAGAATACAGACAATTATTCCTGATGAACACAGATGCAATAATTTTCAACAGTGCATTAGCAAACTGAATTCAACAGTTCCTTAAAAGGTTCATACGTGATCAAGTAGGATTTATTCCAGGGATGCAAAGGCAGTTCAAATTTGCAAATCAATCAATATGATATACCACATTAACAAAATTAAGGATTAAAATTATGATTATCTTTGTAGATGCAGCAAAAGCTTTTAATAAAATTCAACATTCATTTATGATAAAAATTCTCAGCAAAGCCACAATATTTCAAGATTTTTGAAGAAAATATGAAATTATTTTTAACATCAAGATAGGTATGGATTTTGTCAACAAGACACAAAAATAATAAGCAACAAAAAAAAGCCAAAATTCTATTGTATTAAAATGAAGAACATCTATTTTTCTAAGTATAGCATACCAGAAGAGCCAAAGCAAATGATAACGAGGAAGAATGTCTGCCCCACACTTACTGCTGGCAAGAGACGCTGTAAGGGGCTGGATGTTTGTATCTTCTCAAAACCCATATGTTGGCATCCTAGCCCCCAGTGGGATGACGTTAGGATGTGGGACCTTTGGGGGGTAATTAGGTCATGAGGGCCCCACTAATCAGATTAGTGTCCTTACACAAAGGAAAAGGAGAAGCTGACTTAAGGATAAGACCCTGTCTACAGACCAGGAAAAGTGACCTCACTGAAGAATAGATCTGCTAGAAATGAAATCATGGACTTCCTGATAGCTAGAACACTGAGATATAAATCTCTGCTGTTTAAGCAAAAAAAAAAAAAAAATGCTGTCAAAAGTGGCATTAAAAATGTGCAATAATTAAGCTATAGATTTTAAAACACCAATTAAAACCCTTGCAGGCTCTTCTGTAGAAATTAACTGACTGATTCTAAAATTGAAACAAAAATCCAAAGGATCTAGAGTAGCCAAAACAGTGTGGAAACGGGTGACCAGTTTAGAGGACGAACAGCAACGAAGCTGCAATATTTAAGACAGTTAGAGCTTGGTGGAAAGATAGACAAATAGATGAGTGAAATAGGATAGAGTCTATAGATTCGGATGTATTCAGACAACTGATTTTGACAAAGTTTCAAGGCAATTCAATAAAGAAGACTTTGCTCTTTTCAACAAATGGTGCTGAGATAATTGAATATTATATATGGTTTTAATAGTACAAGATATGGATACATATACTATATATATATCTCGATGATACATCTCTTGTACCATAAAGAAAACATTTTTGACTTTGTATTACTTTAAGATATGATTCCAAAAGTACAATCTTTAAAAGAAAATATTAACAAACGGAGCATCAAATTTTAATCAAATTTAAAATTTCTGCTTTTTGAAATGCACTGATAACAGAATGAAAAAATATTCTACAGACTTAGAAAGACATTTGCAAATTACACATCTGATTAAGAGCTTGTATCTAAAGTGTACATTCAAATCTCAATAATAGGAAAACAAACAGTTGGCAATTGACTTGTAAAAAAATACTTCACCAAAGAAAATATACTGATAGCAGATAAGCAAATGAAATGATCCTCAATAACATTAAATTAAGACCACAGTGAGCAAAAAAGACCTATTAAGGTAGCAAGAATTTTCTTTAAAACACTTTCCATACCTGGTATTACCAAGGGTTTTGGAACAACTGAACTTTAATCACACTGGTGCGAATGATTCTAAAAGGGCTCAACTCATTTGGGATAAAAACATTTAATAATTGTCTTAAAAAGTGAAATGTACCTATGTGTAATCCGGGCAATCCACTTCCAGATACTTATCCAGGAAATTTACTGTTAGAACAAAGACTAGTACACAAGTATTCATGGTAAATTTATTTGTATTAGTTCCAAACTGGAAACAGCACAGAGAAAATATATAAAGAAACTGTGGTATAGTAACATACACTATAAAAGTCACTTGCTCCTAGGAAGGAAAATTATGACCAACCTAGACAGCATGTTACAAAGCAGAGACATCACTTTGCCAACAAAGGTCCATATAGTCAAAACTATCATTTTTCCAGTGGTCATGTATGGATCTGAGAGATGGACCATAAAGAAGGCTGAATGTCAAAGAATTGATGCTTTTGAACTGTGGTGTTGGAGAAGACTCTTGAGAGGCCCTTGGACTGCAAGGAGATCCAACCAGTCCATCCTAAAGGAAATAAGTCCTGAATATTCATAGGAAGGACTGATGTTGAAGCTGAAACTCCAATACTTTGGCCACCTGATGAGAAGAACTGACTCATTGGAAAAGACCCTGATGCTGGGAAAGATTGAGGGGAGGAGGAGAAGGGGATGACAGAGGATGGGATGGCTGGATGGCATCACCGACTTGATGGACATGAGTTTGAGCAACTCCAGGAGATAGTGAAGGACAGGGAGGCCAGAGTCAGACATGACTTAGTGACTAAGTAATGACGATAGTAACATAATGGAACTCACTCATAAAAGCACAGGAATTATTGATGCAAAGAATGACAGGGGTGAATCTCAAAATAATTATGCTGAGCAGAAGAAGCCAGACACTCCCCCCACCAACAAAAATACAGTCAGTTGGACTCTGTTTGTCTATGTTTCCAGAAACACAAACAGACCTGTTGTGACAGAACACAGATTAGAGGCTGGCTGGGGCTGGGAAGGGGAGAGGCAGGAGGAAGTGATTAGGAGAAGTATGGAGAAAATTTGGGTGTGGTGGGTGCTTGCATTAATTTGATTATGTTTATAGTTTCGTGGGCATAAACATGTGTCAAAACTTACCAAACAGTACACCTTAAATAAGCCCTGCTTGTTTGATGGCAACTATTCCTCAATAAAGCTGATAAAATGTTTACATAGAAAAAACGTAGACCAGATCTTTCCTTTTATGCAAATACGGAAGCCCCTTTAAGGAAAGTTGGAACTGAAAAGTACGGTGGCCCCACAGATGGTTATCATTCTGTAATCCTGGGAGATGTAAGAATTCCCCTAGAGGTTGAAGCAATTGCTTTCACCTGAAGCTTGAATGACTTCCTCGGTAGCTCAGATGGTAAAGAGTTTGCTTTCAGTGCGGAAGACCAGGTTTGATTCCTGGGTTGGGAAGATCCCCTGGAGAAGGAAATGACAACCCACTCCAGTATCCTTGCCTGGAAAATTCTATGGACGGAGAAGCCTAGCAGGCTACAGTCCATGGGGTCACAAAGAGCTGGAGATGACTGAGTGACTTCACTTCACACATAAAATGCGTGAATAGACCAAGGTCAGGCCCAAGTGTTTAGGCTCTAAAGAATGTTAAATTGAGAATTTCAATTTAAGAAAAGAAATATAAATTTTAAAAATTAGATTAGGTTCAGAAATGATTATTAATACACAACTGTTGTTGTGTTTCAGTCACTCAGTCGTGTCCTACTCTTTGCGACCCCAGGACTGCAGAACGCCATGTTTCACTGTCCTTCTCCATCTCCTGGAGCTTGCTCAAACTCATGTCCATTGAGTCAGTGATGCCATCCAACCATCTCATCCTCTGTCATCCCCTTCTCCTCCTCCCCTCAATCTTTCCCAACATCAGGGTCTGTTCTAATGAGTTGGCTCTTCCCATCAGGTGGCCAAAGTATTGGAGTTTCAGCATCAGTCCCTCCAATGAATACTCAGGACTGATTTCCTCTAGGATGTACTGATCGTATCTCCTTGCAGTCCAAGGGACTCTCAAGAGTCTTCTCCAACACCACAGTTTGAAAGTATCAATTCTTCAACACTCAGCCTTCTTTATAGTCCAACTCTCATATCTATACATTACTATGGAATAACCATAGCTTTTCACTATATGAACCCTTGTCTACAAAGTAACATCTCTGCTTTTTAATATGCTGTCTAAATTTGTCATAGCTTTTCTTCCAAGTTAGATATTACTTGGAATATCTAACTTAAGTTAGATATTGCTGTACCTATTTGACAGGCAAGAAAATTAAGACAAATTAGCTACCTTACCCATGACCACCTGGCTGAGAAAATAAGGAGATTGGGAGTTTTTTCTATACAGTAAGAAACCAGGAAATCTACCTAATTTTAAAAAGTTGACACAGTCCTCAACTGCACAAAATTCAAAAATGATGTACATATTTATTAATTCATCACTTGTACTTCTAACACATTTTTGCGCAAAATCTTAGTTCATCTATTTTATGACAATTTTCTAACATTGTTTATTAGAAGACAAAAAGGTAGCTCATTATTTCCTCTAGAGACATGCGTATACCATGAGCCATTGTATGTGTGTCATTTATTATATTTCTGGTCAGAGCACGCTTTCTAGTTTGACTTCGTATTGGAAGAACTGAATCTTCCATTGGCAATGTTACATTTCTAATAATTGGAAGAATTCCCGTCGATTCATTTCTGTTTCTGTGCATTTCAGCCAAGTCTCTCCTCACTGCCTACATGCTTCTGGGCTGGACACCTTAGCACCCATTCATTTCATGATCAAGTATATGACCTTGTAGGTTCTTGTCTCAATGTTGGGTTTGTTGGCTCAGGTGATGGAATGAGTATTTCTGGAGGGCAGTTCTAGCTGGAATGGATGGCTGAAAAAAAGGTGAAAGTGAAGTCACTCGGTCGTGCCTGACTCTTTGCAACCCTATGGACTGTGGCCTGTCAGGCTCCCCCATCCATGGGATTTTCCAGGCAAGAATACTGGATGGGCTGACATTTTCTTCTCCAGGGGATCTCCCCAACCCAGGGATTAAACTCAGGTCTCCCTCATTGTGGGCAGACTCTGTACCCTCTGAGCCACAGGTGAATCCAGGGGTGGATGGCTAACAACACCTTAACTGAATATATGTCTGTCGCCCACATAAACACATCCCTCAGAAATGCATCTTCTAGAACTACTGGGCTGTCTCCAATGCCACCCAACCCAAGTAAATATAATGGGGCAGGGAGCGTTCGAGGAGAGAAAAGACAATGGTCTTAACGAATTTCAGTTAAAATACCTCAGTTCAGTTCAGTCGCTCAGTTCAGTTCAGTTCAGTTCAGTCGCTCAGTCATGTCCGACTCTTAGCAACCCCAAGAATTGCAGCACGCCAGGCCTCCCTGTCCATCACCAACTCCCAGAGTTCACTCAGACTCGCGTCCATCGAGTCGGTGATGCCATCCAGCCATCTCATCCTGGGTCATCCCCTTCTCCTCCTGCCCCCAATCCCTCCCAGCATCAGAGTCTTTTCCAGTGAGTCAGCTCTTCACATGAGGTGGTTAGCTCTCGAAAACTTTGAAAACTCCTGTGACTATGAGAATGCATGAGTAGAGTCCTCCTGCAGCCCTGGAGAGGCCCTGAAAGCAGGGAACCTGCCAGTTAAAGCTGATACTTCCCAGTGGAATAGCCTCTGAAATTAGCCTCTCTTTCTCCTTCCGCTTGCCTGTTTCCTCGTGACTGCCTCCCCTCTCCCTCGCCGCGTTCCCCACCCTCCGTCAGTCTCTCCTTTTAGAGGACAGCAGCAGGGGACTCGGCTTTACCTGCGGCCCGTGAAACACCCTGGGAACTGCAGCTCCGATCCTTCCACGGATCGGAGTTGGGAAGGGTACCATCATGATACCTTCAGCAAAACGAGCAACTATCAGATAAAGAGAAATCCACTTGCCTTAAGAAATACTAATATATTGCCTCAGATCAGAAACCAATGCATACCCACATTTTTTAAAAATTGAGCATATGTAGAAAATTGGAGAGTTTTGCTCCTCAAACTTAAACCCAGACCCCAGTTTTTATTATTCCTATGGAGTTAAAACTCAGATTAATTAGAGTTATCAGAGAATGACATCATTTACTTAATTTTTTCTGCCTAACTTAAATTCCTTAACCAAAACATTCTTTATTTTCATTCTGTATTGCTCAGAATCTTTGTAAATTTTAAGTGGACAACTTTTGTCACTTAGTGAGAATAGCCTGTGAAATGAAAGTAAAAGTCGCTTAGTCCTGTTTGACTCTTTGAGAACTTCATCGACTGTACAGTCCATGGGATTCTCCAGGCCAGAATACTGGAGTGGGTAGCCTTTCCCTTCTCCAGGAGATCTTCCCAAGCCAGGGATCAAACCCAGGTCTCTGGCACTGCAGGAGGATTCTTTACCACTTGAGCTATCAGCTATTCAGGAGACTAGCCTGAATGTAACTTAATTCGATTAATTAGGTTTCTGAATTGTTTCAGGAACGTGATTCACACCAGGGTATCTGTGTCCCTTACAACTCTTAGTGGTGAAAGTGGCACAGAACCTACTGAGTGACTGAAACTACAAATAGTGGCTTGAGCGAATGTTTGCAATTATCCCAGGAGCAGGGCTTGCTTCAGGGAAGGCTTGATCCAGGAGCTCAGTGCCTGACAGCATGAGCCTGAATCCTGTCTCTCACCTCTGGCTTCTGTCCTAGCGGCTCCAGACTTAGATTCTACACAGTACACAACCCAGCAGAGCCGTGCTGTATCCTGTAGGTCAGAAAATGCTGCCACCATTTCAGAACTCGCTTCCTGATAGAATACAGGTAAAGCAGGAAACTGCTCATTTCCAGAAGACCAGCAAACATCTCATTCGATTTCACTGAATCTGAATTATATTCATATTCATGAATATACCGATTCACGTTTGCACCAGGCAATATGGCGGGGGAAATGGTGAAAGGGAATAGAATCTAGTGCTTATCTCATACAAGCTAAACTCACATCTAATGCAGATATGGGGTCATCTCTGCACGAATCAAATGGCTGTGATGTGTTGTGGGGCACAGGCCGTGGAGGCAGATATGCCAGAAGGAGAAAATGACGAGGGTGAGCAGATCTCAGGGCCACAGCCAAGGAACAAATGCCCGATAACACCTATGAAATGGCTAGGCTTTGATGTCAGGCAATCTGGAACTCTAATCCCATTAAATTCCATCATGGATTATGAATAGGACTTCAGACAAGTTGATTTTTTAAAGACAGTTCCCTCTTGTATAAAATGGTGAAAATAACACACTTCAAAGTTACGTAATATACATATAGAGAATGACAGCGTGCGTGACCCACAGTAGGTGCTCAATAATAACCGTCACTCTTGTACAGACTCTTCGTTCCTGTGAATGGCTGCTACTCAACTGGAAGTCAGGGGAATCCTCTTGCAGAGAACAAATCACCACTCTGGAGTTCCCTGGTGGCCTACAGGTTAGGATCCTGGGCTTTCACTGTCATAGCCCAGGTTCAATCCCTGGTCAGGGAACTGAGATTCCACAAACCAAGCAGTGCAGAAAAAAACAAACAAACACATCACTACCACTCTGGCCAGAGGAAGAGCAGCCCTGAGCTTCAAGAGGCAATTGACTCTTCACTACTGACCTCGCCCAATGCAAAGAAAACCCCCTTGCAAGCCTCCACTGAAGGGTATTTCAGGATGAAAACAGCCCTGGGGTCCCACATCCAAACAAGAATTCAGTTTTCTGGGGAAATAATGATCTGAACAGTGTCCAAATTCCTACTCTAGCTCAGAAGCATCCATTTAAGTCCACATGTATGCACGCTTAGTCGCCTCAGTCATGTTCCACTCTGTGACACTCTGGACTATAGCCCACCAGGCTCCTCTGTTCATGAGCCTCTCCAGGCAAGAATATTTGCGTGGGTTGCCATGCCCTCCTCCAGGGATCTTCCCAACCCAAGAATCGAACCCACGTTGCTTATGTCTCCTGCACTGGCAAGCGGGTTCTTTACCACTAGCGCCAGCTGGGAAACCCCAATCGCACAGTGTAACTAAACAACTAGGACCTTCAAAGGTATGTTGGTTGTGATTGCAATGGATTTTTCCCCAAAACACAAGTCCATGCGCATCAGAGTTTCTTTGGGGAAGATATATTCATAAGTGATTCCTCAATTAATTTTCAGCACAGTCCCTATTCGAAAATAGTGAGTAGTTTAGTGTGGTGGCAAGCACATCATTGGGGACATACATTTTTAATGTTTAATAATCATCGTCGAGGATACACATTTTTTAACATTTGAGAAATCTAAACGGAGCCATATTAGAGAGAAAATCCCTAGGGGAGGGAGCAGCGAGTGGACAGGGAGCAGGCAAACAGCAGACTCTTCAAAGGCACGTCCCACCTCCCAGGGCCCATCCCCTCTCCTCGCCAAGCAGTCAGCGGCTCCAGACCACACCACAGCCTCGACATGTGTTCTTTCTCTGTATTTCTCTGTGAAATTCTTTCACGTGTATGCCGTAGCATTTGCGATCTTTTCTTCAAGGGAGAAAGGACAAAAGTGAAAACAAGAGTTCTCCTGGGGAAGCAAATTGCCAGGCCAGAGAGTTCTAGCCTTCCTCCGGCACAGGCAGTGGGATGGCTTCTGGTGGGCATCTTTAGCCCCGGTGAAGGTCACGGTTTTGTTGCTGCTTGTTTTTAGTTCACAGATCCCACTCTGTGGAAGGTTGCAGGTGTGAAGCAGCTGTCTTCAAGGTAACATCTCATACATTTGCACAGGATGGCAGGCCAGGCTTGCATCTGTGTATTTTCCCTTTTTCTTTTCTTTTCCTTCTCATTTGAGTTTAGAGGACTTCAATATGGTACTCAATAGCCATTATGTCCAGAGAGCACGTCCTTTAACTCAACACAGAATCCTCTGCTATAATAGCAAGGAGGTTTCTTCTTTATTCTGCTCGGTTGATATTTGAGAACAGCTGGTCAATCTATTCTGTGTTAAAACCGCTCACGAACTTCAAGATGTTATTAGATTTCTTCCTCTCTCCTGGTCATAGAGTGATCCCTACCCATTTGCTATAGTATTTCTTGCTTACAAATTATCTTATCCTCTCTGTTTTTCTTATTTGCCCTACCCTCAATTTCCCCATGCCTTCCTGAACAGAACCTTTCACTTTGGTTATGGAATATAACCAAATGAATATCGGAATATAGTAAAAGGAGAGAAAAGTAAGGAATATAACAAGAGGAGAGGAATAAAGAATATCATAACTGTCCAGGGGAAAAATTCCTATAAGACTTGCCTGGTGGTCCAGCAGTTAAGATTCCATGCTTCCAGTGGGGTTTGACACCAGGATTTGATCCTTGGTATCTAGGGATTAAGACCCCACATGCCAAGCAGTGAGTTCAAAATCTAAGAGACCAGAAAGGAACATAATCAGAAGAAACGTAGCTAACTGTGGACTTGGTCTTTGGGTGGAACTGGAGTTGATAGAGTTGGATAGACTACCTGAAGTCTATCACTGAATATTCTGGAACAGTCTTACAGATTACTTAACACTTCAGTCCTCACTATGTAAAATAGGGATAATTAAAAGGGCTATTGTAGGAACTAAATGGTGCCCATGAAGAAGCAGCTCTCCTGGTACCAAAAGCCTAAGTGTTTATGCCGACGGGGCAGGCCCTGTGACTGCCCCACCCAGATGCCCTTGAGTTCCTTTAACCGTCTCGGAGATTTCTTCCTGCTCCTGCTGTTTGCTTCCAGTGGCCTCGTGCACAACCCTCTCGGGGAGGATGATCCCAGGAGTGCTGGAGGAGAGTCCCTGGGAATTTACGTGGCCCTGGGGTGGGCCTCCACAGTGACTGGCCACGTGAGTGGAGGAGACCCAGGTGACTCATGGGGGACAGTCACCTCCCACCCGGGCCCCCATGAAGGGTGAGCCTAAATGTCCCGCATGGGACTTGGCCTGGAGCGCACTTGTGGCTTGGTGTCTTCCCTTTTCCTGTCCTGATACCTAGCCTCTCACTGGTGTCTCCCAGGAGCACTTCCTTAATAAATCAGTTAACGTGCAAATCCTCATCTTGGGACCTGTCTCTGGGAGTCCTGACCTAAGACAGTTACCAACGCAATGGTAGCTTACTGACAGCATGCAGACACCGAAGCAGAAGAAAAAGAATACTGATTTTCACTCAGATATGCCAATATTCTGAGAAAACTCCCAAACATGGCCACTTCCTTAACTCATCAAACTGTGATAATGAGTTATACCAAACTGAGGCACATCATGAATTATTTAGTAAACTACCAGAAGAAAAGGAGGCTTTAAGTGGGTGGCATGAACATTCCAGAATAGTTCACAATAATTCATTCATTAGAAACGGCCTTGCCAGTCCTCACCTTGTTCCTGTACTACTGACCAACAATGTATAAAACCCTTCCCAGACTAGGGGTGCAGTTCTGCTCAGCATTAAGAAAATGTGGTTTCTACGTGTCTCATCTCCTCCCTTCCTTTGCAGGAGAGGCTGGCAGCAGGGCCTTGAGAATTTGGACGAAGGCCTCTTCTCTAAGTCACCCTGCAGAAGGAGACACAAGAATCACACCTCTGAGAGCAAAGCATAGGCACCCAAAGCTGTATGGGAGGAGAGGAGTCTGAGGTCTTACGTAGATGGGCTCAGGACAAGAACAGTGGAGAACACTCAGGAAGCCTCCCACGTGATGGCCAACCTGGTCCACGGTCATTGCGCTCAAGGTGTGGGAATGTGTCAGACTGGCCGAGAAGTCCAGAGGCAGGGGCTTTCCTGGCAGCCCAGGAACCAAGACCCTGCACCCCCAATGCACGGGCCTGGGCTCAACCCCGGCTCTCCCGTGAGACTGGGGGAGCCAAACGGATAAAGAAATAAACACTTTTCTTTCAATAAAAAGTCCAGATGCAGAGATTTTAGAGCTGAAGACTGCAGAGGGTGGGAGTTTATTGCATCTCACTGCCAAGTCACCACTGCTGAAGGGGGCACTGAAGAGACTTAAATTTATTTACTCCCGCAGGTCACCTCTGACCTTTGTTTCCACCTTTGCCATCGCACACAACTCCAGAGTTGGTCAGCACAACCTGCTGCCCCTAACTTAAGTGGAAATCAGGTAACCCATAGGAAGCGGTATGTTTAGGGTTCTGCCCGCCCTCCAGGGCAGGGCTACGCCTGTCTTTTTAAGACTGTTTCAGTTAGCTGAGGCTGCAAAGACTGCAACCCAAAATATGCAAAGCCCTGTGATCATTATTTTCCATGTGCTTTTAGCGTTCCTGAGTCTTATCTGGCAAAGGTCAACATTTCTTTAATTTTAAAATTAATCTAAAATCAACTACAGTCCAGTAAAAATTAATTAAAAAAAACAATTTGTGACTTTCTGTTTTAACAAGTTTGTATTTGGTCCACTCACCTTGAATCTAATAATGTGACTATATGGTGTGTTTATGGAATAAAAAACCGTATGCTTTATCAGAGATATATGTACATAAGCAAATAGTCTGTATATATACAGGCATATATATATATATAGCCACAATATGATTATGTATCAATCATAAAATCTCACCAATTAATATTAACACATTAATATTAAATCATATACTTGTAAAAAATAAATAAAATAAATTAATTAAATTAATCAATCCTGCCTATCTCTCTCCCCCTTTTACCAATTTCCATTTTACTTAGGTTGAGTTTGAGGCTTTCTAAAACTCAAAGGGATACATTTTTATTTTGGTCAAGATTACGTTACAGCCTTGCAATGTAATTAGACTTCCTACCAAGTCCACCCACATAACTGCAACCTTATTCATTTTTTTGAAACTGAAACTGAGTTTTTACATTTAAATTGATAACATAGAGATGATATGTAACCAGCTATATTTGTCCAGTTTACTTTTTTCCAAAAGGTAAGAAATTATTATTTATATTTCCCTAGCTTTTGCTCTTGACAAGGCCACAGCGTGGTAAACACGTTGAGAAAGCAAAGCACACGTGCACACACACATGCACACACACAGGCTCACGAAGTCTCTACAAGGCCTCGTTTCCTGTTGCCATGGTCCCCATACACACACACACGCACACACACACACACACACACGCGTGCACACACGCATACACACACGCTCACGAAGTCTCTACAAGGCCTCGTTTCCTGTTGCCATGGTCCCCATACACACACACACGCACACACACACACACACACGCGTGCACACACGCATACACACACGCTCACGAAGTCTCTACAAGGCCTCGTTTCCTGTTGCCATGGTCCCCACTGGAGCCTAGTGCCTACGGGGACCCTATTCGGATGATGCTCTCATTTCTGTTTGGTTGCTTCTTTGTTTAAGTTTCACAGCATCTCCATATGCTATGTCATAGACTAGGACCGGGAAGGGATTTAAAATTCTCTGCCTCAGTGCCGTGTCCTCTCACCCTAGTCTGCCTTTGAAGAAGCAGTTCGCATCCAAATCCATTTCCTTACTTAATTCATAAAGATTGATGACATGTCTTCATTATTTAGGTCTTGAGCCCAACAGAAATAAGTTCTTTTCAAAGTTACAAATGAGAAAATGAGTTTGAGATTTACAGATACATACGACTATATGTATAACTGATAAACAGCAACGACCTACTGTGTAGTGCAAGGAACTGTGTTCAATCTCTTATAATAATCTATCACGAAAAGGAATCTGGAAAAGAATAGGTATATGTAAATACGTAAAACTGAATCACTTTGCTACACACCAGAAACTGACACACGGTTGTAAATTAACTCTGTGTGTGCTGAGTCGCTCAGTCGTGTCCGACTCTCTGAGACCCCGTGGACTGCAGCCCGCCAGGCTCCTCTGTCCATGGGATTCTCCAGGCGAGAGCACTGGAGCAGGTCACCACGGCCTCCTCCAGGGGGCCTTCCTGACCCAGGGATGGGGCCTGCGTCTCCTGCATCTCCTGTATAGGCAGGTTCTTTACCACTAGTGCCACCTGGGAAGCCTGGAAATTAACTCTACTTCAATTTTTAAAAAATGTTTTAAGTTACTGATGAACTCTGTATTATCAAATGTAATGACTAAGTCCCATTAAATGATTCTCGTCTTATTAGACCTTTCAGCAACATTTGAAATAACTAATCACTGTTTCTGCATTAAAACATATTCTTCACTTGTTTTCCAGAAAATCACACTCTTTCTGACCCCTCCTTCTCAGCTTCACAGGCTGATACCTTCTTATCCCTCTGAGCCCCAAGTTTTAATCCATACACCACTTCTCTAAGACACGGCCGAAGTGATCTCAATCCCATCTCATGACTTAAATCACCTATCTGTTGCTGATCCTCAAATTTCTACCCCCAACTTGACACTCTCTCTCTCATCTCCGGACTCATATATTCAAGAGCTTCCTTGGTAACTTCGCTTGGATATCTAATAGATACATCACTTTTAACATATTCAAACGAGGATCTTTACATGCACAAACGCACACACCCTCCTTCTCCAATCTTCCCCATCTTAACTGAAACTCCACTCAATTTGTTAATTCAATACCTGTTTACATCAATATTTTGAAGGAATCAATAGCTCTACCCAAACCCTAAGAGCCGTCATCAAATCCTATTGTCTCTACCTTCGAAATACATCCAGAATCAGACCACTTACTGCCCCCCTTGCCACCACCCTGATCCAGTGCCACCCAGTATCATCCTAACTGACATCTCTCTGTCCTTGCACTTCCCCCATCTGTTCTCAGTCAGCATAACATTCCGAGCCATCCTGTTAAAAGGTAACTGTGATCATCTCAGACTTTGGCACAAAACCCTCCAGTGGCTTCCCATGGACTTGGAGCAAAAGCCGAGGTCCTTTCTGAGTTTTACAAGGTCCTATGGTCCAATGTCCATCACCCCTGTGCTGTCCCCTCCTGGAACCTCCTCCCTCTGTTGCTCCATTCTAGGAATCCCAGCCTCTTTGCTTTTCCCCACAAAAATGCCAGGCTTGCCCCAGCCCCGTGGCCTGTGCACTCGCCGTTCCTGAGAAAGCGACACAGAGCTAATACAGCTGGAGGAATCATGCCCCCTGGCTTCAGACTATCCTACAAAGCGGCAGTAATCAAGGCAGTGTGCTGCTGGCCCAAAACCGAGATGCAGATCAGTAGAACAGCACAGAAAGCCCAGAGACAAAGCCAAGAACCTGCGGTCACCTCATCTACGAGAAAGGAGGTGGGAATATGGAATAGAGAAAAGACAGTCTCTTCAATAAGTGGCTCTGGGAAAACTGAGCAGCTACATGTAAAAGAATAAAATTAGAACATAACACCATACATAAAAATAAAGTCAAAATGGATTAAAGACCTAAATGTAAGGCTGCACACTGTAAAACTTTTCGAGGAAAACATACTCTGTGACATAAATCCCAGCAATTTCTTTTGTGACCCACTTCCTAGAGCACTGAAAATAAAAACAAAAATACACAAATATGACCGGATTCAACTTAAAAGCTTTTGCACAGCAAAGGAACCCTTAAACAAGATGAACAGACAACCAACTCTCAGCATAGGAGGAAATAGTTGCAAATGAAACAAGGGATCAATCTGCAAAGTATTCAAACAGCTCATGTAGCTCAATATCTGTTTTGTTCTTTACTGAATCCCCAGCTTCCAGTGCTGGAAGTAAGTAGATACTTAATGAATATTGGTTGAATGAATGAGTCAGTTCAGTTCAGTTCAGTCACTTAGTCATGTCCAGCTCTTTGCAATGCCATGAACTGCAGGAGGCCAGGCCTCCCTGTCCATCACCAACTCCCAGAGTTTACTCAACTCACCATGAGTTTACTCAAACTCATGTCTATCAAGTCAGCGGTGCCATCCAACCATCTCATCCTCTGTCGTCCCCTTCTCCTCCTACCTTCAATCTTTCCCAGCATCAGAGTCTCTTCCAATGTCAGTTCTTCACATCAGATGGCCAAAATATTGGAGTTTCAGCTTCAGCATCAGTCCATCCAATGAATATTCAGGACTGATTTCCTATAAGATTGACTGGCTGGATCTCCTTGCAGTCCAAGGGACTCTCAAGAGTCTTCTCCAACACCACACTTCAAACGCATCAATTCTTCAGCATTCAGCTTTCTTTATGGTACAATTCTCACATCCATACATGACCACAGGAAAAACCATAGCATCGACTAGACAGACCTTTGTTGGTAAAGTAATGTCTCTGCTTTTTAATATGCTGTCTAGGTAGGTCATAACTTTTCTTCCAAGGAGCAAGCATCTTTTAATCTCATGGCTGTAGTCACCATCTGCAGTGATTTGGGAGCCCGAGAAAATAAAGCCTCTCACTGTTTCCATTGTTTCCCCATCTATTTTCCATGAAGTGATGGGAACAGATTTAGTTTTCTGATTGTTGAGTTTTAAGCTAACTGGCTTTCCTAATAGCTCTGCTACTGCTGCTGCTGCTGAATCGCTTCAGTCGTGTCCGACTCTGTGTGACCCTATAGACGGCAGCCCACCAGGCTTCGCCATCCCTGGGATTCTCCAGGCAAGAACACTGGAGTGGGTTGCCATTTCCTTCTCCAATGCATGAAAGTGAAAAGTGAAAAGGAAGCCGCTCAGTTATGTCTGACTCTTCGCGACCCCATGGACTGCAGCCCACCAGACTCCTCCATCCATGGGATTTTCCAGGCAAGAGTACTGGAATGGGGTGCCATCGCCTTCTCCTGATAGCTCAGTTGGTACCAAATCTGCCTGCAATGCAGGAGACCCCAGTTCGATTCTTGGATTGGGAAGATCTGCTGGAGAAGTGAAAAATCTACCTTCTCCAGTAATCTGGCCTCGAGAACTAGTCCATGGGGTTAGTTCACAAAAAGTCAGACAGGACTGAGCGACTTTCACTTTCATTGAGGCTTCCCTGGTAGCTCAGTTGGTAAAGAATGAATGACTAATGCTTAGCAAATGCAGAGATAGTTTCATCTAACCCGTCTCAAATATCCAAATCAAAAGAAGATGCTCTGGGAATGGACACAAGAACAGTCACCAGAGACCACACCCGATCGTTACTAAAGCAATAGAAGGTATCAAACTGAAACTGATGACCTTCCAACTTTAACACGCTGCCATGTACATTAGTCCCTGGCTGCCCCTGGTTGGGAAGAAGTAGATTGCGCCCAACTCGTCCAATACGTTAGGCTGCTGAGCACTCATTCTAGTCGATGACTTGCGGCAGCCTTACCACGCCCTCAGCCTTTTTCCCCTGGATGAAGGTAGCGAATCTGCTATCCATTAGCGTCACTGTTACAGGACCGCGTCACTGTGCCCTTCTCTATGTGAGCATACAGTGTCTTGACCTTGATGTATCAGAGAACTGTGTGGAGTTTTGTTCAAAAGCGGAGTTCTCTTAAATTGGTGACACAGCAGCTGCCCCAGCATGGCCATTCAAACCCTCTGCCTGATTCCACTGCCTTTGTTTTCGTTTTCCATTCTCCTCTTTGCAAAATGTTTGTTTTCCTTTTGCTCTTATTATTATTTTTTTAAATCTGAAGGTGCCTAGCAGGGATTCTGCACAGCTCACCTGAAAGCAACAGAAAATTAGTCAAGGAGTGAAAAAGTACCTGCAATTTTATTACTCAGCAGAGACCCGTTTAGAGAACTTTTCAGAATTGTGGTAAGTCTTCCAATTGTGCTTGTCTTTCTGTGTCTCAGACTCCATCGTACCTGAGACGAGGGGGGCTTCCCTTCCCATATTGTCTCACCTGCAGGCTTGAAGTTACCTACAGGCACTCGTGTGCATTCGCTGTTCATTTGGGGTTTGGGGATATTACTATTAGGGTGTGGAAGATTTGTTTCATACAGGGAGTTATGTAGCATCTTCAGGGGATCTGAGACCTAGAAAACAGCAGTCCTATTCAAGGAAGACCATGCTACCAGGGCGTCCAGATATCCATCAATGTACCACAAAGATTAAACCGTCTCTTATAACAGCAGTGAAGCACTGTGGGCAATGAATTCTTCGGGGGTGGCAAAGCAGATGAAATCCAGTCATCACATTTTACAACAGAGCTGCTGCTCGATAAAGTACGACTGGAGAGCAGGCTGTTCGCAGTAAGGCCACTCCTAAGAATAAAATGAAAGCTTGTAAAAGATCCGTTTGAATTATTAGCTCCAAAAAAAGGGGCTGGAGAAGAAAACGGTTGCGCGTCTCACTGGCTGTTCTCACGCGCGGGATTACAACAGAAGGAGGCACAGAGGGGCAGGGGAGAGCAGGCAAAGCGAGTTTCCCTCGGACGGAAGGAGGCACGTGTTCACGCAGTGCCCGGTCAGGGCGTGGAGAGGCCACCCGCAGGATGCGCAGGCAGGGGGAAAGCGCGCTCCTTTCCATCCAACGCGGTCTCTTCCTCTGCTTGCAGAAGCATTTTGTTTTAATGCCATGAGACACCTCTAGCCTTTACTGTATTCTGCATCCTGCGGAGTTCCCCTCCCTGCTGCAGACACCCCAACCCAGATTCCACTTCAAATGAAGGCGTTTGGAAGTCACAAGGAAGCCGCCAAGGAGCCCGTGAGGGTCTTCGCTTTGCTGATCTACTTTTGGCCGCACTGGGTCTTCCTTGCTGCGCGGGGCCTTCCTCCAGCGGCGGGGAGCGGAGGTTACTGTCGAGTTGCTGGGCACGGGCTTCCCACTGGGGCGGCTTCTCTCGTTGGGAGCGGAAGCTCTAGGGTGTGCGGGCTTCGGTGTGGCACCCAGGCTTCAGTGCTCCGCGGCTCGCAGGATCTTCCTGGACCTGGGATCAAACCCACATCCCCTGCGTTGGCAGGCGGACTTTTAACCCCTGGATCACCAGGGAAGGCCTTCTCTCTGGTTCTGATGGTGGACGAATCGACATGGAGTATTCATGTTTTCCAAGTTAGTATCTGCCACCACGTTAATCATGAGATGTGCAATCTTTCATCCAAAGAGCAGAGAACCGTGTTCACAGGTTATAGTGGCCAACACCCTCCTTTCACTTCATGAACATATTTCTCCCCTGTTGTATGGAGACAAACAGATGCATCCTAACTCCAGAAAATAAGGTGCTTCCTTATGGAATCCAGTCCAGTGAAGGAAAATGAGAGCCATACTTTTTCCTTATACTGAAGATCCTGGAATGTAGAGATCCTTCCCTCTTACAGGGAATGCTCTCAGGACCCTTCCGTACCCTCTTTTTCAAACCTTTTGAGTAGAAAATGCCAAACTTTTCTTTGAAGAATGTATGCAGGACACTCCAGAATATCTAGGTTCAATCAATGGCAAATAGTATCAAAAGGTCATGTCAGTGTCTGCTGTTTTCCTCATTGTTAAAGGTGCACGCCTTTCTCATATAAAGCAAGTGGATGCAAGATAAGTTTAGTAACACTGAAGACCATGAGGACTAATTCTCTCTCTACTCAAAAGACGGGGGAAGAGAGTTTATGTATCAAATATTGCAGGTCTGATACGGGCACTTCAAGAAGGCAATATAGGCCCAAGATAAAGGAAAAAAATTCTCCTGACTTGCTCGCTGAAAGTCATCTGATCAAAGGTTATGAAATCTCCACAGATAAATATACTTGTTTAATGTATTCTGAAAAAACAGGACCAAAGTATTTGAAAGAAGTAGTTTGAGGCTGAAATTATCACAATTGTTGGTGTTGGGTTTGGGGATTTTTTCCATATCACAGGATGAATATAGATTTAGTAAACAGTATTTTCTCTAACATTGTGTTTAAGATCCAAAGAAGATTTGGGTTCATTTTATTTTTATTTATTTTGTTTTAGACACTTTTCTACAATTTTGGGCTTTCCCTGGTAGCTCAGCTGGTAAAGAATCTGCCTGCAATGCAGTAGACCCTGGTTCGATTCCCGGGTCAGGAAGAGTCCCTGGAGAAGGAATCTTGGGCTTCCCTGATGGCCCAGATGGTAAAGAATCTGCCAGCAATGTGGGAGACCTGAGTTCGATCCCTGGGTTGGGAAGTCATGTCAGACTCTTTGCAACCCCATGGACCATAGCCCACCAGGCTCCTCTGTCCATGAGGATTCTCCAGGCAAGAATACTGGAGTGGATTGCCTTGCCCTCCTCCAGGGGATCTTCCTGACCCAGGGATCGAACCCAGGTCTCCCTCAGGAAAAGCAAGCACAGCACAGCACTATGCAATTTTTAAAAATTGAATTATGAATCCCCACTCCGTGCGCAGTAAAGCAGGTATTCTTACTGGCATCACTTTTCAGGTAGGAACTGAGGCTCTGAGATGGTAAGTAGCCATCTTGACATCACAGAGCCCATAGGTACTAGAGTCCAGCCCCAGATCTGTGCTGCCAATGATACCATCCACCTCTGACTCAATCACACATTCAATGACTGTTTAGTGAGCACCTCAGAGGGGAAAGGGACTGTGTTAAAGTACTAATAAAGTAAATAATCTCCTTTCTTCAAAAGCAAGAAATTTCTTCTTCACAATTAAGAAGAGAGATGAGACATGAACACAGATGCCGAAATCCTAAAGAAACGTGTGATGAGCTAATAGACACCTGGAATATGGCAAGCAACCTTGTGATTCCTGCAAGTGGCCCAGGGAGAGAGGGAGAGGGGCATGGCAGAAGCAATGAGAGGGAGATTTAGGAGGAGGGACCAGCCGTCATGGTGGGGATCGTCAGAGAGGAAGCCCACAGTAAATACCCTTTCAGTGCTGAGAAGAGAGAGTTCCTTCTGGGAGAGCAATCAGTTCTCACAAAGGGCGGGGGTTTTGCCAGTTTCAACGTGCTGTTGATTCCACGAGGCCAGATCTCTGGTAGCAAAACTCAGCTCCATCCTTTCTTCCTGCTTGGATGGTAAGGAAACTGACCAACTGTTCGCACAATTAAAATATGTAACTTAGCATGTCCGACTCTTTGCAACCCCGTGGACTGTAACCTACTAGGCTTCTCCGTCCATGGGATTCTCCAGGCAAGAATACTGGAGTGGATTGCCATTTCCTTCTCCAGGGGATCTTCCCGACCCAGGGATCAAACCCAGGTCTCCCGCATTGGAGGCAGACGCTTTAACCTCTGAGCCACCAGGGAAGTCCAGGAGTATAACATATCCATGAGAAGTAGTAAAAATTTTTTCTTAAAAAAAAAAAGGAAGACCTGCCCATACTGACAATACCAGGTGTTGCCAAGAAAGAGAGGCAGATGAGACTCTCATAGATTGAAGGTGTGAGGGTGGAGAATGTCACACCTCCTTGGAGAAAGGCTGAACCATTTCCTGTAACAAATACCTATTCTATAACTCAGCAATTCTATCCCTAGGTATTTACCCAAAAGAAATAAAGATGTCCACGAAAAGGCTTGTACAAGAAACACAATAACATAGTTGAATCTTGAAAATGGTAAGCTGCGTAAAAACAGCCAGACACAAGAATATAGGTTCTCTGGTTTCCTTTATATGAAGTTCTAGACTTGGAAAAATGACTATTCGGTGTTCAAGTTGGAACAAAGGTTGGCCCTGGGAGGTCAGTGCAGGCATCACTGGGAAGGAACATGAGGGAACTTCCTGGGTGACAGTGATGGTCTAGATTCTGACTGGAGCTTGGGTGGCACAGATGTATGGAGTTGTCAAAACTAATTAGTGTCACGGAAGATTGATATATTCCATTGCATATAAATTTTACCCTGAAAGACATAAAAAGAAGTCTAAAAGATATTGAGTTCCAGGTAAAGATTTGCACGATGTAATATGTAGAAGTGAAATGTCCTGGTGTTTGCTACTTACTTTAAAATGTACCAAACAATAAGACGGACTGATGGATTGATAAATAATGTGACATACCTATCCTTCCATTATTACAATATTAATTATAGCATCCAACTATAGATCTATGTGGAGAGGGCAATGGCACCCCACTCCAGTACCCTTGCCTGGAAAATCCCACAGATGGCGGAGCCTGGTGGGCTACGGGCCATGGGGTCACTAAGAGTCGGAGACGACTGAGCGACTTCACTTTGACTTTTCACTTTCATGCACTGGAGAAGGAAATGGCAACCCACTCCAGTGTTCTTGCCTGGAGAATCCCAGGGATGGGGGAGCCTGGTGGGCTGCCGTCTATGGGGTCGCACAGAGTCGGGCACGACTGAGCGACTTAGCAGTAGCAGTGTAGATCTATGAGTGCTTAGTATTCTTTCGGCCTTCCTAGATCTTTAAAAGTTTTCATAATAAAATATTGGGGAAATGTAACTCAGGAATATATTAACGCATGCATATTTTTAAAAGAATTTGGAATATTTGAATAACGTACAAATTAAAGGTAGAGTATCCTGCAGTGAGGGAAACTTAGGTTCTTATTTTGTTAAGTACCCTCCTTTCTTGAAGTGTGGTATGGAAGGAAATAACCAGAGAAGGAACACCGCTAACCACGGACTGAAGGTCCCCAGTTTCATGACATGAGATACGTGACTTTTGTGTTTCAGAAATAAGTCAGCTTTAGACTTCAAATGGACTTGTAATTTGAAAAAAACTGAGTAGGTTGACCAAGAATATTGGAATATAAACACAGTCTCTGGATACTTAAGAATTTGTTAAAGACATTTTTGCTTTTGTGCAGAAAATTTGGAAAAGCTCATAAGTGCACAGTGAAAAGAAAGAAGCCACCCACAACCCTATCCTCCCACCAAAAGAAAATCACTGTTAATAGTTTGAGAAACTTATTTCTAATGATTTTTCTTTCCACATGTTAACAGAGTGAGAATGGCAAATATAATATTCTAGTATAATGTAAATATATTTCATGTAAATTAAAAATTCATAAATATTTTTAAAGACTACATAATGTAATTTTAAATAGATATGTTATATATATTTATTAAGCACATGTTGTATCATACTATGGAAATGTGGGCATATATGTTATTTTATTTTGCTATAATAATGCTGAAAAAACATCTGAGTAAAATGTTCTTTATATATTAATTGTTTTTAGGGCAGAGGATTTCTGGAAATGTACATTTAATAGGGCATGTTTGTTGGCCTATGGGTTAAGAATAGCCCCCATGGATTCGTGACAAAGTGCCCTATTGCTGTGTGTGCTAAGTCACTTCAGTCATGCCCGACTCTTTGTGACCCCATGGACTGTGGCCCGCCAGGCTCCTCTGTCCATGGGATTCTCCAGGCAAGAACACTGGAGTGGGTTGCCCTGCCCTCCTCCAGGGATGGAACCCAGGTCTCTTATGTCCCCTGCACTGGGACCACCAGCGCCACCTGGAAGTCCTATGCTTAGACAGCTCAGTGATATTAAGTGTAAGATGAACCTCATCCTATGGTTTGTCAGCATGCTAGGAGCCCATGGAAAGAGGACTGTGAACCGTCTACACCTGCGCTTCATGCAAACACAGATGCGTGCACTGGCCAGGGGGCGGGACGGGGAGGAGGAGACGATGAGCTGTCTGAAGTGTTCCTTCCAACCCAGCAAGGAGAGAAACAATCTAAGCAGGGCAGGGGCCCGGTGCTAGAAGACGCACAAGTGGGGCACAGGGTCTGCCTGACCTCCTCCCAGGCTGAGGACTCCTTCCCTGGACAGAGCAACCTCTGTAAAATCCACCAAAGGATAGAGAAACCATATCGTGGCACCAGGAAGATGGATAAACCATGGTGCCTCGGGGCCATCTTTAAGGAAGTAGACATAAGGTGGTTAGGTTTTCCATTTTACGGCAGAGAAAGGTGAGAAGTGTGGAGAGGCTCTCAGAAGTGGGAATTCACAGCAAAAGAACGGAAACTCAATGTATCCTAGGCAAGAGGACCCCATGCAAGGGGAAAAAAGATCTCTTTTTCTTTCCTTTTCTGGCTCAGCCAGTGTCTCAGAGCTAGTAGCGCAGGGAAGCCAGCAGGCACCAGCTGGAGGGAAAGCTAAACAGTTAGTAATCAGGAATTTTGCAAACCCGTTTGGTAACCTGAAACTGACCGTGTTGGGAGTATTTACAGCATGGAAATCAGCAAATGCCACATATCACAGCCTTTCTCCCCAGCCCCCCTGGAAAATCTGATTTACCACTTCATCATAGCTCAAACCCAAAACTTCTTTTCTGATATTTCTCCCCCAAATCCCAGACCCATTGTTGTCAACTACATTCAGAGCATCACTACTCAGATTCATTAAGTTTGAGAGAGAACACATCATATTGTCTCCCAGGTATGACCTTACTTCTGTTAACAAGTTATCATCTTAACGTCGAAATTCGAAACCTCACAATTGTATCGGACCTCTGCTCAGTAATAACAAGAAGGGGAAAAGGGAGAATTATTTGAGTGGTATTAATTTCTTAACATATATGTGACCTTTGTGATAAACTCGTTACACATATTCTCACAACATCTCTCGAAAGAAGTTAATACTGCAGGTCTGCAAAGGGAAGACTAAGATCAGGGAAGTTTTGCTATTCACCAAAACGTTCACAGCGAATAAGTTTCAGAACTGAGATTTGAATGCACGGCCCTCTAAGAACAAAATCTACTCTAAACACATGTGCCATATTTCTTACCAATCAATTGCTGAGGACATTTTTTCATTCTTTATATGGAAGCTTCTCTTTCAATTTTTTTAAAACGATTTATTTTCTTGCTTCATTGTTTATTTTTGACTGTGCTGAGTCTTCTGTGCACAAGCTTTCTCTAGTTGGAGAAACAGAGGGCTACACTCTAGCTGATGCACACAGGCTACGCATTGAGGGGACTTCTCTTGTTACGAAGCACCAGGTCGAGGGGGCACAGGCTTCAGTGGTTGCAGCTCGCAGGCTTAGCTGTCCTGCAGCACATGAAATCCTGCCAGACCCAGGATCAAATCCCCTGCATTAGGAGGTGGACTCTCAGCCACTGGATCACCAGAGAAGTCCTGGAAGAGTTATTCACGTAGAATGAAACACACAGATCTTAATGTGCTGTCACTGTGTTGACAAATACATAGACACCTGTGTCAACTCACACTCTTATCAAAATACAGAATATTTCTATCACCCCAGAAGGCTTCTTCCTTCCTTATTCCAGTTACTCCCCATAGACAGTAACCACTGTTTTGATTTATTTCATCAGAAGTAAGCTTTATCTGTTTTAGAACTTCACATAAATAAAATCATACAGTATGTACTCTCTTGCGGAAGGCACCTTTAGCTCAGCAGTTTGAGAATTTATCCATATTATTCATGTATATCAGTATCTTTGTGCTACTATAGGTAATATGCCATGATATCCCCTGGAGGAGGAAATGGCAATCCACTTCAGTATTCTTGCCTGAAAAAATCCCATGGATGGAAGAGCCTGGTGGGCTACAGTCCCTGGGCTCACAGAGAGTCAGACATGAGCAAGGGGCTAACAATGACAGTGCCATGATATGGATAAACCGGTGTTTTTAATTGTCTTTTACTGATGAGCATCTAAATAGTTGCCTATTATGTTTAAGAATCCTATGAACAATCTGACACAAATCTTTTTGTTGACACATGTGTTCATTCCGTTTGGGGTAAAACCTAAAATTATGAGTTAATCCTAGGTTAGGTTCCTTTTTTCCTCTATGAGGAGCTGTCAGACTGATTTCCACAGTGACTCCATCATTTTATACTCTGACTAGCAGCAGACGACGATTCTAGTTGCTCCACATAATTGTTAACGCTCAGTACTGTCAGTCTCTAACTCTAGCCATCCAGCGAGTGTGGGGTCGTTACTCACTGGCTCCAATTTGCATTTCCCTAATGACATTTCCTTAATAACTTGCAATGTAGACCTGGAGACCGAAGAAAACACAGGGTTATCAGAAATATATCTTTGTGACTTTAAAGTAGGCAAAAATTCCTTTGACAGGACCCAGAAAATGCTAACCGTAAAAGAAAAGAAAATATATATATATATGACTTCGTCAAAATTAAAACCTTAAAAAAAATGGATAAACAAGCCATGCTGCTGCTGCTGCTGCTGCTGCTGCTAAGTCGCTTCAGTCGTGTCCAACTCTGTGCGACCCCATAGACGGCAGCCCACCAGGCTCCCCGTCCCTGGGATTCTCCAGGCAAGGACACTGGAGTGGGTTGCCATTTCCTTCTCCAATGCATGAAAGTGAAAAGTGAAAGTGAAGTCGCTCAGTTGCGTCCGACTCCTAGTGACCCCATGGACGGCAGCCCACCAGGCTCCTCTGTCCATGGGGTTCTCCAGGCAAGACCACTGGAGTGGGGTGCCACTGCCTTCTCTGAAACAAGCCATACTCTGGAATAAATACATACATACAGAGGACTTAGACTATATAAACAACTCTTTCAACTCTTTTTCTTTTTTTTTAAATCCAATAAGAAATTGTAGGCAAAAGACTGCCAGGGCCTTCACAAAGGAAGATATGCAATAGCTAAAAAGCACATGAGAAAATCTCTCATAACACTCCATCTTTACTTTTTGGGGAGCCAATCAATTTGTATCTTGTACTACAATTTGCGTAAGTACAACTCACAACCCAAACTGTAAACCACTTGAAAGTAAGATGAGTATTTAAGGCGTCTTTGTACCCTGAGGTACATATACACGTGAAGATGGAACGGGCTCACAGACACTCTTGAATGGTTGACCAAATGATTTGACAAAGTCTGTCTGAAGTCATTTTAGCTGGCTATTAACACCGAAAGCAAATGAAGCAGTCATATTAGTGCAGCGCCAAGAGAGAAGAAATAAAACAGATCAGGAGAAGAGTAGGTGGAAGAGGAGGAATACAGGATTTCCCACAGGCAACTGAAATGGCATTTCAAGGGTTAGTGTAAAATGTAAGAGGAAATACCGTTAGTAGAATGAAACGGCACAGACAATGCGAAACAAGTCTTTCCAAAAATAAGACACCTACTCTTTTGCCTGGGCAAACCATCTCCGCGTGGGTAATTTTGCATCTATGAACGCCCAGGGGAAGCTATCAGACCAAAACAGGAAGCTGTGCACGCGCTGCCAGGCGGAAGTCTCCAAGACATGCCTCCTGCGTACTCTGACCTGCGTCCTGCTTGCCCGAAAATGTAGATCCCTTGTCGAAAAATAGACCCAGTACAATGCCATCAGCACTGTATTGCAGCAGTGTTTTCAGACGCTGGTGGCACCTTGGAGTTCCCAGCAGGCATGACTAGGGTATGTCCTCCCTGAAATAAAATTTGTTCACTGGGACCCTTGTAACTGACTTGTGTGAAACTTGCTCATGCCCAGACTTTGTGAACTATTGTTCAATGTTTACAGTAACTCTGAAAGGAATTTTCTAGAAATAGAGTTATTTGAATCACAGTCATAATTATCGTAAAATAAGAATGTACCCTCTGATCCAGATGATGACGTCAAGAATCAGTTCTTTTCAGGAAAAAAAAAAATCCTTGAATATATTCCAACGATCTTATTTCAGTCCTAAATTTCAAACTAATTTGTATAGATCATTCAGTTCCCATGTATTGGTTTTTGTTTTCATTTCTCCCTTTCCTGATCATTACTTTGACACATGGGGAAATTCTGACCAATAGGAGCAATTTTCATGACTCTTCCTTTTTGAAATTCTCAGGAGAAAAGAAAAAAAAAGGAAACTTACTGAATAAATTAAATTACATTTCGTGGCTAGAGCAGTAACCAAGAGGATTAGAGGGACACTCTGGGTGGGGTTCATACAGGTCCTGGGAAAAGAAGGAAAAATACAGAGGCTTCTTTTTTATTCTAAAAGAGAGAAGAGTTAAAGGATTCAGAAGACCCTAAAAAATAACATTCCAGAAATATAAATTGTGTGTGTGTGTGTTTATGGATGTGGAGAAAAAAGATGTATGAGAGTCAGAGGAAAAAAAAAACCTTAAGTGAAAAATATAGTTTTGTCAGGGAAAACCTTGGAGTAAGTGTATTTATCTCTAGTCAAGCAAAACACACCCAGACAACTTAGCAGAACTTCTTAAATACTATGACCTCACCCGAGATACCACCTCAGAAACATAACTCTCCAATTGAATAGAGCCATGTAAAACACACACACACACACACACATACACACACACACTTTAACAGCAGACTTGATGCCATAGTAATAAGCATCAGTAATAAGTAGCAGAGGAGGAAGGCGATGAAATAGCAAAAGGGCAAAATCGTCTTAAACACATTGGGTGCACATGCTTCACAAGCTTCAAGCCACTCTTGATACCACACTTCTTTCCCCAGTTTTCTCAATGAAAAGCTTAAAAGAAAAGAAAGTACTGGCGGCCAAGATTGGGAGAGAACAAAAGAAATGGTTCAGAACTCTGTGATGATATCAAGGTAAACGCATATCATTCCAGGTATTCCATTCTTGGTCCTCCCAAATGGCAAATAGAGAAAGGATGCATGCTCAAAGCTCCTCAGCTCTCTCCCTCTCTTAGAGCAACACTGGATTAGATTTCTCAGCAAATTTGATGCATTCCTATTAAAGACATATGTGTACGTTTCTTAGATCCATCATATATTTTAAATGTTCATGGAGATCCTCTTATGTAAAGGATCCCCCTAGTGTGTAAAGATCCAAGTTCCAATTCTGCTTTTTCAGACTCTGCTAAAATGCAGCTTATCGGAATGGCAGTCCATCTCAGAATCACTGAACGGGTCTCTTACACCCTAATGTCAGGCTTCAGCATGTCATTTTTGTATTTTAATTTGCATCCCTTTTGTGACTACGTATCCATTTCTAAGCTGAATTTTGCCGGGTGGTTTAAAGCATTTATAGTGCTTTGCATTTCTTCTTCAAGATGCTTAGTTTAGCATCTAACATTTTCCCGGCAGGATTTTCTTTGTGCATAATTCTTTGGCACTCCAGGCCGCAGGCTCTGAAACAGTGGTTGGGCTTTCTGTGGCCCCCAGACTTTCCCAAGGAATATGGGCAACCTGGGAGCCTCCTGAAGGATGTGGTGCCTGGGGTAAGGCATGCTCTTTGTTGAGTGAATTAGCACCTCAGAAAAAGATGTAAAGAAGGTTTTCCTGGTGGTGGGAGAGCAGAGCAGGAAGCCTCATCAGTCTGCTCTGGGGCTCCGTCAGCACCAACCATGTTTCAGGCTCTGGTTTGAAATGGATAACCTAGATGTTTTTAGCCAGCGTTGACACTGAAATTATGATTTAGGAGATGTCAGTCGGAATCCATGATCCATGTGGTTTATTTTGTCGTGGGAGGTTCTAATGCCTGTCTTACCTCTTTATACGCCCTTGTAGAGATTGGAGCAAAAATTTTAGGGACTTCAGTCCTGAGGTAGGTTTTTTTTTAAATGTGTGCTATGGCAATAAATCTATAAGGACTATTTTAAGGTCTAAATCTGTGAGACATAAGTGGTGAAAAAGACACCTGCATTAAGGTAGTACCAATAATAGCTACCAGCTATGTGATGCTAACTAGGGTGTAGCCACAAACTAAGCTGTTTCCATATACCTAGTCTTTATAATAATGCCACAACTTGGGTACTATTATATTTTAAATCTATATAAGTTACAAAGAGGTATATTGCCTTGACTCCAAAGCCGAGGTTTTTGACGAGCACACTATACCGTCACTCTCTGTAACACATTTAGGTGTGCTTGGAAAACATAGCCCACCCTGTAAGCGTCAGGCGCTATCATCATGGTTGTTGGAGAAGAGTCTTAATCTCACACGATTGTTACTGCTGCTCTCAAGAGGAAGAAATGCCTTAAAGTGGTTTGAATGGTATAGCCATCCTGTGAGTCATTTGAGTGAGTGTAGTTAGACCTTTTGGAATCAGGTACAGGAATACTTCAAAACTAGTGTTTTACCATTTCAAGAACTCAAGATATGGGCCCATGTCATCAGAAGCTGCTGTTACCCACTCCCGAGTGTGGAGAAGGAAAAGCCTCCGCAAGAAAATAACAAGCAGAACAACTACTTCCAGGCTGACGGTGGTCTAAGATTCCTTCGTTTTCCTGCTGCGGAGGCAGCAAAAAATGTTTGCATTCCGAGAGCACTTCAAAACGAGTTTAGTTACCTACTTCTTGGAAGGTCTCTATATGTTAAAGTCTCTAAGATTTTGTTTCTGGAACAATGCAAGTGAAAGACATCTGTTTTCATCATCTATCGCTGTTATTTTGAAGTGAGATATCGGTTGAAGGTCAAAGGTCAAGACTCCGGAAGCACTAACCTCAAACAATGTGTTTAGTATTTCCTTAACACCTCTCCAGCTTGTGTGGATGTGACATTTCGTAGTTTAACGGTTATGGTTTCCTGATATATCTCTATGGAAGAAATATTATATGTCAGCATTCTGCAAAGTAGAAATACACATCACTGTTGAGACAGGAGACTGCTTTTGCTAATAAATTGATAAATTGGGCCGCAATAAGCAATTGCAAGATATCAATAGTTGCTTTATTAAGCAAACAGGTTTCAGCAATATCCCTCCACTAAAACATTGCATTGATGATATCAATCCTTTTTTTTTAAATTTCTTTATTGAAGTATAGTTGATTTACAAGGTTGTGTTAGTTTCCGGCACACAGCAAAGTGATTCGGTTCTATATATGTTCTTTTTCAGATTGTTATTTATTATGGGTTATTACATGGTACTGAATATAGCTCTCTGTGCTATACAATAGGTCCTTGTTGTTCATTTATTTTGTATATAGTCACGTGTATCTGCTAATTCCAAGCTTCTAGTTTATGTCTCTCCCTCCCTTTCCGCTTTGGTAACCATAAGTTCATTTTCTAGGCATGACACCAATCCTTTAGCTGAAAAGAGAAATTAATCTACTCTTCAGGCAACTAAAGGGATCCTAATTGTAGTTGTGAACTGGTAGATCTTAACTGTAGCTGGTCTCATCCATAGATTGGAGAAACTCCTTTGTTGATTTCGAGGGATCCCCGAATTTGCAAGGATCTGTGCTCTCCCTCTCCCTCTCTTTCTCTCTCTCTCAGTGAGAGTCCTTTACTGTCAGAACATCACCCCCAGGATTGCAAATCAAAAGGAACTTGCCACAGTGTGGCATTTGTGAGAAAAAAATGTAGGATAAAACCAATCTATAACACAGAGCAAATTCTGAAGTCATCCCCCCAGTTGCTCATGTAAAGAGCATAGAGCTGTTAATACTTTGGGATGTCACAAACAGCAAAAACACTGCAATATAAATGATTAAAAGGAGTGGAAGAATGATCTTTGAAAATTTTGCTTAATGAAATCTTTTAAAACTTGAGATAAAATATCAAAGAAAGTAAAATATGGATGAAATATGTATAAAAAGTACATGTCATTTAATTCGATTTTTTTTAATGCATTGAACTGTACACTTTAGGAAAAAAATTTAATTTATTTATTTTTGGCTGCACTGGGTCCACATTGATTTGAGCGGGCTTTCTCTAGTTGCAGAGAGTGGGGGCTGCTCTTCATGGCAAAGTGCAGGCTCTTCCTTGGGGGGCTTCTCTTGTTGCCGAGCACAGACTTGGCACACAGGCTTCAGTGCTTGTCGCCCTCGGGCCCAGCAGCTGTGGGTCCCAGGCTCTAACGCGCAAGCTCAATAGTTGCGGCCCACTGGCGTGTGGGGTCTTCCCAGACCAGGAATCGACCCCTTGTCTCCTGCGTTGGCAGGCAGACTCTTTATCACTGACCCACCAGGGAAGCCCTAAACTTGATGTTTATTCATAGACTCCTTGACATCATAAAAGAAGTTGTTTCTTTTGTAAGACATTATTAAGTGTGACATTAAAATTAAAAATAAAATAAATGCGTCCTCAGGCCTGAGCTGATGTAGAGAATGTCTATCGCTGCGTTCATATGCCCCCCACCTACTGGGCTCTGGAACCAGCACCATTACAGACAGCCTTTGCCACCTGAGAGGGGTGTCAGGGCATCTTCCTGATAAGGTAGGATACCTGTGACCACACACCCTCAGGACAGAGCAGGTGGGGCATGTTTGGGTGAAAGAGATGCCTGAGCTGACTTGGGCACCATCCAAGTCAAGACCAGCTCAAGAGCTGGAACTGAACCCTGGGGCAGAGCTGGGGTGCGTAACTGGCTTCTGTCCCTTTCTGATTTTTAAATTCTGATGAAAACAGCCTGTCCACATCTTCTTTCAGCACTTTTTTCCTCTGCCCTAAGGAAGTCTCATTGTTGCCAACAATTCCAGCCTGTTCTGTGTCATTACCGATTTATCCCACTTTATGTTAAATTCTACTCTCTTCTGTTCTGGAGCGGAAACCTTGACAATTTCAGCCTTCCCAAGGACAGTGTGACGAGAATCCTCAGAGGGTTTTGTAATTCTTATCAGCCTCCATCTAGAGACACAGTTTGAAACTTGTGTGAAGTATTATTCCTCAGTTAATGAGACAAGGGCTTTGACCAATTAAAACATACTTCTCAGCCTTTAAAACAATGTGGGACCGTCCTTAAGAGATTTCTGACAGAAACAGCTAAAACATTGTGTGTGTGTTCGTGTGTGTGTGCATGCCTGTATGCGTGTGTGCATGCATGTGTGTGTATGTGGGCGCGTGTGTGAGTGTATGTGTGCACATGTGTGTGCATGCCTGTATGCGTGTGTGTATGTGTGCCTGTGTGTGTGCGTGTGTGTGAGTGTGTGCACATGTGTGTGTGCATGCCTGTACGCGTGCGTGCATGCGTGTGTGTGTGTGTGCGTGCGTGCATGCGTTTGGACACAGGCACACAAGCGTGCACATCCCTTAAGCTTGGCTTAGAAGCTAGAAAGAGAGTTAAAAATTAAAAATAATAGGCAAAGTCTTGAAAGTCTAAGTATTGTTTTCAGCTTGAATGGTAAAGAAGGGTTTGAGTGGTTCATAGTCTATCTAAAATGGCTTGTTCATAAATAATGAATGCTAGATAGAAAGGCAGAATGCTGAAAGCCCCTTTACATCCAAAAGGAAATTTATGATCCCTTCCAAATTCTAAATCATTTCAGGCTGTGTAGAAAGAATGTGTAGAAAGAATACCTTTAGGTATTATTCTTGACCTCAGTCCTACTCTGCAAACTTGATAGAATTATATTCCATATAAGGCAGAGTTGATCAACCTCAGCACGACTGATATTTTGGACCTGATGCTTCTCTGCTGTCCGGGGCTGTCCTGGGAATGATGGGATGTCTAACAACATTTCTGGCCTCCACCCACTAATTCTAACAGAGATCCCACCATCAGCGGTGAGAATCAAAATCGTCTCCAGATATTGCCAAATGTCCCCTGGGACATGGAGATAGTTTTGATCCTCACAATTGATGGTGGGAGGGTTCTATGGCTCACTTGTCAACTTGGCTAGGCGGGAAGGGCCGTCCCAGAATATCCGTCCACTTACAGTGCTAGATGGAAGTTGACCAAAAGTCTGCATTAGGCTTTTGAAAGGTGTCGAGGAAGCTGTAGCCATCATGCCCTGCAGGTTTTCGTAGTTAGATGCAGCAAGAGACAGATGCAGAGATGCCGATGGAGTCTGCCATGTCCTGGCTTCATCCAGCAACCTGCGTCCAACTTTTCTTCCCAACGGCTAGTCCTGCTGACCGACAGCTACCCAGGCTGGACTCTCTGATTCTTCTCAGTGACGTAACTTCGGCATCTGGACGTTCTAAGCTTCCAGATTTTCCGGTAAGTTATCCCTCCTCCTCATGCACACCAGAAGGGCTGGCTGGCGGAAGGGTCTGTCTGATCCTTCAGCTCTTTTGGACGTCTCTCCAACTTCTCCCCATTTGTGCGACTTCTTCCTGATGCTAGAGTCTCTATTCATATTCTTTATCATCACTATGATACTCATAGGGGGTTTGACTTCCCAGCGGAACCCTGGAAGACGGGATAGCGCCAATGGTTCAGAAAGAGGAAATGCTTAGAACAGATTTTGCTCTGGCACTTTCTATGTGATCACAGATAATTTTGAGGATCCCAGTTGGTTTGATTTCCTCGCATCTGTGATGCTGGAAAATATCCCTATGTTATCCTGTACACACAGACCCCTCATTCTTCACTTAGTCATGGAGAAGCAGCTGATGGAAGAAAACATTAAAGTCCCTCCTGCTGAGGACTTTTCTGGTGGTCCAGCGGGTAAGACTCTATGCTCGCACTGCAGAGGGCCTGGTTCCGATCCCTGTTCGGGGAATTAAGATCCCACATGCCAAGCGGAAAGGCCAAAAAAATTAAAAAAGAAATCACTCCTGTTTCTTAGTTGTTGCAGTTATAAATCCAGGAGGATGCAAGAGGTAGCAAAGGGGATTAATAAATTGTCGAGCGAGATAAAGATCTCATAGGATAAAATCAAAAGTAGAGAAAAAGTAACACTGAGTATTTAGTGAAATAAGATGATGTTTAAGGCATTTGAAGGGAGATGTAGCCCAGAAATAAATAGGTTTCAGTGCCTGCCATAAATACCAAAATACCAAAAGAAAAATCTGTAGGCAAATGTAACGTTGAGAGGTATAAATCAGTAAAGAATAAAAAATTTTTCTAAGACAGACTGAACTGTGTCAGGGAGAAATAAATGCTACAAGTCCCAAGTTTAGTAAAATTGAGTGTTGGACTTCAGAAAGTATTATATAAGCAAAAATGTTATAATGTTCATGGTGTATTCCACAATGGTCATAAGGAATTTTGAAATTATAAAGATTGAAAAAAAATGAGGCTGCAAGACTAGAATTCTGAACTGTAGATTTTTTTTAAGCTCAGTGGATCAAGTCAAACATGTGCTACCTGTCTTTGTTTGTATTTGGCTCTAAATGGACTAAACTCTGGACTAAACCAAATGCAGGATGACAGAGACGCTAGGAGACGTCAGGCATCGCCTGGAGGCGTGCTGAGCGGTGTGCCCTGGGACCACACCCAGAGGTCCCGGCTCATTAGATCCTACTGGAGTCAGGAAACGGTCGCGTCTTGAAATACTCCAGGTGATTCTGAACTAGAAAGTCCAAGGTCATACCTTGGAAAACAGTTATCTGGACCCAATAGAATGAGTTCCCAGACTCTGTGCTTAGTATACCAAGTGAAAATATCTAAGTATTTTGAAATTTATTTTATACTCCAATTAGGAGTAGAGCTGGTTTCTGCTGTGCAACAGTGTGAATCAGCAGTAAGTATTCATGTAGCCCCCCTCCCACCTGTCTAGGCCATGCTCCGAGGTAGTGTATCTGCTTCAGTGCTGGTCTCCCAATTCGTCCCACGCGCCTCTGCCCCTCCTGTGTCCACACGTCCGTTCTGTATGTTTGTGCCTCTCTTCCTGCCCTGCAAACAGGTTCATCAGTACAATCTTTCTAGATTCCATAAATGTTATTAAAGTATAAAAGCACCACATTATGTCAGATATGACACTTTGCTGAAGAGAACATACCACTTGCTTTGTTTCAAAGTAAGATGCATGAAGCTTATTATTTGTGTGTGTGTGTGTGTGTGTGAACATCCTGCACTGATACTCCTGAGGCTGTTGGCAGCTCTGTCTCAGATGTAAAGGCACACCCGTCTCAAATTTGCTAGCAGACCCGAGAAGATGGCCTAGGACAAAGTAGAATTTTTCTCCCATTGGAGTGCTCCTAATTCCACAGAAATGTACAAAATTACCTGTGTGACTGTGTTGATCAAGGAAAATCTGTATTTTCTTTCAAATAAAGTATATTTAGGAAAATCAAGGACAACTTCAGTTCACTGTGAAGTTCACTATGACTTTTGGCAAAAGGGGAAAATGTTGAAACATACAGCTTTTGAGAATGGTAAAGGAGCTCACATTTTGTATTTAAGGATTTTACAATAATTTGGATATGGAGTGGGATAGCAGTCATTCACACGTGCCGCCTGCATTTTTTCTGTTTTTTCACGATTTGAACTGTCCTTGCACTCAGCGAGGGTGAGCGTTTCGAATGGCCCCTCTCGCATCCTGGCTGTGCAGACTCTCCTCTCTCTGAGATGCCTTTCCTGTTCCTTTTTCACGTCACCAAGTCCTGCTTTTGCCAGAGCATCAGCTCAGCCTCACCGCCCCCCGGGGCTCCCCTGGAAACTCCCCCCACGCTCCCCACAGTCAGTCCGGGCTCCTCTTCACTGCCCTCTCACTCTGGCGTCTGCAATGCATTTGCCTCCACCTGAGAGTTCAATGAGATCAAGAGCTATTTCTAAGCAAATCGTAGGGTTAAAAATATGCATAGGAAGTGGATCTTAAAAACTGAAATTCTTAGTATTTGTCAAATTCTAATGAATCTTAATGGCATCACTGATTCAATGCACATGAGTTTGAACAAACTTCGGAAGAGAGAGAAGGACAGGGAAGCCTGGCCAGCTGCAGTCCACGGGGTCTCAAAGAGTCAGACACAACTGAGTGCCTGAACAACAGCAACAATGAAATGTAGCATTAGTGCCTGAGTGTTAGTTGCGTGTATACAAGAAAACCAGGAGGTCATTCGTTGCAAGACGTGTATCTACATCAAAAGAATCGACTACAATAATATGCTGCACACCCACAGCAGGAACCAGGGGCATGGACACTTTATGAGTAGTATGGCCGATGACCTGCTGCGTTGAACTGCTACAAAGTGTGATCAGAATTTGTTTTTCCTATTACACTGCAAGATACACACACACACACAAAGGCAATACGACTCTCTAGCCCTTTTGTTTGCTCTGTCCAGCACTCAGCACAGAGCTGAGCAAACATCCCTGTTCCTATTTCCTTTGCCCTTCTTACTAGGAACAGGTTAGTACTATTCTTTGAGATAAGTACAGATTCTCTGATCCAAAAGCAAAAAAACAAGTACTTGATTTTCAAAGAACGGGCATAGGGTATTTCCTTCCCTTGATTTATTTACTTAAAACGCAACTTTATCACTTAACTAGTGCTGTTTATCTGGGAACAATTTCACATTTGATTTTACTCTTCAAAACTTTTTTAAAGTGCAGTTTACTTATTTGTCTTGTCTTCTTTTCTCCTACTGTGAGTTGAGCTGTGCAAGGCCAAACTGTGAGTAAGAAAATGAGTTTTGCTTTCAATGAATTAAACTTAAAAGTTGTCATTTGCAGCTCATAGCTACTTAAAAGAATGACTGCATAAATAAGAAGTAGTTTAATACTTAAACAGTGAGACAATAATCAGACAATAATGAAAACAGGTAACTTTAAATAAAGTGACAATCCTATATAATGCATAGGGTTTATTCCAATAACTTCCAAAATTAATATCTAATGAATGAGTACAAATCACTTATTCAGTGCAATCAGACTGAATCTGCTCTCTGACTATAAAGCTACCGTTGCTGAGGTATTTATATGCTAGCAAACAAATATTGTTCAGGTAGGAAGATGAACACATGTGGGGAGAGAAATTTGTACATATTTCAAATGAAAAACTGTTCACTGAATTAAAAATATAAAGAAGACATTAAATATTGTGAACCCTACATTCACCCCCAAGTCCCTATATCATTTTATCTTATCTTAGTTCTTAATTCTTAATCTTCTATCTTAATTCTTAACCTTGTATCAAAAATTTATTTTTGTCAATACAAATATTCCTGAGATTTCTGTACATTGTATTATAGAAACTATTTCTTACCTTATAGTTTATAGACCTAAAGATATGCATATGGAGAAACTCATTTTCACAAGAACATCTTAACAAAACACATGACTGATGAAACTGTGTTTACTTTACAATAGAAATTTTAAATCTGAAATCTCTGCCATAAATTTTACATTAAATTAATTAATTAAATTTTCTTCTTTTTTCCCAGTTTTATTAAGGTATAATTGCTACATAGCACTGTGTAAGTTTAAGGTATATAGTATAGTGACTTGACATATATATTATGAAAGGATAACCTTATTATGAAATGGTTACTTATATTTTATAAAATGAATTTAATTATCCATCATCTCATAATCATACCAAAAAATAGAAAGAAAAACCTTTTTCTTGTGATGAGAACTGTTAGGATTTATTCTCCTCGCCACTTCAAATACACCGCACACCAGCGCTAAGCACGTCATCGTGTTGTACATTGTTTCACCAGCTCCCACTCCTGGTAATCCCAGTCTCATCTCTTTTCCATGGGTTTGTTTGTTTAGACCCTACGTATCAGTGAGATGATACAGTGTTTGTCTATCTCTGACTCACTTCACTTAATGCCCTCAGTTCAGTTCAGTTCAGTTCAGTCACTTAGTCGTGTCTGACTCTTTGCCCTCAGGTTCCACACTGTTCCAAATGGCAGAATTTCCTTCTTTAACACTCCAAAATCATGGACTCCAAAATCACCATGAACAGTGACTGCAGCCATGAAATTAAAAGATGCTTGCTCCTTGGAAGAAAAGCTATGACCAACCTAGACAGCATGTTAAACAGTAGAGACATTACTTTGCCAACAAAGGTCCGCCTAGTCAAAGCTATGTTTTCCCAGTTGTCATGTAGGGATGTGAGAGCTCAACCACAAAGACTGAGGGCTGAAGAACTGATGCTTTTAAACTGTGGTGTTGGAGAAGACTCTTGAAAGGCCCTTGGACTGCAAGGAGATTCAACCAGTCCATTCTAAAGGAGATCAGTCCTAAATATTCATTGGAAGGACTGATGCTGAAGCTGAAACGCCAATACTTTGGCCACCGGATGTGAAGAACTGACTCACTGCAAAATACTCTGATGCTGGGAAAGATGAAAGTGGGAGGAGAAGGGGACGACAGAGGATGAGATGGTGGGATGGCATCACCGACTCAATGGACATGAGTTTGAGTAAGCTCTGGGAGTTGGTGATGGACAGGGAGGCCTGGCGTGCTGCAGTCCATGGGGTAAAGAGTTGGACATGACTTGGTGACTGAACAACTTCTTTATTGATTCTTCTGTCAATGAACACAGGTTTTATTTCCGCATATCTTGGTTATTGTAAATAAAGCTGCAAGAAACAGAGGAGTTCACACATCTTAGTGAGTCAGTGTTTTCATACACTGTTTTGAAAGAAACAACTGAAAGACACGCGTTCACGACTCACTGTCACACACCCATTTCCTTGATGAGCCCGCCCACCAACCACTGATCTATTTCGCCCACGCCTCTAACTTGTCCATTTAAATCTCAATACGTGCACCATACCTCTTGCCAGGATTATCTCAGTGCTTCGCCACACATAGCACTCTTGAGCACAGCAAGTGTTTTTGTTACTTCTGTTATTACACTTCTATAAATTCTCCCAGTAACTTTTATTATTACACTTTTATAAATTTTCCCAGTTTGATCTTTCTAGTCAGAGAAATGTGACCTTGTCTATAAATTCTACTACTGCAGGAATGGGGACATCCTTGACCTTTAGGTCAAGTTCTTCCCAGGAACATGGTGTTTGACTACCCAGCACAAATTTCGGAAAGAACTGAAAAGTTCACCTTGGAATTTAGGGTTAAAATGTCTCACCCTTTCAATATCACACCTGGCTACTTGAGTTCACAATTTGAAATGGACCGTGATTCCACACCACCAGTATTAAAGGAACCACACAAACCTAATATAGCTTTGTCTTCTAGGAGCCCCATGAGTCATCTATTACACAAGAAACAGGTGATGTGACTCCATCCAACATATTAAAGTTACAGAAATTTACTGGCACACAGTGTGCATAAGAAAAAGGCAACAAAGCAATACCTAAAGGTGACCACTGTGCTTGTTGGCCAATGGGGTGGCTCTTTACGTGGGATCCCAGGCCATTTTAAATAAAAGTGCTCACAGGGAAAGTATTGGGCAGGTATATCAGCCCCTCCTCCTGTCTGATGTCACTGCAAAAGTTCAGGTGAGAATGATCAGTCATCTCCTAAATGACTTCCCTTTCCCAGCCCACCTTTTTCCCTATATCCTCCACACTATTGACAAAAATATCTTCCTAAAAACTTTTAATCCCTTGCTAGCTCCCTACTGCATATAAAGTCCTGACTCCTCTGGAAAGTTAATGGCGCAACCCCAGCTTGTTCAGACCACGCCTCTCCACTGCCTCCTGCTGTCTCCTGTGTGCCCCAGGGGGAGGTGCTCAGTGCAGGAGGTGGTCACGATAGTCCACCCGACTAGCAGCTCTGTGAATGTGCTTAGTCCATCCAGCAACTAACATGGAACTGACACAGAAGTTCAGTGCAGTCGCTCAGTCGTGTCCGACTCTGTGAGACCCCACGGACTGCACACGCCAGGCCTCCCTGTCCATCACCAACTCCCGGAGTTCACTCAGACTCATGTCCATTGGGTCGGTGATGCCATCCAGCCATCTCCTCCTCTGTCGTCCCCTTTTCCTCCCGCCTTCAATCTTTCCGAGCATCAGGGTCTTTTCCAATGAGTCAGCTCTCCGCATCAGGTGGCCAAAGTACTGGAGCTTCAGCTTCAACATCAGTCCTTCCAATGAACACCCAGGACTGATCTCCTTTAGGATGGACTGGTTGGATCTCCTTGCAGTCCAAGGGACTCTCAAGAGTCTTCTCCAACACCACAGTTCAAAAGCATCAGTTCTTCGGCACTTAGCTTTCTTCAAAGTCCAACTCTCGCATTCATACGTGACTACTGGAAAAACCATAGCTTTGACTAGACAGACTTTTGTTGTTAAAGTAATGTCTCTGCTTTTTAATATGCTATCTAGGTTGCTCATAGCTTTTCTTCCAAGGAGTAAGTGTCTTTTAATTTCATGGCTGCAGTCACCATCTGCAGTGACTTTGGAGCCCCAAAATAAAGTCTGACACTGTTTCCATTGTTTCCCCATCTATTTGCCATGAAGTGATGGGACCAGATGCCATCATCTGTTTTCTGAATGCTGAGTTTTAAGCCAACTTTTTTATTCTCCTCTTTCACTTTCATTAAGAGGCTCTTTAGTTCTTCTTCACTTTCTGCCATAAGGGTGGTGTCATCTGCATATCTGAGGTTATTGATATTTCTCCTGACACATATCAGATATTATAAAACAGAGTCCAGATGCAAGATGGTTGATGAAAACTTTTAACTTCCTTTCTATTCCAAATTACAGAGAGGAAAAGATGAGCGCAAAACTTGTCCGTGGCAGCACCGGAAACACAAGCAGAGTGCAAGCGGCGGCCGCGCCCAGGCAGGACCTGGAGGAGGAGTTCAACCCTGGCCAGCAACTCCCCGGATGGCTGAGGAATCTGTGACTCCATACGCTTTTAAAAGGCTCTTATACATGTTCACGATTTCCGGTTATTTAGGAAAATCTATTTTTAGTATGGACACACGTGGTGAACAAATCAGTGACCCAGAAGACCAAGCAGAATAACTCCCTCACAAAGCACCGAAAAGACGGAGCTACTGGAGAAGGGCTTCGCGACTCCCTCCAGTGCTCTTGCCTGGAGAACCCCAAGCACAGAGGAGCCTGGCGGGCCACCGTCGATGGGGTCGCAAGAGTCAGACACGACTTAACACCTAGACCACTCCCACCACGGAAGGTGCGGGTGTGTGTTTCTACTAGGAGAAATAAGATTAGGTTAGAAAGAATAGATTCAGAAGTTCCAATTCCCATTTAATAGGGATTGCAATTCCAAGGGAAGAAGATGTAGGGTTGGAGTAATTAAAACGTAATACAAGAAAAGTTCTCTGAGCTGCAAAAAAAAAGAAAGGATGTAAATCTTTGGTTTGAAAGGGTTGATATTGCCAAGCTGGAAAGTTCTCAACTTAGTGAAAATTCTGCTTCAAAGGTAAAGAGAAAAGTCATAATGCTGAAACTGCAAAAATATTAAAAGAATTTCCTTCAGCTTCAAAGGAGTCGAGTTGGAATGAGAACGCAGAGGTGTTGTATGCCAATCTGGATGCTGGAGTGGAAAAAAATCCCTCTTGGGTCCTGAGATAGAATTATTTTGAACCTAGAATTCCATATCCAGGAAAATTATGAACCAAGTATAACAGCAAAGGAAAAATATTTAGGGGTCAAAGAAGACTCAGACAGCTTAGAATCCGCAAATCCTTTCTGTAAGTGTTACTCAGAGCACTACTGAGAGAAGCCACCCAGTAATGTAGATAATAAAGGGGAAAGCACAGGTCAAAGGACAAAAGGAAAAAAGACAGCAGGTAAACTCCTTATTTCATTTAAATGGCAATGATTATGGTTGACTAAGATATTGAAGAAAATTCTATAACTCCTGTGCTCTAGAGATTCCTAAGTAAAAAAGCAAAACTTTGAAAAGAGCAAATGGAAAAAACAATCGGAAAGTATTATATATTCCTTTATAGCAATATTCTGGTAAATTTAGAAATCTAGATTCTAAAACCATAGATTCTAGATTCCAGAGGGCCCATCATCTTGGATTGTAAAAGAAGTTATATCTGTATCTCCACTTGCCTCTAACTGGAATTTAGTGTGACCTTCAATCATGAACTTTGGCAACAAGCATAGTGGTCTAAGCAACCCCTGTGACTGTCATCTGTACAAATCATAGAGGCGGCTATATCACTTTCCCGCTGATGCAGGGACATGAGAATACCATTAATAAGAGTCATGGGGTTGGCTGTAGACAACACAGAATCCCCACGTTCCCGTCTACAGGTGATCCTGCAAATGGGCTGACCACTTTTAGGAGAATACATACGGAGAGAAATGATCCTTTCTTTACAAGTTTGGTAGCAACATTTTGGCTGCTACCCACCCTCACCACCCGCGCACTCCCCCTAGCCCGGCAAACATGCAGTTACCCATTCAGTGACTGTCACCTGATTTACTCTCTGATATTCTTATCTCACTCTGTTCAATAGTTGAAAGGGGGTGAGCTTTTCCCCTCACTTGGTAAAGTTTTGTAAAACTGGACAGCTGGACAGTTTAACTCTCCATAAGGCAGGATGGTATTCTGTAATACAGATAACTGGTGAGCCACCAGCATGAGCCTTGCAAGTGCAAACACATCATACGACTGAGATGACTACTGAAGTATTATTTAAAGCAACTTATTAGTAGTCACAGATTGTGCAGAGATATAGGCCATGCGTGTTACAAGTTCTGAGAAGCAAAGGTTCTTTTCTTTATTTGGATTCCTCTTCAGTCCCCATTTTGTTCTCTGTTAGGAAGCTAGGCTCTTACTGTGTTAGGAGCTAGCCTCTTAATATATGATACAAGCAGGTTTTGAGACTTTTATTCCATTAAAATACCACGCATGTTGAGAATAACAGTGAGAACCTCCTAAACACACTCAGGAAAGAAGTCCACACACATTATTTGCAGGAAGGCACAGAAGGTCGCGTGACTCCACTCACAGTAGAAGTCAAATTCCAGGAAGAACAGTTTTCAAAATGATGCTAAGAAGTGGTCCATAGAGTTCATCAACTGCCAAAGGGGTTTGAGGCATTTAAAAAAAGAAAGAGGCAAAGGCTCCCTGATCCAGATCAAGCGGATGTCTTGTATTAAGATAAACATTTACCAAAACTAACTCAAGAAACAAACGAGATGGACTAGAACAATAATTACTGGAAACCTGAAGGGTAAGCGGAGATGTACGTACCCACCTCTCATCACCCTCACCACCCTCACGACTCCCAAAGACTTGTGCCAAAACGCTGCTGCCAAACTTGCACAGAAAGGATCGGTCCTCTCCCTGCCGCTGCTGCTGCTAAGTCACTTCAGTCGTGTCCGACTCTGTGTGACCCCATAGACAGCGGCCCACCAGGCTCCCCCATCCCTGGGATTCTCCAGGCAAGAACACTGGAGTGGGTTGCCATTTCCTTCTCCAATGCATGAAAGTGAAAAGTGAAAGTGAAGTCGCTTAGTCGTGTCCGACTCTTAGCGACCCCATGGACTGCAGCCTACCAGGCTCCTCCATCCATGGGAGTTTCCAGGCAAGAGTGCTGGAGTGGGGTGCCATTGCCTTCTCCATTCTCTCCCTATATACTCCTAAAAAGAAGATCGATATATATTCAGATTCATATGTATTCAGATATATGTTTCAGAGTCTTTTCCATTTTAGGTAATTACAAGATATTGAGTAATTCTGTGAAAGCGAATCACATTTGTGTATTGTTTATAATCAGCTTTTCCCACCTTTTCATAGCATTAAATATTTCTATAGTATCATTTTTAAGGGCTAAATAAAGACTTGTTGTTAAATATTTATGCTTCATTCAGTTCTTGTTTCTATCAAAAACACTTCCATAAAAATCTTGTAGCTCTAATTTTGCAAACATCGATGACTATGTTCTTAGTATGAATCCCCTAAAGTAAAAATGCTGGTTTAAAGGTTGTAATGCAAAATTCTGAGGCATTCAATAGCTATGGCCAAACTGCCTTCCAGAAAGATTTTAAAAATTTACACTCTTACCAACAGCATATGACAGTGTCTCTTCTCATGCCATTTTGCCAGCACTGAGAATATGATATTTTTCATCTGTTTTTAATCTGAGGTCCATAAAATTAGATTTATCATAAAATTAGGATTTTTTTTCCTACTCTATACTAAATTGCATTTTCAAACTCAAGTATCATATCGATAATGACCTGAAGGAAGCTTGACTGTGATTTAGGAATTAAAACAACATTTATGTACCTCTTACAGACTTTTTCCCTAAGCTTTCCTTCTTTGTCTATCAGTTTTACTAAAAGATTGAAAATTAGATTTTGAGAGTTTGCTTTTAACTGCCTCCAATGAGAAAAATTATTAAAATTTAAATATAACTTTAAAAATCATGCATTGGACCTTTGTGCCACTGAAGAAGGTCAAGTTCAAGCCCCTTATTTAAAAAGTCCTCTCCCTGAGAGAGCACAGAAGGAAGTCTATTAACATTACATCTTTCTCCTTTCTTTTCCTCTTTGTTCATTTTAAAACAGGCTGGAACTGACTGAGAGCTGAGACTGCAGGAGACTGTCACGACTTCTGCTATGCTGACACGGCGTCAGGACTGAGCCTGCGTTCACCGAAATCACTGTACACAATCATTAGGGCAAGTCCTTGACGAATTATCCATCTAGACAAAGCCTAGCTATTTCATTTTCTAAACCATCCTGGAAAGGACTCATTAAAGATTGCCAACTTGGGCGTTTTCTGTTTTTATTTTCAAACAAGCAATTTAGAGTTTGTATATTTGGAGTTTGGTTACTAAACATTTTCCTGTTCCTGTAAGAGACAGTGATGAGTTTTCAAACAGCAATGATGTTTGAAATGCTTTGACACTAAACTTTCAGCCTGTGAGATGGGTCTAACATTTTAAAACTCTCTCTTTTGGAAAGAAAAAGAAAACATCGGCTTGCTGTGGCTCCAGTCTCACTGCAACATGCGAATAAAACAATCTGCTGAGGAAGAGCCGAAGATGGTGGTTGCAAGTGATTTCATGTGGACATGCAGCCATATTCTTCAATTAATTATAACGCCAGTGTTAACTTTTATTGTTCATTCTCATATAAAAATTGCAAAAAGAAATGCTACAATGCTGAAAAAAAGAGTAGTTGAGGGAGATCAAAGCAGATCAAAAACAATCGAAACCTCTGTTGTCTTAGCAGTTATCAAAGGAAATCACACAGCTCTGAAGACATCTAATACTTATTTATTTCATTAAAACCCATACAGTCGAAGTCAAAAGAGGAAAGGAAAAAAACCAAGATAGCACAATAAAACATGATTTTTTTTTTTCTGTAGCGTCATGCAGGATCTTTTCAAATATTTGAAGGCCTGCATATCTTATTTAGAAAATAATTACAAACCCTAAAACCTAAACGTTTGCTTTACATGCTGCTTACCTGGACATGGACCTATTTCTTTCGTTGCCAGGCTCTAGTGATAAAAGGTGCATATTAGCCATGTCAGTTTTATTTATTCCCAGCTCAACTTTTTGTAATATATCAGCTCAATGAAAACATTAAGTCTCTAGTTTCAAATGAGTCACCACAGTAGAATGAGGTCCCGTGAGAAAGGAGGTGCTAGACTGTAGGAAATTCACAAAAGAGAGGTGCTGCCACTTGGCTACATGTTTCCTGGAACCCCTGCCTTCATCAAGCTTGTAAACGGGGTCAGGGGTTGGAGGGGAAAGAGGAATTTTGAGGGGAGTAACTTGGAAGAGGACTCTAGCGTCTAGTTCACAAGCGGGAGAGACAGACCCCACCGCCACCCACTACCCTGGACCTAATGACAGGGGCTTCCGTGAGACCATTTTTAGGCTGTTTAGGCTCTTTCTTGACACGTGTGCTTTGCAGCTGGGGAACTCAGAGGCCCTTTGCTGAACTCCTGCAGGGGAAAGCCAAAGGATCGGCAGATGGCCAGCGGGGGGCCCATTGCTGATCTGGGAGATAAATTGCACTTCCTGTGGACAACAGGCTCAGCTCAGCTCAGTCGCTCAGTCATGTCCGACTCTTTGTGACCCCATGGACCACAGCACGCCAGGCCTCCCCGTTCATCACTAACTCCCAGAGTTTACTCAAACTCATGTCCATTAAGTCGGTGATTCCATCCAACCATCTCATCCTCTGTCGTCCCCTTCTCCTCCTGCCCTCAATCTTTCCCAGTGTCAGGGTTTTTTCCAATGAGTCAGTTCTTCCCATCAAGTGGCCAGAGTATTGGAGTTTCAGCTTCAGCATCAGTCCTTCCAATGAATATTCAGGACTGGTTTCCTTTAGGATGGACTGGTTGGATCTCCTTGCAGTCCAAGGGACTCTCAACAGTCTTCTCAAACACCACAGTCTAAAAGCATCAATTCTTTGGTGCTCAGCTTTCTTCATAGTCCAACTCTCACATCCATATATGACTACTGGAAAAACCAGAGCTTTGACTAGATGGACCTTCGTGGGCAAAGTAATGTCTCTGCTTTTTAATATGCTATCTAGGTTGGTCATAACTTTTCTTCCAAGGAGCAAGCGTCTTTTAATTTCATGGCGGCAGTCACCATCCGTGGTGATTTTGGACCACGGGTTAAAGGTGCACAAACCCCAGAGCAGGTGATCAGACTGGAGTCATTCAGGCTTCTTCCCAAGACGGCCAGGCAGAGGATGAGGAGCAGACTGATGGGAGCAGGGGTGCAGGCGGGTGATGAGAGGGTGGGATGCTGCCAAAGGAGACCTGCCGGGTCAGCAGGGTTGCAGTCAGAAAGGCCCAGCAAAGGAAACGCGAGAAGACCTCACCAAGGGTCTGACAGCGCGAGGGTCAGCGGTGAATGCCTCCCAGGCCCAGAGAGGGTCCCGTCATCTCAAACTGGTACCCAATACCCACGCTTCCTGCTTCTCCTTCTGTCTCTCTGCCCCAGTCCTGGTGGCTCAACAACTGCATAGCCATCTGGAAGAAGAAGAGGGGGAAAGAGAGAGTTAGCTTTCAACTCAGTAGGATTCATATCAGGACTGGACGCTCTACTTTCTGAGATGAAATTGTGGCTACGGCTGACCAGAGGGCTTCTGGTTCTATGAGAAGGACCAGCAGCGTCAAGGAGCCTCTCCAGGTTTCCACCCAGGAGCAAGGAAAGGCTACCACTCACCCAAGAAGGTTTAGAAGGCTTGAGCAAAACAAACGTAGCTGGTTTACTGTAATTTCTCCCTGTGAGCCCCAAATGTTCTTCTGCTTTTAGAAATCACTTCTCCAAAATGGTCAATAATCTTTAAAAGTCAATATAATATCATCGGAAAATAAATGGACCTGGGATCCTGAGATCTGAAGTCAAGCTCTGAATTCACAGTCAAATAGCTGAGTGGGCTTGGTGACATCATTTAGCCTCTCTGAATCTCGTTTTCTTCACCTATAAATGTAAGAGGTTAGAATAGTTAATCTCTAAAATTATTTCCTGCTTCTTAAATTGAATTATAGTTGATTTACAATGTCATGTTAGTGTCGGCTATACAGCAAAGTGACTCAGATCTGTCTTTATCTATTTAGATACCTTCTCAGATTCTTTGCTCTATAGGTTATTACAAAATGTTGAGGAGAGAGAAGTGAAGAGGTTGTAATGAGCATATACACACACACACTGTATATAAAATAGATAACCAGCAAGGACCTAATGTACAGCCAAGGGAACTATACTCTTTCTTGCTTTTTAAAATATTTTTGTTTACTTGTGTGCACGAGGTCTTTGATGCTACATGTGGAATCTTTAGTTGCATGTGGGATCTAGTTCCTCGACTAGGGATCAAACTCAGGCCCCCTGCAAGGGGAGCCCAGAGTCTTAGCCACTGGACCAACAGGAAAGTTTCCCTTTCCTGTTTTTGACATTTTGTCATGGTTGGGAGTCTCCAGAATCAGACTCTCACAGAAGGATTCTAGTGCAAACTGAGGGGGTAATCCCAGGAAACTCAGCAAAGAAGCCGGAAAGTGAGAAGGAAAGGAAGCCGGAAAAAGCGTGTTCAGCTTCTCTAGTGACTCAGGGGCAAGGAATCCACCTGTCCGTGCAGGAGACACGGGTTTGATTCCTGGAGCAGGAAGATCCCCTGGAAAAGGAAATGGCAACCTGCTCCAGTATTCTTGCCTGGGAAATCCCGTGGACAGAGGAGAACCTGGCAGGCTACAGTCCACGGGGTTGAAAAGAGTCAGACGTGACTTAGTGACTAAACAAGAAGAAAAAAGTGGGTCATCAAGCCAGCTGCCACTGTGGGCACCGGGGGTCAATCCCCCTGAGACGATGTGGAGGGGTGGGCCAACACTGGCCAGAAGATGCGTGAAGCATGCCAAACTGGTTGTTTTAAACTTTCTAGTAACAACATTTAAAAAGTTAAAAAGAGAAAACTGATTTTAATCATTTATTCTACCTATTAAATCCAAAACATTACATTTCAACATGCAAACACTATTGAGATATTACCTTTTTTTTACCATGTCCTTGAAATCAATTTTATACTGGATTTGGACACTAAAATTTCATCCTGATGTGTATTTAGAGTCTGTAAAATTTGCAGTTGAAAAGTAGGTTTATGTAGCCAAGTTTTTCCAAATATAAAGGTCTTCCAGTAACTGAAGAGTATCATTTTTTTACTTTAAATGAATGAAAATCAAATATAATTGGAAATTCCTGTCCTCTGTCACACTAGCAACATTCTGAATGCTCAGGAGCCCACCTGTCTCTGGTGGCTGCTGCCCTGGATGGCACAGCTCAGAGTTACCCCATCTGAGGGACAGGAGCATGGGGCTCTTATCCATTTCATGGGCCTTGGTTGGCTAATGGTTTCAGACACCACTGACAACTGGGCGCACAAGCAAGTTAGGCACCAGAAGAAGCTTCTCGCAGAGAGGTCCAGGTACTCACAGTGAGAAGCCTCCTGCACGTCGAGATGAATGCCTCGGGAATGCAGGCGGAGCGCAGACCTCATCTACTGATCGTGTAGGGCCTCCATCTTGCCAGGTGTTGCCATGTTTATCAAGTCTTTTTTTGATCTCTTGGAAGGAGGCCATAAATCTTTTTTTTTTTCAGTTATCTCCCACAGGCACCTCTTTCCTTCCATTACCACTGGTGGTGGACCGTGTGTCTGAGGACTCGCCTTCACCAGCAGGGTATGAGACACAGCAACCTCCTTACAGCTTATTTGCAAATACTCAGGCATGAGGGTGGGTGCTGCCATATTTGGGGCCAATGGCATTTCTTATATTGCCAAATCCAGCTTAGTTTCTAAAACCAAATCTGATTTTCAGTTCAGTTCAGTTCAGTTGCTCAGTCGTGTCCAACTCTTTGTGACTCCATGGACTGCAGCACACCAAGCCTCCTTGTCCATCACCAACTCCTGGAGCTTACTCAAATTCATGTCCATCAAGCTGATGATGTCATCCAACCATCTCATCCTCTATCATCCCCTTCTCCTCCTGTCTTCAATCTTTCCCAGTATCAGGGTCTTTTCCAATGAGTAAGTTCTTCACATCAGGTGGCCAAAGTATTGGAGTTTCAGCTTCAATATCAGTCCTTCCAATGAACACCCAGGACTGATCTCCTTTAGGATGGACTGGTTAGATCTCCTTGCAGTCCAAGGGACTCTCAAGAGTCTTCTCCAACACCACAGTTCAAAAGCATCAATTCTTCTATGCTTAGCTTTCTTCATAGTCCAACTCTCACATCCATACATGACCACTGGAAAAGCCATAGTCTTGACTAGATGGACCTTTGTTGGCAAAGTAATGTCTCTGCTTTTGAATATTCTATCTAGGTTGGTCATAACTTTCCTTCCAAGGAGCAAGCGTCTTTTAATTTTATGGCTGCAGTCACCATCTGCAGTGATTCTGGAGCCCAAAATATAAAGTCTGTCACTGTTTCCACTGTTTCCCCATCTATTTGCCATGAAGTGATGGGACCGGATGCCAAGATCTTAGTTTTTCTTAGTTTTCTAAAATCTGATTTTAGGTAGAAAGAATTTAACATCCAACTTAATACTCCAGGACTTGGTATTTAAGTCTCTCTCCATTCTTAGTTTAGAGCTTAACCATGAGACCCTTGTACCCATGAGACCCATTCAAACGTGTCCCATAGTTTGATTGCTTGATTCTCTGGCCCGGTCTCTTGTTCCGAGGCTCAGCTTGGCTAATGGCTCTATTTCCTAACTTCAGGCAGAATACAGTCCACTACTCAGTTCCCCCGGCTGTGTCCTACGCTTGTCTGAAGTGTCTCTGGAGGCCTTGCGGTTCTGCCCTCTCCCCATCATTCTTCGGAGCTTTGTGCGGTTGTGCCCTCCAGCCGTCACTCCACAGCGCTTTTTGTGGTTCTGCCCTCCCCCCAATCACTCCGCTGCGCTTTTTGGGTCTTCGTTACGCTGTGCTTTCTGGACTGTGCAGCGCTAAGCCCTGTGGTCCCAACGTGCTGCCCGCCAGACCGCATCTCCCCCAAGCCCTCCTTCCCGGTCTGCGCCATCTAACTGGAAGCACCTGGCTTCAGGTTGCGGTCTCCATCACCATATCCCACACCACCACACTCGATCCAGTCACAGGTACCACAGAGCAGGAAAGCATCTGCCTTCAAACATCCATGAGCATGTGTAAACTATTGTTCCTTCTCTTCCTTTCTGACCTAGTCTGCGTTACGGAGTCTGACTCATTTCTTGAGATCCTGTATTCGAGCTGCCAACATTTGCTGAAGAAAATCCATAACTGTCCTCCATGGAGTCAGAAGCTAGGGGACAAAAGCAGATGACGATGCTCCGAGCCTCCAGTAGTTTCAGGCAAAGTAGAGGGAAGACTCGTAAGCATGACCGAGCTGGAGAACGTGGAGACCGGCAGACTCCACCTGCGAGGGGCCGGGAAGGGAAGTACGACGGTCACTGTGGGAGGCGTCTTTCTTGTTGCAGCTCCTCCACTCTGCCATGGCGTAAGCGCAGCTACAGACCACAAACGGGCGTGGCTGTGTTCTGATGAAACTATTGGACATTGAAAGGGACACTAATTTCGAATTTCACGATTTTTCCACATCATGAGATACTATTGCCCTTTTTTGCTTTTTTCCAAACATTAAAAATATAGAATGAAAACACCATTCTTAGCTTGCAGACTATACAGAAACAGGCGGTGAGCAGGTGTGTTTTGCTGCCATAGTTTCCCGACTCAAGAATATAATTGAGAACTTGGCTGGGTGGCTCAGATCCAATGGTACACAAGTTTAAGGAAGAGAGGGAATCGCTGAGATCCCTTCATCAGAAAGTCAAAATGCAAACTGAATCTAGAAGGCAGTAAAATAAGTCAGATGATGAACGGAGACAAGAGTATTCAGTCAGTGGCAGCGTAATCCAGGAGAGGTGAGCTGACTGTGGTGCGTCAGTGATGAAGGAGGCAATGCTAAAAGCCCCTTGCCGTGCTGTGCTTGGTCGCTCAGTTGTGTCCGACTCTTTGAGACCCCGTGGACAGTAGCCCACTAGGCTCCTCTGTCCATGGGATTCTCTAGGCAAGAATACTGGAGTGGGTTGCCATTTCCTCCTCCAGGGAATCTTCCCAACCCAGGGATCAAACCCAGATCTCCCACATTGCAGGCGGATTCTTTACCATCTGAGCCACCAGGGACGCCCGAGAATCCTGGAGTGGTAGCCTATCCCTTCTCCAGGGGATATTCCTGATCCCAGAACCAAACCAGGTCTCCAGCACAGCAGGTGAATTCTTTACCAGTTGAGCTACCAGGAAAGCCCAAAAAGGTCCGTATGGTTCACCAATTGTTGGTTATCTGTTGATTATGTACGCTTGGCCATAAAGCTGAGAAGACAAAACGAAATGTTGCTTCTTCTCTATATCCTCTCCTTTAGAATGGCTTTTAGAAACACACTGAAACTTGTTCTAGCCTCTGGAACTTGTGAACTCCCGCAATTATCTTCTTCTCCATACGTCTTCCATCTTTACTCTGGACACTTTCCTCGGATCTGTTTTCTATTATCTGGTGCTTATTCTCAATAGTGTCTAATCTGCTCTGGAACACTTCCACCGAGATTATGACATATTGGTATTTGGCCTCTAGGTTATTTTAAGAATTCCGTTTTCTTCAAACTTCATTTCCTAGTTTTATAATGACCTTGTTTTGAATGCAGTATTATAACTCAGTTTTCTCTTTAAGCCAACCAAATAGACCTATTTTATAGTCCAGTTTGGACTGTTTTATTTTTCTCTAGGTTTTAGGGTATAGACTTTATTGTTTGTTTCTCATGATGCCTTGTTTCTTTGGGCAGGGTATAACTTCTGATAGAAAGTGCCTATTCAGTGGGGTTTTTGCTGGAGAGACCTTTATGAAAGTGTCCTTCCAAAGTGGTTTTGCTTTTGTACTTGCAAAGCCCATAGAGGTTTTGCTCATTCCATAACCATTTCTACATTAATGTCTTACCTGCTATACCATATGAGTAATATAAATTTAAATCCCACAACCACAAAGAGTACAGGCTTGAGTTTGATATCTTATGAAGTAATGATTTTCCCATTCATGACCCAAACATAAGACACATTTTCCTAACACCTCCCTAAAGCTACTAGTTAGAGTTTTCTAGCCCCTCAAGCTCCTTACCCAGCATTAGCCTAAACTTTCATTTCCTGCCCCAGGCATTACGACTTCAGGCCCCACTGTAAATCCATGGGTCTCATATATCCACAGATCATTGCTTTCTGTTCCATAACTGCGGACTGCCCTTCCATTTGAGTTTACCTGTGTATTTCACACACGTCATTATATTTTGTCTAACATTTCTGTCCTTGGAGGACAAGGGGAGCCTTACCGTGCACTTTCGTCTGACAAATTCTCCAAAAGACCCAGTGGTTTTTGTGTTCAGGTTGAGGACATAAAAATATGTGAGGGTCAAGAGGATGAAGATTTTAAATGTGGACAAAGAGTGTGTGAAGGATTTAAAGAAGGGAAGTCAGATCCCTCCAGAGACACAGAGGACCGAGACGTCTTTGGGGTATACATGTTTTATTTATTTTTAATTGCTAATTTTCAAATAATTTTATATTTCCAGAAGATCTGCAGAGATAGTACAGAGGTGCCGTATACCCTTCACCCAGCTTCCCCCAGGGTTAGCATCTCACATAATGATGGTGCAGTGGTCAAAAGTAGGAAATTAACAGTTACGATGCCAGTCACTACATTTCAGACTTTATTCAGGTCTTACCAGTTTTCCACCAATGCTCTTGTTTTGTTCAAAGCCCACTCCAGGACCCGGACTGTATTACATGTCGTGTCTCCTGCTCCACCCTCAGGCTGGGACATTCCCTCAGTGCGTCCCTGGGTGTCATGACCTTGACCTTCTTGATGAGTGCTAGTCAATTATTTCGTAAAACGCTCCTCCATTCGCGGTTGTTTGGCGGCTTCTCACGATCAGGTGAAGGCTGTGCACTGATAGGGATGGTCTCACAGAGCTGGGGGCCCTTCCGAGTGGCCCCCTCAGGGTTCCACATCCAGTTGTTGCTGTCTAGTCACTCAGCCGTGCCCCACTCTTTTGTGACCCCGTGGACTGTATCCCACCAGCCTCCTCTGTCCGCGGGATTTCCCAGGCAAGAGTACTGGAGTGGGCTGCTGTTTTCTTCCCCAGGGGATCTTTCTCTCGCAGCACAGGTGGATTCTTTACCACTGAGCCTCCATATCCTATCCAAGTGATATTAAACTTGATCCCTTGGTCAAGCTGGTATCTACTGTGTTTGTAGCTTCTATAAAGTTACTCTTTTTCCCTTTGTAAATAATAAATATCTGAGGAACAATATTTTGAGACTATGCAAATATCTATTTTCTTTTTAAACTTTTGCCCACTCATTTTAGCATATATAGATGAATCTTGCCTAATTTTTACTCATCTCGCCTTATTTTTACTAATTACTAACATTTTAACTCATGTTCTAGTGGTCTACTGATGACTTGCTATTTCTTTCGTTCCTTTCTCATTTATTAATGGAATTCTTCTGTAAGAAGGAGCTATCCTTTCTCTATCATTTACTTATTCAATCATTTATCTATGTCAGTATGGACTTCGGAGTAACCATATCATTGTCGCATAATCCAGTGTTTTATTTCGTTACTGAAATGGTTCTTGCTTTGGTCGCTGAGAGCAATTCCAAGCTGGCACCATGCCCTTTCCGCCTGCTGGCGTCCTTAGTGTTTCCTTACATTTTGGTAACTACAGGATTCCCCAGACTCACCTTGCACCCCCCCTGCCCTAGCCCTGGAACCAGTCACTTCTCCAAGGACCTGGGTAGATGTTTTAAACCATAGGAGTGGGTAGTTTAGAACCCTCCACTTTCATCCAGGGGATGACAATTGGAAATTGGGTCAGAAAAGAAATTGGGAGGAATTTGGGGAAGCCCAGCACTCAGGGCTTGAGTAGAGAAGATTCTCAGAGAAGTGGGGGTAAACGTAGAGCTGGGCGTCAGCGAAGCCATGAAGACAGCTCCGTGGAGCATCCTGTCCCACCGCCTCAGCTCCGGGGAGCATCCCGCCTCGTCACCTTATCTCAGTGTTTCCCCTTCCAGCCGGATCGCCAGATAGCTTCACGCCCCGGGTGCACCAAACTCTGAGGAGTGGCGGTAAACACAACGACAACTAACAAATTCAGCCAATGGACTCAGCCCCTCCTCTCTCCAAGGGAAATGTTCCCCATGCTTCCTCAGGCTGATTCCCACTCATCCTTCCAAAGCAGGGCAAGCTGCACCTTTTCAGCCCAAATTTATCATTTGCTTTATGCAAATACCTTGGCTCTCATCTCTTCAGTCAATTGATGTTTGGACTATATTCTTAGATTTTTTTTCCCATTTGTTTCATGTTACTTGTTCCCCAAAATACTGTAGCTCCTTTAGATAAGGGGCCAGACCTCACTCCCTCTGGTATGCTCAGTAGTCGACAATATCTAAATACCAAGTAAGCATTTAATAAATATGTCATTTGACATTCATATTAATAAATCAAATGGTATATTGAGTCATCAAAGAAATAGTTGAGCATTGGGAAGAGTCCAGGAGCTATCTTATCTATGCAGGAATGTTAAAAACTGCTCCTTAAGATGCAAAGTTAGAATAGTTATTACTTATGGCTTTGATGATATTCCAAGAAAATACAATCCTGAGCCATGGCAATTCTTATTTCTCACCAGGAAATAACTCATTAGGCTATTTATGGCCTACCTATTAATAAAGCAAGTATTTTATATGGCCACGTCTTGCTTTTTTAAAAAAATAAAAACTATCTTATCTATTTCCATTTTTAAAATCAAGTACCTGTTAGAGAATTACTAGTATATAAAGCTATCAAATTTTCAAAAGACAAATAGGGGCAAATTAATAATTGTGTTTTTTTTAGATAAATACCTTTGCTTTTCATATTAAAATAGCATGTTCAGTTCAATTCAGTTGCTCAGTCCTGTCTGACTGTGTGACCCCCATAGACGGCAGCCCACCAGGTTCCCCTGTCCCTGGGTTCTCCAGGCAAGAACACTGGAGTGGGTTGCCATTTCCTACTCCAGGGGATCTTCCCAACCCAGAGATCAAACCCATGTCTCTTGTGTCTCCTGCACTGGCAGCAGATTCTTTTCCACTGCAACACCTGGGAAGCCCTTTATAACACTATGTATATAAATATATATAGTCTGTAAAAATTACTTTGTGTTTTTTCCATTTAATGTTTCCTATTTTTCACATCATTAAATACTTTCTACACTATTTCTTTTGTAATAGTAAATGGAATTTTACAGATTTAATTTATTATATTACACTAGTTTCTATGCTTTGACATCAGGTGTTCCCAACATTTCCACAATATATGCTGCACTGAACATTCTTGTTCCTTTGCACAATTTTCTAAAAGTGACGTGTGAATGGCTCTACACAATTTGTGGGGGGTTTTGTTTTTGTTTTGAATCCCATCACCACCTGTTGTTCCAATTTACTATCTCAATCAGCAGTAGTTAAAGCAACTATCAAACAATATATCATCTCATATTTTTAAAGGAACTTTGCTCCTCTCTTGAGAGTCTCCAAAAAGATGATAAAATAAAGCTATATTTTCTTTTTCCTATTATGGGAGTACCATTTTCCCTGAAACTTTGATTAATTTTTTAATACTTTGCTTCTTGCTATAAAAAATGCACAATGACACACATTATTGAGTGTGAGTCACAAAAAAAGTACAAGGTCATCCAAAGCAAAAAAGTTCAAGGGAACAAGGCAAAGGCAGGAAGAACAAAACATGAAATTTATAAATTAGGCTCCTACGTGTAAATCTCTGGTCAAGAACAATTATTTTTTAAGTAAGTTGTCTTGCTTTCGTTGGTATTATCAGTATGTTTTCATGAAAGATAATCTTCTGCACTTTTTTTTCAGATTCACCTGTTTTTCTTGTGAAAAGGGAATCAAGGTTTTATGTACACAAATAACTGAGGGATAGTTGTCCCATTTAAAAAATATCTCCCAGTAGAAATGTGCTCATTGGTTCTTTATCTGTCATTATTTATGCACTATACAAATAGCAATAAGGCCAAGAGAAAGGAAAATACAAATTCATGAATATCTCAGTTCTGCCTGAACTTCAAATTTAGTTTCATGAATTATCCTTTCCTGTTTGGGATATAAGTCTTTGTTGCCAATATGCATATTAGATGTACGTAGTGTGCAACATTGAGATGGCAATTCAATAATTTTCAACGATAAATTTTCATGCCAAGAGACAAATGAACACACACCCTTAAAGAAAGAAGTAGCTGATATATACACTTCCTCATTGCTATAGCTAAAAGCCTGAAGAGCAATGTAGCTTTACTTACTTTCAAAAATTTGCATAGTTTTCAGGTACAATCTACTTTCTTTCCCCTTCGAGATCTGAAAGGCTGGGGACGATTTCAACCTACTTTTTTTCCTGTTCATCCATCAACCGTGGGTGAGAAAAATCTCTACAAGTTTGCTTTAAACTGAAAAGTCCTTTAAACTAATACTGAATTCTTCAAGTATAAAGGAGATGAAGTTGGTGTGGAGGGAAAAAGAAACTCTGCTGATCCCCAAAAAGATACGAAGAAAGCCAAGAATTCCATAAGCAGTCTATTTGGCACTGGTCTTCGCACAGGAAAGAGCTATCAGTTCTAAATAGATCTGTGCTGCCCAGGATGTAGGAATCTGCACACAGGATCTCCTTTTGCTGGTTTCCATATTATTTACATTTTCTGCAAGTTGGATACTATGTATTGGTAAGATAAGCAACGTTGCTTCTTACACTAAGAAGTAGTGGGTGAAAGATGTGATAAGTGATTAGCAGACTCAGGTCTACTTCTGACAAATGCATCACAGTGTTTATAAATCACATAGGCGATTGCCAGCGTGCCTGCAGGACAACTGAGCGAATCTTCCAGAAAAACGCCTCACAGTTTCAACGCTACGAGAGGGACTCTAAATGCACGTTACACCTTGGAAGATCTCACTGGCGAGGGGTACAAACATGCACAGACACACACAGAGTGCTTAACTCTCCTTGTAATGTTCCAAATTCTAAAAGTGTGTTTTTCAACTGGCATGAGTTATCTCTATGATACTGGCAAATTACCTGTTTTTCTAGCTTAAATTTTTGGAAGAGCTTTTTTGTAGATTGAGTGTGTACTGAAAAAAAAAAAAATCCATTATTTTCCAGAAACCATAATCATCAGAAACTTTTGGAGGAGAGAAGAGATTTGTGTAAATTGGCAATTGACAACTCAGTGCTTTTGAGAGCTTTCCTTCCTCCTTAATAGAAGATATTGAATTTTTTCTTTCCAGTGAAAGGGTATAACTAGATACAATGCCTCTTATTTGGGGCCTTAAATTAAACTTCGCTAATATCCAGTGAACGCCTGGATGGCCCATCTTTCGCTCCATCTCAGCGTGTATACTAATGTCATATTCTGATGCTTGTGCTTCGTCTGTGACTTGTTAGATTTATTTCTGGTCTTGCGGAGGTGCTGCGCATTTCCTGTATCTTCAAGGCTCTGATCAATAAGCACTTTCCCGAGGCTTCCTGTGCTAAGGGGAGCAGAGATACCCCAGAAAGAGCCCTGACTCTTTCTACTCAGGCACCAGCAGCAAAGCATCGTTGGGGATTTATATTAACCTACCATCTATGCCATGACTTCCTTCATCTGAGGAAGTCCACTCTCCGGTGATGGTGATGTTGTTGTTACAGCAAGATTGTAAAGACAAAGGGAAATAGTTAATGTTCAGACTGTTGTCGTCTAGTCGCAGAATTGTGTCTGACTCTTTTGGGACCCCATGGACGGCAGCCCACCAGGCTCCTCTGTCCATGGGGTCTCCCAGGCAAGAGCCCTAGAGTGGGTTGCCATTTCCTTCTCTAGGGGTGTCTTCCAGAACCGACTGAGCCTGCATCGTCAGCATTGGCAGGCGGATTCTCTACTACTGAGCCAGCAAGGAATCCCGGTGTTCAGCCTACAAGAGCCACAATAAAATGTTTCATCTTGCGAAAGGTAAGACTTGGAAAGCCAGGCTTTGTTAAGAGAAGATTTTCTACCGGCCCCATCTTTCCCTTTTTCACCCTATCAAGAAGCAGGTGAGTGCAGAGCATAAGATTTTTCCATAGAGTAGCAATGATCTGTAGTCCACCTGTTACTTAGACTGTGGAGTTTTCCCTTCAGTGTTTACTTATTTATTTGGAAGTGACTACAGATTTACAGAAGAGCTACAAACATGGTACCAAGAGTTCTCCTGTACCCTTCCCCCAGCTGTGCATAAGGGTTAAAATTAAGAAAGGGACATTGGCACCATACTCAGACTTTATTTGGATTTCCTGGTTTTCTGCTAATTGTCTTTCTTTCTTTCAATTCACGATATCACCTGGAATCTCGTGCACGAGTCTCCTCTAAGCTATGATTTTATGTATCTTAGTCTTTCCTTGTCTGTCTTGATCTCTACAGTTTGTTTGTTTATTTGTTTTTGGCCAAGCCGTGTGCCACGTGGGATCTTAGTTTCTCAACCAGGGATCAAACCCCCAAGCCCTGCCTTGGTAGCACTGAGCCTTAACACCTGGGCTGCCAGGAAAGTCCCGTGGTCTCTATAGTTTTAAAGCAAATGGGGTAGAGATTTTATAGACTGTCCCTCAATCTGAGTTTATCCAATATTTTCTCACAATAAGGCTAAATGTGTATGTTTTGGGGAAGAATACCGGAAAGGTGATGTTAAGCCATGAGTGGTATTCTTAATGGACAAAGACAAGATGTGGAGGAAAGAAAAGGCCAGAAGTTTGTTGCTTCTGGTCCCAAGAGAAGGTAGGGAGAGAGGGAGACAGAAGAAGAGGAACTAGATAAGAGGGTAACACGGGATCGACTTTTCAGTATCTCCTCCACACACTTTTTGGGGCCAATCATCAGGGCAAGGGCATCTCTGTAACATCTAGGTAAGTGTAGTGTGAGAGAGGCCACTGGGTTAGGGGGTCACTTTCCCAGATTTAGGCTCTAGGCAGTGACGTGCTGGTTAACACTGAATAACTGGCCTTGGGGGGGGCGGGGTGAGGGTGGAGGTGTGGGAGGGTGGAGCCCTGATTATAATGTTTGCTCATTTCCATGGTGTAACCATCTAGCCTTGGCCAGTGTGAAACTATCAACGTCATGTTACTGAACAGAAGTGAGAAGGACTGTGTTTTAGTTCACTCTTACATAATATTTCCACCACACATCTATAACAACTATGCTGTTTAGTTGCTAAGTCATGTCCGACTCTGCAACCCCATGGACTGCAGCCCACCAGGCTCTTCTGTCCATGGGATTCCCCAGGCAAGCATACGAGAGCGAGTTGCCATTTCCCTCTACAGGGGATCTTCCCAAACCAGGGATCGATTCTGCATCTCCTGAATTGGCAGGCAGATTCTTTACCAGTAAGCCTCCTGGGAAGCCATACAAATATAGATAATAGTAAAATGCAGTAAAACAATAGAAAGCAATGATTCTGAGTATTAATCAACAGAATCCCATGGAAGGGAGGAGCCTGGTAGGCTACAGTCCATGGGGTCGCAAAGAGTCGGACACGATTGAGCAACTTCACTTTCACTTTTCACTAGCTTTTAATAGAATTCATTTAAAGATATGTTAGTATCATTTAACTTGTAATAGTGGCTCTGTTTCACTTAGAGCCAGACATCCTGGAGTGTGACGTCAAGTGGGCCTTAGGAAGCATTACTACAAACAAAACTAGTGGAGGTGAGGAAATTCCAGCTGAATTATTTCAAATCCTAAAAGATGATGCTGTGAAAGTGTGGCACTCAATATGCCAGCAAATTTGGAAAATTCATCAGTGGCCACAGGACTGGAAAAAGTCAGTTTTCATTCAAATCCCAAAGAAGGGCAATGCCAAAGAATGTTCAAACTACCACACAATTGCACTCATTTTACATGTTAGGAAGGTAATGCTCAAAATCCTTCAGGTTAGGCTTCAGCAGTATGTGAACCAAGAACTTCCAGATGTTCAGGCTGGATTTAGAAAATGCAGAGGAACCAGAGATCAAACTGCCAACATCTGTTGGATCATCAAAAAAGCAACAGAATTCAAAAAAAAACCATCTACTTCTGCTTCATTGAATACATTAAAGTCTTTGATTATGTGGATCATAACAAACTGTGGAAAATTCTTCAAGAGATGGGAAGACCAGACCACCTTGCCTGCCTCCTGAGAAAACTTTATGCAGGTCAAGAAGCAACAGTCAGAACCAGACATAGAACAATGGACTGGTTCCAAATCGGGAAAGGAGTACAACATGGTGGTGTATTGTCACCCTAATTATTTAACTTATACGTAGAGTACATGGTGCGAAATGCTGGGCTTCATGAAGCTCAAACTGGAATCCACATTGCTGGGAGAAATATCAACAGCATCAAATATGCAGATGACATATCCTAATAGCAGAAAGTGAAGAAGAACTAAAGAGCCTCTTGATGAAAGTGAAAGAGGAAAATGAAAAAGTTGGATTAAAATTCAACATTCAAAAAACTAAGATCATGGTATCCAGTCCCATCACTCCATGGCAAATCAATGGGGAAACAATGGAAACAGTGACAGACTTCATTTTCTTGGGCTCCAAAATCACTGCAGATGGTGACTGCAGCCATGAAATTAAAAGATGCTTGCTCCTTGGAAGAAAAGCTATGACAAACTTAGTATATTAAAAAGCAGAGACATCACTTTGCAGACAAATGTCCATATAGTGAATGCTGTGGTTTTTCCAGTAGTCATGTATGGATGTGAGTGGGACCATAAAGAAAGCTAAGTGCCAAAGAAGCGATGCTTTCAAACTGTGATGCTGGATAAGACTCTTGAGAGTCCCTTGAACAACAAGGAGATCTAATCATCCAATCCTAAAGGAAATCAGCCTTGAATATTCACTGGAAGGACTGATGCTGAAGCTGAAGCTTCAATAATTTGGCCACCTGATGTGAAGAGTTGACTCATTGGAAAAGACCCTGATGCTGGGAAAGATTGAAGGCAGGAGGAGAAGGGGACGATAGGGGATGAGATGGTTGGATGACATCACTCACTCGATGGACATGAGTTTGAGCAAAGCTCCAAGAGATAGTGAAGGACAGGGAAGCCTGGTGTGGTGCAGGCCACGGGGCGGCAAAGAGCCAGACACGACTAAACAACTGAACAAACACAGACAGTCGGAGTGCAGAATTCCAAAAGCAAAACCTGAGCGGAAAGCCCTCCCCAGAGTGTCCCTATCCTAGGGGATTCTGAGCTTTCGGCCGAGCACCACATCCCATGTGGACCAGAAGCAAGGATGCAGAGACAGCTGTAGAAGGTATACAGACTTAGAAAGTGACCCTGTCTCCTTGAGGCTTTTGTGTGGGAAGCAGGGGTCTCTGGAGTTTCTCTCTTCCCCATTGAGACCACTGGTGGACTAGCAGAGGTCTAAGACAGCATATTCAAAAGCAGAGACATTACTTTGCTGACTAAGGTCCGTCTAGCCAAGGCTATGGTTTTTCCAGTGGTCATGTATGGATGTGAGAGTTGGACTGTGAAGAAGGCTGAGCACCGAAGAATTGATGCTTTTGGACTGTGGTGTTGGAGAAGACTCTTGAGAGTCCCTTGGACTGCAAGGAGATCCAACCAGTCCATTCTGAAGGAGATCAACTCTGGGATTTCTTTGGAAGGAATGATGCTAAAGCTGAAACTCCAGTACTTTGGCCACCTCATGTGAAGAGTTGACTCATTGGAAAAGACTCTGATGCTGGGAGGGATTGGGGGCAGGAGGAGAAGGGGATGACAGAGGATGAGATGGCTGGATGGCATCACGGACTCGATGGACGCGGGTCTGAGTGAACTCCGGGAGATGGTGACGGACAGGGAGGCCTGGTGTGCTGCGATTCATGAAGTCGCAAAGAGTCGGACATGACTGAGCGACTGAACTGAACTGAACTGAAGGTCCGAGAAAGAGATCATGGGTTGGGGTGGGGGCAGGTGTGGAGCTTTGACAGTAGGGGAAACTTCCAAAGTGACAGCAACAGAAGTGTGCAGCACACATCATCTCGAAAGATCAGTGGAATCTAGTCACGTTTCAATGATCTCAATTTCAGGCAGAAGATGAATTCAGCCCTGCTATAGAAAAGATTCTATAGAAGGGCTTCCCTGCTGGCTCAGATGGTAAAGCATCTGCTTGCAATGCAGGAGACCTGGGTTTGATCATAGGTTGGGAAGATCTGCTGGAGAATGAACTGGCAACCCACTCCAGTACCCTTGCCTGAAAAATCTCATAGACAGAGGAGCCTGGCAGGCTATAGTCCATGGAGTCACAAAGAGTTGGACACGACTGAGTGGCTTCACTTTCTATAGAAAAAATTTGGAGCCTCCAGAAAACAATGCATAATCCAAGGCTGTCACAAGTATACAAAAACACCCCCCTCGTATACCCAGGTGCCATCTCAGGAAAGAGACGGACAAGGGAGAAAGAGAATCTGAGAGTCATCTCAAATTACATAAAGCCACTCAAAAGGCAGTCTATCAGCAGGGCCAGTGTGTTAGCTACCTGAGGGGAGATACATAGAGGCGAGTCATGTTCAGGAATTTGTATCATGAAATGACATTGCCTTGACATCCTAGCATGTGATCAGTGGGTGGGGCTTGTTGAACAAGACATAGACCAGTTCAGTTGTGCCGAACTGGTGTGGCTGGGTGCTCTCGGCACAAGCTGCATTCTTATCCTACACTGGAAGACCATGTGTTGGATCCATGATCCACTGGAAAGATCAGTCAATTCGAGAAGCATTCTTCTCAGAGAGGATGGTTTTGAAATCATCGCCTTTGGATGGGAAGACAGTGTCGAGTCATTTGTGAGAGGGTGTCAGTGTGTGTGCCTAGGACCAATAATATCAGCGTCGTCCTTGAACACCTTGGAAACACAAAGTTTAAGTCTCCACCCAATGCACTGAATCAGAAACCCTGGAGGTGGGCCCAGCAATCTGTGTTTTAACAAGCCCCCTAGGTGATTCAGTTGCAAGCCTGCATTTAAGAGCCACTAGTTAGAATGTTTTAAGTGAAAGAATTATGTTCAAGCTGGAAGAGAATGAAACATGATTAATTAAGTGCAAATTATGTCCGCGAGAATGGAGAGCTGGAGCCCAGGAAAAAGAGCAGATCAGGTAGAGGAGAAAACAACTTTCTCTGCATATCAGAGTGATATGCAAATAGAAAAGCTGATGATGGTTCTTCACTGTTCTCTACAAGCTTAGCAGTAGGGCTGCGGTTCCTCGTTTCCAAGTATCACTCGTTTCCCAGTCCTCTGAGGCTTGTTTTTAACCAAAAAGGGTCACAGTAGTAGGAACAGAAGAGCGTTTGCTTCGGCTTTGCTCTCGCCACAGCTGGTGGATTTCTGGCTCTCCTCACGTTCCCTACAATTACCACTGTTAATCGCTCAGGAGGCCCCTCTTGGCTGCTTTGGGTCATCCATCTCTTCCCTCTCTGCTGTCTGTTCTGGATACTCCAGCATCTCATCTTTCCTGATGCTTCTGTTCCTTCTCTGGATGACTGATATGGTTTTTGGCTTTGAATCTGGCTGACCTGGACATAAATCATATCACAGCCAAGAAATTGCCTCTACTTTCCATCAGTGCTACATTTTCTTATTGGGGGAACCCAACTGGAGCTCACAGGATCTTCTAAGACTGTCTTTTTCAAACTGATGTTTTGCAAATCACTCAGGGCTCCTGTTCTAGTACAGGTCTAGTCCTGCAGGTCCAAAAGTGAGTGAAAGTTGCTCAGTTATGTCCAGCTCTTTGCGACTCCATGGACTGTCCATGGAATACTCAAGAAAAGAACACTGGAGTGGGTAGCCGTTCCCTTCTCCAGGGGCTCTTCCCAACCCAGCAACTGATCCCAGATCTCCCACACTGCAGGTGGAATTTTTACCGGCTCAGCCACCAGGGAGCTGCCCCTCTAATAAGCTCCCAGGTGATGCCGCCTTTGAATCTGCAGACAGTTACTTTGAGAAACGGCTTTAGAGCAGTAGTTATTCCGCTTTCACCACGTCTTCTCCCAGGCCTTGAATATAGGTTAGGGAGTGTAGCCACGGGGTGACCAGTTGTCCTAGTTTGACAGGGCTTGTCCTGAACACCATGTGTCTTGGGATACCCCACAGTCCTGGGCAAACCTAGTGACTGGTCATCCCCAAAGCCCCAGAGCCACTCTAAATAGTCCTCATTCTGCTTCTCCCTAACTTCCTGCCCATCCGACCCTTGGATTTTTGCTTCTTGACTCTCAAGATAAATGTTTTCTCTTGAGGCTCTTCATTTCTCTTCCATGAGATGTCCTGTCCTTTGGCAGACCTGTCTCCACCAGCCCTGAAGACAAAACTGAATTTGCACCCTGTGTGTTTAGTTAGCCCAGTCTCAGGAAGAGTTGCCCATTTAACTTGGTTTGGAAGGTCCCAGGTAACATTTCCCCAGAGTTCATCAGAACTAGGAGGCCTCTCTGAGATTGGCTGGGCCCCATTTGGACAGTTAATTCCTGTGCTTTCACATAAGCGTTCTCATGCCTTCTGCTCTGCAGACCCAGCAAGCTTTCCCAGTGCCTGGGAGCAATGCCCATTCTGTTTTGCTGCTTAGGTGACAATGTGGACGTTATCTGCAATTAAAAAAAAAATTCAACTCTGAGGATTGGTAGATATGTATTTTCCAGTATTGCTACTAGTCCTTTGTACATTGAAACCATTAATTCTTCTAGGCCCAACTTCATGCCTTATCATATCAGAAATACAGCTCTGATTATGTCCATCAACAGCCAAATACCTTCATTAACACTGAATTTCCAGGAGAGTCACTTCTAAAATCCCCACCGAAGTACAAAGCAATGGTTTGCAAAAATCTACTATGCATCGTAATGACCTAGAGGGACTGATTGCCAAAACACAGATTACCAGCTTCACCCTTGAGTTTCAGATTCAGTTGCCCTGGGTGGGGGCCCAGAAACTTGCATTTCTAACTAGTTCCCAGGTGATTCAGACGCTGCTGGTTCACAGACCATGGTCCAAGAACCACCAGCCAAGTGGACACATTCTATCCCATCACAGATTGCTCTCCTAACACCCAGCGACAGAACATGCTTTCAAGGGCAGCCCTTGATTCCCGGTTCATGCTGTATGCTTTCCCACTCTGTGCTAGCATTTCGCTTCATTCATGGATTCACTCATTCATTGTCTTAATCTGCTCAGGATGCTATCACAGAATACCGCAGACTGGGTGGCTTAAGCAACAGACATTTATTTCTCATCTCTCTGGAGGCTGGTCGTCCATGATCAAGGTGCCCGCAAGTTTGGTTCTTGGTGAAGACATCGGCTGGATCATCGAAAAAACAAGAGAGTCCCAGAAAAACATCTATTTCTGCTTTATTGACTATGCCAAAACCTTTGACTATGTGGATCACAATATAAACTGTGGAAAATTCTGAAATAGATGGGAATACCAGACCACTTGACTGCCTCTTGAGAAACCTATATGCAGGTCAGGAAGTGACAGTTAGAACTGGACATGGAACAACAGACTGGTTCCAAATAGGAAAAGGAGTACGTCAAGGCTGTATATTGTCACCCTGCTTATTTAACTTATATGCAGAGTACTTCATGAGAAATGCTGGACTGGAAGAAACACAAGCTGGAATCAAGATTGCCAGGAGAAATATCAATAACCTCAGATATGCAGATGACACCACCCTTATGGCAGAAAGTGAAGAGAAGCTAAAAAGCCTCTTGATGAAAGTGAAAGAGGAGAGTGAAAAAGCTGGCTTAAAGCTCAACATTCAGAAAACGAAGATCATGGCATCCAGCCTCATCACTTCATGGCAAATAAATGGAGAAACAGTGGAAACAGTGACAGACTTTCTTTTTCTGGGCTCCAAAATTAGTGCAGATGGTGACTGCAGCCATGAAATTAAGACACTTACTCCTGGAAGGAAAGTTATGACTAACCTAGACAGCATTTTGAAAAGCAGATACATTACTTTGCCAACAAAGGTCCAACTAGTCAAGGGTGTGGTTTTTCCAATGGTCATGTATGGATATGAGAGTTGGACTGTAAAGAAAGCTGAGTGCTGAAGAATTGATGCTTTTGGACTGTGGTGTTGGAGAAGACTCTTGAGAGTCCCTTGGACTGCAAGGAGATCCAATCAGCACATCCTAAAGGACATCAGTCCTGAATATTCATTGGAAGAACTGATGCTGAAGCTGCAACTCCAATACTTTGGCCACTTCATGCGAAGACCTGACTCATTTGATAAGACCCTGATGCTGGGGAAGATTGAGGGCAGGAGGAGAAGGGGCCAACATAGGATGAGATGGCTGGGTGGCATCACCAACTCAATGGACATGAGTTTGGGTGAACTCTGGGAGTTGGTGATGGACAGGGAGGCCTGGCATGTTGCGGTTCATGGGGTTGCAAAAGTTGGACACAACTGAGCCACTGAACTGAACTGAAGACATACTTCCAGCTGGTAGACCACCCCTTTTGCACTGTATCCTGTGTCTTTTCCTCTTTTTCTAAGAGGCTCCACCTTCATGGCCTCATCTAAATCTAATTACCTCCAAAGGCCCCACCTCCTAATACCACCACATTGGGGATTTCAACATATGACTTTGTGGGGGACGCAGACATTCAGCCCAGAGCACTCATGGAGTCATTCATTCAATCAATGGTTCTTTATTTCATAAAAGTTTTTTACTCTCAGTTTTATTGAGGTATAATTGAAAAAAATTGTAAATATTCAAGACTTATGATATTTACATTAAATATTTAAAGGCTAAAGGAACAGGAGAAAAGGAAAGATATACTCATCTGAAGGGAGAGTTCCAAAGACTAGCAAGAGAGATAAGAAAGCCTTCCTCAGAGATCAATGCAAAGAAATAGAGGGAAACAATAGAATGGGAAAGGCAAGAGATATCTTCAAGAAAATTAAAGATACCAAGGGAATATTTCATGCAAAGATGTGCACAATAAAAGACATAAATGGTATGGACCTAACAGAAGCAGAAGATATTAAGAAAATGTGGCAAGAATACAGAGAAGAGCTATACAAAAAAGATGTTAATGCCCAGATAATCATGATGGTGTGATCACTCACCTAGAGCCGGACATCCTGGAGTCTGAAATCAAGTGGGCCTTAGGACACATCACTACAAACAAAGCTAGTGGAGGTGATGGAATTCCAGTTAAGCTATTTCAAATCCTAAAAGATGATGCTGTGAAAGTGTTGCACTCAATATGTCAGCAAATTTGGAAAATTGAGCAGTGGCCACAGGACTGGAAAAAGTCAGTTTTCATTCAAATCCCAAAGAAAGGCAATGCCAAAGGGTGTTCAAACTACTAGACAATTGCACTCATCTCACATGGTAGTAAAATTCTCCAAGCCAGGCTTCAATAGTATGCGAACTGAGAACTTCCAGATGTTCAAGCTGGATTTAGAAAATGCAGAGGAACCAGAGATCAAATTGCTAACATCTGTTGGATCATAGAAAAAGCAAAGAAAAAGCAACAGGAAAACATCTATTTCTGCTTTATTAACTATGCCAAAGCCTCTGAATGTATGGATCACACCAAACTGTGGAAAATTCTGAAAGAGATGGCAATATTAGACCATCTGACCTGCCTCCTGAGAAACCTGTATGCAGGTCAAGAAGGAACATTTAGAACTGAACATGGAACAACAGACTGGTTCAAAATTGGGAAAGCAGTACGTCAAGACTGTATATTGTCACCCTGCTTATTTAACTTATATGAAGAGTACTTCATGAGAAATGCTGGGCTGGATGAATCCCAAGCTGGAATCAAGACTGCTGAGAGAAATATCAATAACCTCAGATACGCAGCTGACACCACCCTTATGGCAGAAAGTGAAGAGGAACTGAAAAGCCCCTTGATGAAAGTGAAAGAGGAGAGTGAAAAAGTTGGCTTAAAGCTCAACATTCAGAAAACGAAGAAGGCATCTGGTCCCATCACTTCATGGCAAATAGATGTGGAAACAGTGGAAACAGTGTCAGACTTTATTTTGGGGGGCTCCAAAATCACTGCAGATGGTGATTGCAGCCATGAAATTAAAAGACATTTGCACTTTGGAAGAAAAGCTATGACCAACCTAGACGGCATATTAAATAGCAGAGACATCACTTGCCAACAAAGGTCCATATAGTCAAAGCCATGGTTTTTCCTGTGGTTGTGTATGGATGTGAGATTTGGACCATAAAGAAGGCTGAGCACCAAAGAACTGATGCTTTTGAACTGTGGTGTTGGAGAAGACTCTTGAGAGTCCCTTGGAGTGCAAGGAGATCCAACCAGTCCATCCTAAAGGAGATCTGCTAAGTCAATTCAGTCGTCTCCGACTCTGTGTGACCCCATAGATGGCAGCACACCAGGCTCCCCCATCCCTGGGATTCTCCAGGCAAGAACACTGGAGTGGGTTGCCATTTCCTTCTCCAATGCGTGAAAGTGAAAAGTGAAAGTGAAGTCGCTCAATTGTGTCCGACCCTCAGTGATCCCATGGACTGCAGCCTTCCAGGCTTCTCCATCCATGGGATTTTCCAGGCAGGAGTACTGGAGTGGGGTGCCATTGCCTTCTCCGTAAAGATCAGTCCTGAATATTCATTGGAAGGACTGATGCTGAAGTTGGAACTCCCAATTCTTTGCCCACCTGATGAAAAGAACTGACTCACTGGAAAAGACCCTGATTCTGGGAAAGATTGAAGGTGGGAGGAGAAGCAGATGACAGAGGATGAGATGGCTGGATGGCATCACTGACTCGATGGACATGAGTGTGAGCAAGCTCAGAGGGTTGGTGATGGACAGGGAGGCCTAGTGTGCTGCAGTCCATGGGGTCACACAGAGTCGGACACGACTGAGCAACTGATGAAGGTTTGCAGCATAATTTTTTGGTAAACTTCATGAAGCATTTTTTAAAGGCTGACAGCATCAGTTGTGCCCAGTGCTGTCATGAAGTTTATGGGCTAAGAGAAGAAAAAAATGTTCCCTTTTGCTTCACTGAGTGCTTCATGGTTTCCAAAGAGTTTCCACACTCAAGCTCCCATTAGATCCTCTCCAGAGCCCTGAAAGACCAACGGGCGCAGATCATTTCACACATTTTGCAGATGAAGGAAGTGAAGGGGAAGCGGTCCAGCCAAGGCACTCCCAACCTGGGTCTTGCCAGTCCCAGGTCAGTGATTCCCCTGCTCAAGCCCACAGCTTTAGTCTTGGCTCACTGTAGCCCCAGCTTCACTGTTGCCTGAACTGTACGTCTTCTTTAAAGCCCAGTACAGCCCTACCTCCTCCATGAAGCCTTCCCTGATAACCCTAATTGATAGAGTTTCTCTCCTTCTGGAGAAACTCTCATTTGAAAAGATACACGCCACCAGTGTTCACGGTGGGCTATTCACAGCAGCCAAGACATGGGAGCAACCTAACTGTGCATTGACAGATGAAAAGATAAAGAAGATTCGATGCATATATATGATGGGGTATCAGTCATTAAGAAGAAAGAAAGAACGGTGTTTGCAGCAACACGGGTGGACGCAGAGATTATCACACTACGAGAAGCAGATCTGTGCTCAGTCACTGAGTCATGGTCGGACTCGTTGAGACCCATGAGTGCAGCCCGCCAGGCTCCTCTGTCCATGGGATTCTCCAGGCAAGAATCCTGGAGTGCGTTGCCATGCCCTCCTCCAGGGGATCTTCTCAACCCAGGGATCAAACCCAGGTCTTCCACATTGCAGGAAGATTCTTTATCATCTGAGCCATCAGGGAAGCAAGGGAAGGAAGTCAGACAAAGACAAATCTCATGTGAAGTTGCTTACATGTGGAATCTAAAAAAAAAGGTACAGATAAACTTATTTACAAAAGAGAAATAGACTCACAGACAGAGAGAACTTCTGGTTACCAACGGAGAAAGGGGAGGAGTGTGGGATTAACGCATGCATACAACTATATCCAAGAGAGATAAACACGGACCTGCTGTATGGCACAGGGAACTATGTTCAATACCCTGTAATAACCTACAATGGAAAAGAACAGGAAGAAGAATATATATGCATAATTATAACTGAATCACTGGGCTCTACACTAGAAACAGATGCAACATTGTACATCAACTAACTTCAATTTAAAACCTAATAATTTCCCCTTCTTATAAAGGTAGTACTTTATTTTGTTTCTCTACTGGCATTTAAAAATATGTAGCCTCCCTTTCTCGACCCCAGTCTCCTTGGTAACAGGATTCATAGTTCACTCTCCTTTGTTCTCTTCCAAAGTAGTCAGTTCTTACGGTAGATGCTCATTAAAGCGCTGAGAAATGAATCAAGGCACGAAGGCTGGAGAGATGGAAACTTCACCTGTCTTCAGAATCAACAGCTCTACTCGTATGATAATCAATTTAGAATATATTTGAAGATGAAACCTGAGTTGTGTGTTATCTACACAAGCAGGGATGGGGAGGACTACCATTTATTAAGTGACTGCTGGGAACCAGGAGTTTTGTGGTATGACATGTTGCTGTCATAACCTAATAGATAAATACCATTGTTCCTATTCTCAAGTGGAGATACTGAGGCCCAGAATTGTTTAGAAATTTTCCCCAAGTTCAGACACTGATGGTTTGTTAAAGAGAGGACCAAACTCAATTCCATTTTACCTCATGTGGTAGCATAAACACAAGAAATCCCCTCCAGTTGCACTGTAAGAATAAGAAATTGTCTAGCATTTGGCTACATAAGAAACTAGTTCAAAATACAGTAATAATCTCGAGATCACCTTTTAGTAACATAGTCCGTCACCCTGTCTTTGACTTGGTTTAGCATTTGCTGGGTGAATCCAGGAGAGCCAAGCAGTCCATCCTAAAGGAGACCACTCCTGGGTGTACACTGGAAGGACTGATGCTGAAGCTGAAACTCCAATACTTTGGCCACCTGATGCAAAGAGCTGACTCATTTGAAAAGACCCCGATGCTGGGAAAGATTGAGGGCAGGAGGAGAAGGGGACGACAGAGGATGAGATGGTTGGATGGCATCACCGACTCAGTGGACATGAGTTTGGGTGAACTCTGGGAGTTGGTGATGGACAGGGAGGCCTGGCGTGCTGTGGTCCATGGGGTCGCAAAGAGGAGGACACAACTGAGTGACTGAACTGAACTGAACTGAGTGAATCCTTTGACCCATTTTCCCAAAAGAGGAAAGGAATTTCACGGCTACTATCACTGTTACTATTTTCTTGCTCTTCACGTGGTCAATCATCACTAATTGTGAAATGCTACCTGCTGACTTAGCAAACGTCTTCAAAAGTGGTATTGTGCACTAATAGAACCTAACTGTTAGAAGAGAGAGCGTGAAAGGCTCAGGGCCAATCCTGGAAGGAGGTGGAGGTGGATAAACCCAAGCCTGCCTTCATGAATCAAGGCGATAACAACTCCAGCAAAAATGAGAAACTCAGACGTTAAGGCAGTTTGTGAGGCATTTACCACTTCATAGAGCTGATCATTACGAGGGAGTATAACCAAGGGACATTATTCGTGAACGCCGTGGGGCCTGGGAGAGACAGGTACGGAGAGAGCCAGCATTAAGCAGAGCGCCGCTCACCTCGGAAGGTTCACCCCGGGTGCTTACAAGATGCAGGCTCAGAAGAGCAGAGGGCAGCCGCCCTGAAACCCAAGCAGACACGTCAGAGGGACTGCTCCTCCAGAGGCGAAAACGCCAATTGTCACCTTTCCTCTTGCAGGCACTGCGATACTTCACCTTGTCAACACCTGTCAGTACAAGTGGCAGAGGCTATTATAAGGTGTCCTGGCTTCATCAGCCCATTAAGATAGTTAGTACATCCTGGCATCTTAACAGTCGTTTGGGTTTCTGGTTTGGTTTTTTTGTTTTGTTTTGATTTTTTTTACTTCTCTGCAACTGTTTCAAGTTGTGAATAAATTCTACCAAAATCTAGACTCTTTGGATCTGCCGCGTGGGACAACGTTTCAAGGCACATCTTCAGGCTTTATAGGGCGTGCGGTTCATAAAACTCAAGTCACAACAAATGTCCCATTTCTTCAACAGCTGTCTACTGTCAGATCAAGGAGCTGCAGAGAGTTGCGCAGCTAGAGGAAGGCGGGACGGGGGAGGTAAATACATATTTTCTCTAACTCAAGGCTGGTGAGATGAATGTAATCCTGGCTTCAGTGGGCAGTTTCAATTGCTCATGCCCATGTCCTCAGAGACGGGACACAAGCAGAGAGATGGAGTTTCTTGAAAGTGGAAAAAAAAATAGAAATTTGATTTTTGACAATGCTCCTTGGAGAAAATTCACAAGTGTCCCTTCAACCAATAGTATGTAGGTTTCTAGAAATCTCTGCATTGGGTAATTCATAGTAAAGACAAAGTGCAACCTACATATAAAAACGAAACTTGTACTAGTGGAAGTCCTATCTAAGGCCCAGCTAAAGGGAAATGTCATCTTGTCTGGTCACTAAGGAGCTGTGAAGCAGTGAGGTTTATTTGTAAATTAACAATAACAATACTAGACGACACATATTTAAGTTCCACACAGTCTTCTAAGCACATTTAATCCTCTCAGTCACCCAATGAGGTAGGTGCTACAATTACCCTCATTTTACAGGATAAACTTAGAAACAAAAGTTCAACAATGTGCCCATGGTCACACACCTGATGAGCGCTGGCGCAGGCCACCTGGCTCCACAGTCCAGACTCTTACCCAATAAACGCGACAAGTTCTTCAACAACGGTGTATTTTTTAACATAAGAAACTTTATCCAAAGTTTGAGAATGTGAGAATGAAAGAAAAGAAATAGAACTGTGCTACAAACTGCCCATAATTGATTGGAAGTTATATTTTCTTCCACAATTTCTTATTGCTTTCTCTCTATCTTGCCTTGTTGCATGGACTATGTCATTTATTTTTATCTTCCACAATTATTTATAAAACAGATATTATGTTTCCCATTCAATTAGTATCTACAATAAATTGTTCACAACAATCTTTAAATACATTCTTACCTGATTATTTAAAAATAAATCAAAACTTTTAATGATTTTTTTTGTTTTGTCCAGTTTCTCTTTCCACATCATGATCATTAGCTACAGCCTCTTTATTTAAAAATTTTAAAACCTCCTTTTCAGAATTATTTTATTGAAAACATCGCTTCTTTAAGAAAAAAATCTAGTCACCACCATCAATTCTTAATCACTTCAATGTTCACTATACTTAATTCATTTATTACTTTATCTCCACCTTCAAGGCTTAGTTAGCACTAATCATTTTCCCTGAAATTTCCTATCCTTGAGTTTTCGTATTGTCTCACTTCTTGGTCCTCTAGAAGCTCTTTGCAATTTTTACAGAAAACACTCTTAGTTGTTCTATTTTCTGGTACTTTGCCGATTTTAAAATGTTCTGTTGTGTTTACACATAAGGCAGTAATTGGGTAGGCATAAAACTTGCAGAATCCAACTTGTTTCTCTAAAATTGCGTAGAAATTGACCAATGGTCTTAAAAAAGTTCTTGTTCTAAATAAGAAACATGAAGGTAATCTACAAGTGTGTGTGTGTGTGTGTGTGTGTGTGTGTGTGTTATGTATTCTTAGATACTTGCAGGAATTTTGTTTGTCCTAAAATTTAAAAATTAACCAGCCTATGACCAGACATATCTCTCCATTCCTTAATTTTGCCCAAAAGAAACCTTACAATATCACTATAGTTTTTATATAGAGAAAATGTCCTTCAGTTATAACTTTTTTACTTCTGATCCACTTGCTTTATTTTCAAGGAAACATCCATTATTTTATTCACAAATTTAAGAAATATTTATATAACACTAATAGTATATACTATATTAACTGCTCTGTTAGGGGTAGGGTTACAATAAGATGTTTATTGCTTTCAAGAAGCTTACATCCTAAGTGAGAGCTCCATAATTTGCCCATTTTTCTCTTATCCTTTGAACTTTTATTCATTTTCTTTGAATGTTTAGACTAGTTATGAAGTTTTTCTTCTTTATCCTTTATTTCCACTTTTGCAAAACAGAACTTTTATCTAATGAATGTTTTATTTAGTCACAATCTATGCTTAATTTTACCTGTTTAATTAAAAGCAATACAGTCTGTCCTGCTATACTATTATAATTGCATTCCTAAGAAGACTTGTATTATCAAAAGGCTATTATAAAAAAATTATTTCAAGGAGAAAAGGGACTAGGGGCTGAACAGTTTCAAATGCACAAAAACAAAATAATTTTTAGCACAGAAATGCCAATAAGTGCACTTTTATATCTGTTTTTAACTCAAATTATGATTAATAAAGTTTTCTTTCAAAATCAATAAATATAGTTCTCAACATTACTGACCAAGTAATGTTAGATTTACAATGTAAAGTAAGACCACATTTTAGACAAGGGGTTTCTAGGACCATGAAATAAATGGTTCCAGTTTGCAACTATCCCAGGTGAGGAAAGAACTCTAAGAGCAATTGAACAATGAGCCGTTCAAACATCTAATCCAACCATTTGTATGGAAGACTTTTGCCATATGCACAACTCAGGTTCTAAAGATGCCATCGCTTAAAACTGACAATGGCCAGTAAGAGGCAAAGATCATCTTAATTTATTAGCGGTGTTATTTCCAGTTCCACCTGCAGAGGAAAAGCTCCCATGCCTTTGGTGTGCTTCCATGAAATTCCCTGTCTCCTATAAGCCGACAGAGTTCACGCTTAGCACTTACAGAGAAAACAAAGGAGAAAACAGAAAAGAACAAAGGAGAACCTTCTGGGATGCTCATATATTTCAAGTCATTTCAAGGCCCAAGGAGTCATCAAAGGGAAGTCCTGTGTTTGACCACTAAAATGCAATTCTGCCCAGGAGTAACTTTTACTCTGCAGGCATAGGAAACTCCCAAAGTGTGCCAGGGCAGGCAACACAGAAGGCCCAGAAACATGTTACAGTGCGCATGTGACAAAGTAGACTCTCCACTCCTTCCAATATCTGGAATATACTTCTTTCTCATATTTTTATTGTTGGTGCACAAAATTCTTTTGCAGATGGTTTTAAAGCCTTTAAAAAAGTAATTTGCTGGAGGAGTGTATTCATATATTGCAACTTATTCGGTGTCTTCACAGAAGTCCCCCAAATTGGAATCTTAAAATATGCATATTGGGATGAAAAAAAAAAATCCAGCTTAAAAACAGTTTTGTTAAATGTCTGTTTTTCTAATCCAATGAATGATTTAAAAAATTAACTTCATTGTTTTTTAATTTACCATCTGTTAACTCAATAAATATGAATTCTTAAAGTTAACCTAATTGTCTTGAAATTTGCTGTTTTTGAAGCTGATTAAAGTTATTTAAATTAATTTTATTGCATATCCAGACTAGAACAAAGCATGTCTGCATTTGGATAGATCTTGGCTAATAATTCAAAAATAAATTTGCCCATTTAAAAAATAAACTAATTTTGTTTATGGTCTTTAATATGTATCAGTCAACTGGTAGAAACACAGAGATGCTGAGATTAAATAACCAAAGAGATAGTATATCAACACATTCAAACTTGCAGTCATTAAAAACTGACCAAGTACAACCTTTCATCTACTCTGACTCTTGCGCTATAAAGAGGGAATGTCAAGTGAACGTCAGCTGAAATGCAGTTTCTTTTCACCCTGCCGCCTCAGAGTTGAAAAGAGCTGCTGTGTTTCCTTAAATACAGTCCTTTGGTCAGTTTGTTGGACCAACAGTGGTCACGGCCTCAGGCGGACCGAGCAGACTCTTCCCTGAGAACTGTGGGAGAAGGAAAGGCAGTCCTGTCTCTGGGTGGCTCTGCTGGGATATCCAAGGCTCAGTAACAACCTGCAACTACGCTCAGCTACACAAGCAAGGAGAGGAGCAGCGGGGCAGCCATAGGAAGAAAGACAAAGCGAGGTTCGGAGAAAGGAGAGTGATGGGCGCCCCTCAGCGCTTCAGCACTTCCTCTCCCAGTGGCCCCATCACACCCCTGACTCTGGATCTCATGAAAAGCCCCAGCGGGCTTTTCCCTTTTCTGCTCAAGCTCAGAGTCTGTTCTAGCATTTACAAGTCAAACCAATTCGAACTAAGGCACAAGAGAGGAAATCCTCTTGACGGTGATGCTTGTTTAATCATGGATTCCCAGGCTTTCAGTTCAGTTCAGTCACTCAGTCGTGTCCAGCTCTTTGCAACCCCATGAATCACAGCATGCCAGGCCTCCCTGTCCATCACCAACTCGCAGAGTGTACTCAAACTCATGTCCATTGAGTCAGTGATGCCATCCAACCATCTCATCCTGTCGTCCCCTTCTCCTCCCACCTTCAATCTTCCCCAGCATCAGGGTCTTTTCCAATGAGTCAGTTCTTCTCATCAGGTGGCCAAAGTATTGGAGTTTCAGCTTCAATATCAGTCTTTCCAATGAATATTCAGGAGTGATTTCCTTTAGGATGAACTGGCTGGATCTCCTTGCAGTCCAAGGGACTCTCAAGACTCTTCTCCAACACCACAGTTCAAAAGGATCAATTCTTTCTTTATAGTCCAACTCTCACATCCATACATGACTACAGGAAAAACCATAACCTTGACTAGATGGACCTTTGCTGGCAAAGTAATGTCTCTGCTTTTTAACATGCTGCCTAGGTTGGTCATAAACTATCTTCCAAGGAGTAAGTGTCTTTTTATTTCATGGCTGCAGTCACCATCTGCCGTGATTCTGGAGCCCCCAAAAATAGTCTGCCACAGTTTCCACTGTTCCCCCATCTATTTCCCATGAAGTGATGGGACCGGATGCCATGATCTTCGTTTTCTGAATGTTGAGCTTTAAGCTAACATTTTCACTCTCCTCTTTCACTTTCATCAAAAGGCTCTTTAGTTCCTCTTCACTTTCTGCCATAAGGGTGGTGTCATCTTCATATTTGAGGTTATTGATATTTCTCCTGGCAATCTTGATTCCAGCTTGTGCTTCTTCCAGTCCAGCATTTCTCATGATGTACTCTGCATAGAAGTTAAATAAGCAGGGTGACAATATACAGCCTCGACGTACTCCTTTTCCTCTTTGGAACCAGTCTGTTGCTCCGTGTCCAGTTCTAACTGTTGCTTCCTGACCTGCATACAGGTTTCTCACATTTTAGTCTTTCCCTTTTCTTTAATGAGGATAAATATTTAATATGTATTTTATCTGGTTTTTTTCTTTATGATTATCATTTTTCAGGCTTCTCTAAGCAAACTTTGTCTCTTCAATGGTATGCTCTAAAGCATAAAGCTGTAAAAGTTCAGGCTTTCAGCTTCCATGTTTACAGCTGTAATCCATTGCCGATGAGCGGCTGTGTGTGGTGTGAGGCAGGGATCAAGGGCTTCCGGTTTGTTTTCCCTGTGGATGTCTAGTCATTCTAGAACCACAGGCTGAAAACACTTCCTCTGGCACAATGGGCTGCTTTGGAGAAGATGAAAGTGGGAAAGGAGGGCATGGAGAGATCATCTGAACCGGAACTAATGACAGTAGTGAAATGGAGAGGCAGATTCACTTGTTTTACGCATCTTACTGAGTTTAAGAAAACATAGTAGTCTCTTCACTTCAGAAACGAATGGGCTGGCGGTCCACTCATTAGAATTCCCTTCCACCAGGAACTTGCACGTAACCCGCCTGAAACATATCCGACAGCCGGCAGTTAGCTCCGGTTTCCGTCCTATGCTGTTGCCGGCTTATCCTTCGGCACTGTGTGTACAACGTGCACCCCTTAGTGTTCCAGACATTAACTGAGACCGAGAGGAGGACTGTATCTCTTAGGTGGGATAGACTGTATCTGCCCAAGAATATTGAATAAAACCAAACTGAAAACCAAGTCAAAGGAGGAGTTAACTGTTGGTCCTGCTTGTTCGTTTGTTCTGTCCCACTGTTTCGAAACATCATTGGAGCTTTTATTGTCCTTTCAGTTGGATAAATCAACTTCCAGGTTACCTTGGAATAATTACTTAGATCTTAAAATAATAACCTTACTGTTTTAGAAACGACCCCAAACTATGAATGATTCTCAAAATCCACCGATTTGCAATATGCAAGTCACAGGTGAGCTGCATATGAATCATCCTTCTGGAACACACAGAAAATGTCTAATATTGGCCCAAAGCACTGGAGCTCAAACCAGTCAATCCTAAAGGAAATCAGTCCTGAATATTCACTGGAAGGACAGATGCTGAAGCTGAAACCCCAACACTTTGGCCACCTGATGGGAAGCACTGACTCATTGGAAAAGACCCTGATGCTGGGAAAGACTGAAGGCAGGAGAAGGGGACGACAGAGGATGAGATGGTTGGACAGCATCACCAACTCAATGGTCATGAGTTTGAGCAAACTTCGGGAGATAGAGAAGGACAGGCAAGCCTGGCGTGCTGCAGTCCACGAGGTCGCAAAGAGTCGGACACGACTGAGTGACACCCAAACTGAAAAACACTGGGGTAAATGGATGAGGCAGCTGGGTCAGGGACTGTAATAACCTAAGCCTTTCCCAGGCCCTGTTGGATCTCCTGGAAAGCTGAAGGCCTCAATGTATCGACACATAGGTTGTCTGTCTGTAACAGAGCAGCTGGCTCATTCTCATCTGCTGCTGCTGCTGCTGCTAAGTCGCTTCAGTCATGTCTGACTCTGTGCGACCCCATAGATGGCAGCCCACCAGGGTCCTCTGTCCATGGGATTCTCTAGGCAAGAACACTGGAGTGGGTTGCCGTTTCCTTCTCCATCATTCTCATCAAAGTGCTTCCAAAAAATGTAAGGTAGTGGCTGGAAACCTACGGTTCTGGTCAACTTGCATCCATTTTTCCTGTTTCTGGAAACATAATCCCATTTATCTTGGAGAATCCTATCTCTCTTATTGCAGACTACTTGATTTGGGTAGGATGGCTGCATTCCTGAATCCAAGGCGGGCATTCGACCCAAGACTAGTGAGTCAGAGTGCCACAGCCCCTGACCAGGGGGCTGAGTCCAGGTCTGGGTATAGGATGTAAGTTGATCCAGTCACAACCAGGTATAATTCTTTAGCTGGAAACTTTGAGAAAGAGGGAAGCTCTTTGGGCTGGGGTTCCTGTGTCAGAAGAATGGACGCCTGGAAGGGTAGCTTACTCCAGTGAAGGGACAATCAGACCGAGAATCAAGTTAAAACAAGAAAGCAGAACCAAGAGATGGTTGGTGACACTGTTTGAGCAGCTGGATCTCACTATGCTGAAAGCAATCCTCACACAGCATTTCAGTGTATGGGTCCGTGTGAGAATATATACGTACCAGGGAGAATAAACAAGGAAGTAAGCGCTTCAGTTTTGAGTTGGATTTTCCTTACAGCCCTCATTTCTCAAATCCATGGGGATTGCTGGATCCCAGCTCGTTTCTACTGAACCTGAATGTACGGACTTAGAGCATCGTGATGAGCATTCTAGCTAATTCCTGAACACACTCAAGTCTGAGATCTGCTGTTCCAATTTTATGGTGTAGGAAACTGAGATAATGAGGATTAGGTGTCATCATCACAAGATCTTTCAACAGCACCCATTTATTCTAGGTCCATGGGAATGATCATTGGGAAGACATCAAGAAACGAGCTGATGAGTTACAGAACCAGAACTAGAATTCTGTTCCTGGTGACTTGACCTTCCCAAGCTTCTGCTTTAATACACTTCTTCCTGATTTTTCATCTGAACTGTGAACGCTGACTCATGGCAAAGATTCTGCATTTGGGCAGCACTCTCAGCACACAAAAATAGGTGTTCTGACCACCTTGAGGTAAATGCTGCTAGGTGGATGGTCTGAAATTTGCAAACGTTGCCATCAAAGCAATGGAGGATACGGAGCAGCAGAAAGAAACAAACGCAGTCCCCACGCAGGTCCCACCCCTCCCTGTCCAAGTCGCAAAGACACTTGTTTTCCTTAAAAATGCATGCAAAACGTTGTATTCAGTGCCAGGGTATGTAACAGAAAAAGAATTTCTTCCAAAATATTTAGGTAAAAAAATAAATATTCCAGAAGCAGCAGCCATCATTATTCCGGGGCTTTGTTTACCCCTGGCACACCAGCAAGTCACCCAGGAGGGACTTGCTCCTACCCCACTTACATTCCAGTCAATTCATTTTTATTTTTCTTTAAACCCCAGGATTTCTTTTCTACTAGAATCATTCATAATGAAAAAATTAACAAAATAAGCAATTGTGAGCCTTTATTGAGTACCAGCTGTGTTGAAACACTGGGCATATACTTACCAGAGGAGCTGGTTACAATGATTATTCCATCACAAGGATAAGAAAGTTGCAGCAGAAAATTAGGAGACTTGCTCTAGGTCATATAGGTAGTTGAACCAGGGTTAGAATCTAGGTAGTCAGACACCCAAGGCTCAGTTCAGTTCAGCTCAGTCACTCAGGCATGTCTGACTCTTTGTGACCCCATGGACTGCAGCACGCCAGGCTTCCCTGTCCATCACCAACTCCCAGAGCTTACTCAAACTCATGTCCACTGAGTCAGTGATGCCATCCAACCATCTCATCCTCTGTTGTCCCCTTCTCCTCGTGCCCTCAATCTTTCCCAGCACCAGAGTCTTTTCCAGTGAGTCAGTTCTTCACATCAGGTGGCAAAGTATTGGAGTTCCAGCTTCAACATCAGTTCTTCCAAAGAATATTCAGGACTGATGTCCTTTAGGATGGACTGGTTGGATCTCCTTGCAGTCCAAGAGACTCTCAAGAGTCTTCTCCGACACCACAGTTCAAAAGCATCAGTTCTTCAGTGCTCAGCTTTCTTTATAGTCCAGCTCTCACATCCATACATGACTCCTGGAAAAACCATTGCCTTGACTAGACGGACCTTTGTTGGCCAAGTAATGTCTCTGCTTTTTAATACGCTGTCTAGGTTGGTCATAGCTTTTCTTCCAAGGAGCAAACATCTTTTAATTTCATGCAGTGATTTTGGAGCCCAAGAAAATAAAGTCTGTCACTGTTTCCATTGTTTCCCCATCTATTTGCCATGGAATGATGGGACCAGATGCCATGATCTTAGTTTCCAAATGTTGAGTTTTAAGCCAGCTTTTCACTCTCCTCTTTCACTTCCATCAAGAGGCTGTTTAGTTCCTCTTTGCTTTCTATTCTGCCTGTTTATTTATTCTGAAGTTTGCTGAAAATAGTATAATTTGCTCATGTTGCTCCACTGTCTTCGAAACTCACAGAATATATAAAACAGGTGCATTTTATCCTATAGAGATTAAACCTCAGGAAAGCTGAGCTAAAAAATGACAATTTGTAGTGATTTGTTGAGAATTTAAAGATTTCATTGGCCAGTGAACTGAGTGGCTTGGAGAATCTGGATGTGCCCGGGGAACAGAACCTACAAGCAACGGCCACACCTTATGAAAGAATACCCAGTGATTCTAAGATTTTATAGGAGTTTCTGGGGGAGTGCGGGGTGTTCTTTCAGACTGTTGACTGTGGAATGGCAGACAGGTGTGGTTTCAAAACGGGAAAGAAGCTGTGAGAAAGACGTGTTCAGTGGACTCATGTTCTTTTTACTGAAAAATTAACAACATTGAGACAGTCCCAGGCACATGGGTAGGACAGACTGAGTTATAATATACGGTGATGGATAGTAATACAAAGCTTGGTTTTCACTAGAAACATACACAAGCTATCCAGATGGGTCTCTACAGTTTCACGGAGCCCAAGAGTCCAGTTGCAGGGCTTGGAATAAGACCCATCTGTTTAGCTGGCATTCCTTAGTAGGGTGAGGGGATCAGAAAGTTCAGTCCTAGAGAGTAGATATTCTTCTGACAGCTGCTGATCTTTGTGTCCTGCACTGAATGATTTGTGTGTTAAAGAAGAAACAGTACTATTTATCATAGAGTGAGACAGAAAAATCGTATCTGATCAAGAAAAGGCTGTGGGGCACCCACGCTGCTGCAAGTGGCGTCACTCCATTCTTTTTCATGGCCGAGTAATATTCTACTGCTTCCACATACCGCATCTTCTTTATCCGTCCATCTGTCAGAGAAAATTAAGCCAGAGAAAGACAAATGATATCACTCATATGTGAGGTTTTTCAAAAATGATATAAATGAACATGTTTCCAAACAGACAAAGACACACAGATTTTGAAAATAAACTCACAGTTATCAAAAGGGAAATGGATGCAGCAAGGGGGGATGAATTAGGAGCTTGGGACGAACACACAGCCCCCACTGTATACAAAACAGACAGCCAGCAGGGCCTACTGTGCAGCACAGGGAACTCTACTCAATATTCTGTGATGAGCAATGCGGGAAATGAATCTGAAAAGCATGAATCTCTGCATACGTGTAACTGGATCACTAAGCTGTACGCCTAAATCTGACACACCAGTCAACAACGACACACCAGTCATTAAAGTAAACGACCGTTGTGGTCTTGAAAAATAAACAGCCTAGCAAAGGAAGGGTACCACATGAGGAGTACTCAAAATGTGTGTCCCTCCTCTAAAAATGTCCTCTCTTTCATTCATCAGCTCTGCAAATATTTACTGGGCATCCCCCATACATGGGCTTCTATGCAGTGGTAAAGAATCTGCCTGCCAATGGAGGATACGCAGGAGACACCAGTTCAACCCCTGGGTTGGGAAGATCCCCTGGAGGTGGAAATGGCAACCCACTCTGGTATTCTTGCCTGGAGAATCTCAAGGACAGGGGAGCCTGGCGGGCTGCAGTCCACGGAGTCTCAAACAGTCTGACGTGACTTAGCGACTGAGCATGCTTCTACCCTATATACTTGGAAGGTTGTGTCCTTATACAGGGCTTTGCGTCATCACTCAAGTGGTTATGCGGTATCAGCTAGACTCTCCTGGCTCCAGGATTTTCCCGTCCACTCTGCCTCCAGAGCGATCCTTCCAGAGGGACCAGATGGTACTATCCTATCTTTATATACTTTAATGACTCCCTGTCTCACGCAGTAAGAGACATGGAACTGGGGGTCCTTAAGCTGGTTTTGACCCATAGACATGTTTTCCCACTGCGTGTGTTCTTTAAAATGTGGATAAGTCCTCAACATGTCATGTTTTAATTTTTCATATAAATCTGAATCAGCAGCTTCTTTTTAAAAGTTGGAAGGTCTGACATCCGGCACCATTGGCCAAACTGAGCACTGCATTTAGACATTAGACTCTTCTCCTGCTTGCCACAGCCGCTGACGGCCTCAGCTCCACCTGCTTTGTTCATTTACGTTCATGCTTGGACCAAGGGAGATGTAATAGTCTGAAATCCCTGGAGGAACGGGATAACGTCTATGCAGGGTACGTCTCCGAGGATCTTCACAACTGGAAGCTCTTTGGTTTCATCCTTTGTAAAGACCCCCTGTTCCAGCCACAGTGAATTCTCTGTAGTTCACTAAACGACAAGCTTTGTCTTCCTCAGGGGCCTGACTCATGATGGACTCTCTGCTTGAAAGACCCTCCCTCCAGCTTCCCTTCGTGCCTAAAGGAACCTCATTTATTCTCAAGACTTAGTCCAATGCCTCGGTGGAACATTTCTCAATGCCCACCAGAGTTACTTGCTTCTACCCAAGTGTTCCCACAGCACTATGTGGCTCTATTCGCATTGCAATTGTAATAGAATTCAAAATTCAAAATTCTGTTTGTCCAGTTGGAAAATATATTTCTTGAAACGGAGGACTCTCTCCACTCCATAGCACTTCCCAGGTAACTCAGTGGTAAAGAATCCGCCTGCCAATGCAGGAGGTGCGGGTTTGGTCCCTGGGTCGGGAAGATCCCCTGGAGAAGGAAACGGCAGCCCACTTCAGGATTCTTGCCTGGGAAATCCCATGGGCAGAGGAGGCTGGCTGGCTACAGCCCGAGAGGTCGCGAAACAGTCAGGTGCGACTTAGCGACTAAACAACAACGTCCACCTCCACACCCCCAGCTCTTAATACGGCGCCCGGCACCCGGAGGGCACACAATGTTCACTGAATGCACAAAAAGACGGATGAATGGACGCATGAGCGGTGCTTCCAGGAGAACGTTTTATCTGTGTCGCCAGATTGCGACATTTAAAATAAGGGAAGTAATGACTTGGAACCAAATTTCAAAGTTTGATAATGATCATGACATCTCCAGATAGCAGCTCTTAAAAGTTCCTGTTCATCGTACCCTTTCAGGGAAAACAAGCCTTGAGAAAATGAAATATATACAACAAAAGTAAGTGTATTTTAAGTAAAAGAGACTTAAAATTGATAGGGCCCCACGTCTTGGTGTGGAGGGGTGAGGCCTCATGCTGCATTCGGAGAGCCGAGGGTGAGAGGAGCCGGAGCGCGTCGCTTCTTGGCCAGTGGGCTCTGGCAGCGTCTGCCCTGAGGAGCGGAGCACCTGGGCCCCCGAGCGGCAGGAAGAAATCACATATCTGCAGTGGTCGCGCGGACGTGAGCCACCAGGAGTAAAGCAGTTCTTAGAAGTGTGCGCCACCGCTCTCCACTCGGGAGCACAAGACAGACTGCCCTATCTGGTCTTGAGATGATTCCATGGAGCCACATCGCTAGTTCTGGACAGTGAGTCGCAGCATTTAAACACCAGCATGAGGCTCTCCAGGGTGATCTTCATTCTCCCAGAGCAACATGAAACACTCAAGGTGACGACTGTTCCGCCAGCCTAGGACATGGGGCAGACCAGTCCACCTGCAGCCGGCATATCGCGTAACCAAGGCAACTTGTGCCATCATGGCCACTGACTCTGGGGACTGTTCCTTACTCCGCATAACATAGCCCACCCTGACTAACACAACAGACGGCTCTGGCTTGCGGCCAAGTGGCAGAACTAAGCCTGACAGCTGGGAATTTTCGGAAGACTGATTCCGTGCAGTTTAAGAAAGAGACGTACAAAGCATGCAAAGACGAAGTGAACTACTTAGGTTATTGTTCATTCATCCAGTGTACACTAAATTCAGCTCGGGGAGGTGCTCTATAGACAGAATCCTCATCTCTCTGGAGGTAAGTGGCAAGTTTCTCTTCACTCAAGATGTTTGTTTGGATGGCCCTGAGAGTTTTGACTCACAAATTAACTCTAAAAATACCTGCCAACCTGGAACTTCAGGATGTCTATTTCCTCTAGTCTAAAAAAGAAAAAAAAAATCTATTTATTTAAAGTATTCCTTTGCCTCAAGCCATTTACTGACCCACTGAGTTGTCTGAATTTAATGTAATTTTCCCAGCAAATAAGTCCCTTGCAGGCCAATACTCTCATTCTTCCTTCGCATCTTTCTCGTACTCTTGTTTATTGTCTGTCCTCCTAGGAAAATAGTCAGCATTTGACACTAGCTATTATTATTAACTGATTGATATGTTTCAGATATACTTGTCTTTCAACCATTTAAATTAGGTTTGGACTTGTTTAAAAAAAAAAGAAACAAAAAAAAACCAAGGAGCACAAATGTATTACCCTAATAATTTTCAGGCAAAATGATTCTTCCTTCTGAAAAAAAAAAAAAAAAAAAAAACCCTTAGCCCTGTACTATTGAATTTGTGGCCAATTACAATATTTCATTAACTTCTTAACTGGGTAAGTATTTAATGTATTCCTACTATGTGCCAGGGGGCAAGGTTTATATAAGAGTTTACAAGATCTGTTATTTCATGCACTGTACCCATCATTACATAATTTTATGTTATAACAGTGCCTGTGAGTTCTCTGTATAAAACTATTTGCAAGGAGAAAAACAAATTCAAAAGGTTGGAGCAAAACATTCCCTTGGTTTACCACCTTAAATTCTGAGGGTTTGGTGAATGACTTGGGGTAGTAGATGAGTAATGTAAAAGTTTGTAAGGAGAAGAAACAACCTTTTTTTCAATATTTCCATTTCTGCTAAGCTTCATTTCAGGCTTTCAGAATTGGAGAATCAGCTGCCTGCTATAAGAAATTGCTAATAAGCAGTAATTAAAGACTGAGAATTTATTCTTTCCATTCCAAACCTGATGTCATCCCCAGATGGAGATATTGGTACTAGTTGGGCAATTCAGCATTTTGGTAAATGAAGGCAGAAGGATTTGGTGTCTTTTGGATCCTGTGGAGGCAGAAAAGTGGTCCAGGAAGAAACACTTGGGTTTGATTTTGTTTTGCCCACTGGGATCATTTACACCTTTTTGCTTTGCTTTAGAACCAGGAGCTGAGGTGGGCACCTGTGTCTTAAAAAGCAAGGTGCAGTTTTCTAAAAAAACACTAATTTATAAACTTTTTCCATTCTTCTGTCTTTGGGATTGCCGACTCTGCATAAAATGACAGTCAACTGAAAAAGACGGATCAATTCCAGTGATTTCAATACCCATTAATAGAAAAGAATGGGCATATCAGAAGCCAGGGTGAAGACAAGCGCTGCCCTCCTTTTATTCAGGAAAACCACACAAAAATACAGCACAGTCGATGCGCTGTTACCAGGACTTGGAAGTAGGATTCAGCCACCGTGTAAAAGATACAGCAAGACGGCAAGGATATCAGGATTTTCCCAGCGTGCCTCATTCATAGACGTCTGACAGAAGAGGACCTCACAGAGCTTTGAGGAAAAGCTGAGTTCTCAGCCCGCAGCCACTTTCCAGGAACTTCCCTGCAAACAGTGCTCTGGTACTGGCGGGACGGAGCTCTGAGCCCTCTGCCTCCTGCTCCAGGAGCTTCCCTCGAAGCACAGTTATTTACGGGGGCTTCATGAGAGAGCCAGCCTTAAGTGAACGGAACTCAAGAAAGCGCAGCTTCTAAAAAATACACGGGGGCGCCTCTGCGGTCCTTGCTGTTACAAGCTGACGTTTGACAGTTCAAGCCACAAACTCAACTACACACACAGACACACACACACAGAACACCACCTCGTTTCCCCAATTTCCTTAACTTTGAGTAAACAGGAGTCATTTTCTGTGGTCATATCCATGCGAATTTCCCAAAGACAACACGACACAAAGGACCTGTGAGTTCCCTTAGGGAAAGAGGACAAACCGAGTTCCCGTTTCTCCTCAGCCCGGGGTCCTCGGTCCCCCAGCCCCCGAGGCGTGCGGCGTCTGAGCCCCTTTGGAAAGGCCCCCCTCGCCCCCGCGCCCCGAGTCCCGGTCGTTTCAGCCTCCTCACTGCCCGTGGTGCTTCCTGCCCTTTGGAGCGAGTGGACCTCAGTTTAGGCGTCTTTGGCCAATGGGATGAAAAGCAGGAGCGCTGCCCCGGGAGGACAGTAAATGAACGAGGAGTGGCGGGGCGGGGGGAGGGGGCAGGGGGTCTGCAGGAGGACCCCGATTCGCCCGCCACGTGCTCCGCGGAGGGGGCGCCGCGCTCCCGGATGGGGCGCTGCGGGCCGAGGGTGGGGCGCGGGGAGGGGAGCGGAGCCGCCTGGCGGGCAAGGAGGCCCTCTAGGCGGGATCGCCTCCACCGAGCGCCGCGGAGGGGAGAGCCGGTCCTGCAACCCGGGCGGGGGGCAAACCTCCGCCCACCGGCCCGCCTGGGTGGGGGCGCGGCACGGGGGGCCTCTGCCCTGACTTCCTCCTCCGCTGGCACTCAGCCACAGTCACCCCCGGAGGCCCCCCCGTACCCCCCAAAAGCCCAGCCAAACAGCGAACCGCGGGAGGAAGCCGCCGGCTGCAGGAGGCGGGGTGCGCGCGCGGGGGGCCCGGGAGAGGTGAGAGGCAGGGCTGGCGGCTCCCGGGGCCGCGCCGCGCCCCCCGCGCGCCCCGCGGGCGCCCACACTTACCCTCGCGCCCGGGGGTCGCGGCTCCGGCGCCCGTCTCGGCGCGCGCCCCTGGCCGCCCGCTGCGCCCCGGGCCCGGCCGGCGCGCGCGGGGAGGGAGCCGGGAGCGGCGCGCGGCGGCGGCGGCGGCGGCGGCGAGGGCTCTGGCGCGCCCCGCGGGCGGGCGGGCGGCCGCCGAGGCTCCGCCGCCAGGGGGAGAACCGGGCGGGAGCCGGGGCGGCGGCGGCGGCGGCGCGCGGGTCCGCCGAGCCCCGGGCGCAGCGTGCCCGGCCCGGGGCTGCGGCTGGATGCGCGCCCGGGCGGCTGCGGGCTCCCGCGGGGGGCGCCCCGGTGCCTCCAGACCGCGGGCGCCGCCGCCCCCGCCCCCTCCCCCCGGCCGCACCCCCTCCCCCTTCCTTCCCCCGGCCCCGCGCGCTCGCGCGCTCGCTCCGCGCCTCGCTCTCCCCTTTAAACGCCCACTCCGGATGGGAAAAGAAGACAACTTGCAGTCAAGTTGCAATTAACTTCCGCGGCGGCCGCAGCCCGGGCGGCGGCGGCACCGGAGGCCGAGCCCGCCGCCTCTGGAGCCCGACGCCGGCGCGCCCCCCGCCGCCCCCGGCGCCCCAGCCTGAGTGAGTGCCGCTCCCCTCCCCGCCCTCGCTCCTTTCTCTCTCTCTCTCTTTCTCTTTTTTTTTTGCCCCTGTTCGTGCTCTTTTCCCTCGGTCTCTGCTTTGCTCGGAAGCGATCCAAACTTCACCGCGGGACCCGCGCGCGGGGCGCCTCGTGGGGGGCGCCCGGCCACAGGGGTCCCCGAGGTCCTCCTCCCGCGCGCGGCGGGACCCGGAGGGGCGGCCAGGGGCCGGGGAGGGGAGGGGGCGCCCGGGCCGGGGCCGCGGGGCGCTCACTCGCCCTCCCTCGGGGTGTGGACGCGCGCACACACCTGCCCCGACAGACTACGGCTGAACGAACGCCTCCGGGCCCGCCGTGGGACCCCCTTTGGCAAGAGAAAAGGGGACTCAGGAGGCGCGCCGGGAGCTCGCGGAGACCCGCTGTGTGCGCCCCGGAGCCGGCTTGGCCGCGCGGCGCCCGGCGGGGAGCGGGAAGGTCCCGTCGGCCGGCCGCGTGCATCAGGCTCAGCATCCGTCCCGGCCCGCGCGCCCGCCGGGGGCGGCGAGGGGGGCGCGGGAAGTTTGCGGCAACTTCTCCAGCCGGAGCCGCCCGGCGCCGGGGTGCTCCACTTGGAGCCGGGAGTTGGAAAGCGGCGGCGCCTGGCGTGTCGAGCCCTCGCCGGCGGTAGGCAGGTGGGTCCTGACCGGCTCCCGGGGCGAACGCGGGCGGGGCGGGGGGTCGGGCTGGGGGCCGCAGGGCGCGCCGCCCTCTCCGGGAGCCGGGACCGCACCGGGACGGCCTGCGGTCCGCGCCGAGTCTCCCCCCGCGGCCCCGGCCCGGGCGCCGAGGCCTTCGCTGGGCGCTCCGCCGCCCAGGCTCCGGGGCCGGCTGGGCGCGGGTTTGCACAACCTCGGGGAAAGGGCAGGGCCGGCCGGCGGCTGCTCCGGGCAGTGACAGGCGCGTGCTGGAACCCGGGAGACCCACTGGGCTGGAGGCCCGGGCGCCCCCAGAAGCCACGGAGAGGGGCTCGGGGCTCTTGCTAGACGTTTCGGCCCGGATCGCCACTAGAGCGTAGCACCTTTCACTTCCAAGTGTCAACCTCAGGATCGCCTCTCAGAGCGCCCTGGTTGGCAACTCGGACCCTGGCGAACTTTCTCCGCAGCATTCCGGATTTTCAGGCAAACGCTGGGAGTCTTAGACTCCACATGGTTGTAAGGAGACCGAGAAAAGCGAAAGACGAAACAAGTCCTAGTCTCAGGAGAGAACCTTTCTGCCCCTACTGGCTGGGGTTCCCTCCTGGGAGGCCAGGGGACCTTACTTTCCCAAGAGGACAGAGGAGGGGTTAGGAATGAGGAACACGCGACTGCTGGGTGTCAGGATTTGTCCCAAGCAGGTCCCGAAATCCAGTGTTTGTGCTGCCGACCGTCACTCATGCCGCTGAAATTTCATTGAAATTTACACCCAATCTAAAGTGGATTTTTCTGAGATGTCAGGAATTAAGATTTATTCTGCAGTCAAATGTAAGCTTGGGAAAAAAAAGAAAAAGACGAGACAGCCAAGGTTGAGGTGTTTGCTCTAAAAACCTTTAATCCTGTGTGGTACTCTGCTATGATTTAGCAGCAGTCCTTTATTTCTTTTGCATATTATTTTAGCAGAACAGGAGTACATTCATATACTGGCTGCTCCAGTCTGCTGGCAAACATTAGCATTCAGGCTTACATTTTTGACAAATGTGCAGACAGGAATAGCATGAATAGGCATCTTAAATATTAACAACCTAAGCATCTGTTGTGAAACAAATTTAATATATTTACTCTGTTTTTCTCACATTGTTAGAAAAGGTTATAATAAGTGTATAATTTCAACTTTAGTTAGCAGAAGTAACTGGCTGTATCTTTCACTACCTCTCCAAGTGTTTAACACAATCAGCAGACATAAATACTTTAATTAACTTGGTTAGGCACATTATTAAATACACTTTAAACGATGTGGATACTATATAAAATGTAACAGTAGCAAAATATGTATCCTATTTGTGTACATTTTAAATGGCTATGCATTTTATAAATATACCAGGCATGTTTATTCTTCATCTCCATTTGACACTTATTACTTTATATTTTTCCTAATGGAAACAATATTTTAAATGTAGAGTTGTTCAGTCATATGTAATACATAATATGTAAACAGTAGCTATAAAATACAAAGCATTGTTAAATTTGAGCATGGCTACACTGTAACAAGATTATACGAGAGAAATAAAAATCCCTGCTCAAATTTGTATTCCTTTCTGAATAATGAATACACATGATGGATGAGAAAAGAGCAGATAGGGATTTCCCTCCTAAAGTACTAGTGCCTTAAGATGTGTGGGGGGTGGGGGTGGGGGGCAGAGGGGGACAAGGGGGAGAAGCAGGGGAAAAATCAGCCGAGAACGCAGGCTTAAAGAACTTCCAAAAGTCTGAATAGTTATTTCCAGAATCAATGCATTCTTCATTTTCCCACAAGCTGAAATATGTAATAAATAATAGTTCTTTGTATGTAAAAGTATTCCAGAGGAATGCCTTTTGTTCAGTTGTTGTAATAAATTAATATATTCTTTGGTTGATAATCTACAAAAGTAGTTCTTTTGTCTCACAGCATCTTAAATGAGAACAGCAACAAGATGAATGTTGGTTTATTTCTGCACAGAAGTCTGTTGCCAGCTATAGGAACCTGCGACTGAATAAGATGATGTGCTGAGTGATGGTTCAGCAAGTCTGCATTAAATTAGCAAAAACGGAAATATCTGGGGGAGATCTTCAATGATTTTTGTTCATGTGATTGGTTGAGGATCATAAATTAGGCCTAAAAGGTCAGGTGACAAGCACCTGTTCCTCATTATTGTTAAAAACCTTTTGGTTACAAACACTGTTAAGCTAAACACAACATGGATATACAGCAGGAACTCTGTAAAGCACTCTGGTGGTTTTTCATCCGCTCTGTAAATTTCCAGAAGGGCCGTACACAGACATGCCCTTCACACAAACACCTCTTCTGAGACGTGTTGTCTCGGACGACTCTTGTGTCATTTCCATACTTGAGACTGATGGAGTATGTAAATACATGTGACTGACTCTGCCTGAACCTGTTGTAGTCAAGTGCTGATCTAGTCAAAATATTATTTTTTCAAACCCCTCTTATTCCTTTACAATCCACTGATTAATGATCAGAGTTTGTTCAGGTTTTAAATAGAAACCTCCCCAAATTGCCTTTTATGCTTTTTAGATAAGGTGAGTTCCCACTTTAACTGATGCCAGGAGATATTTTGCTTGGTGCTTGTACAGAAGAACAGGAGTTGCTCCATGCCGACAGAGCTTTGTGGTGTACAGAGGAGGAGAAGAAAAGCGGATTTGACATGAGTGCTGTTTGGGTGGGTATCATCATTTGCTCTCCAGACTTGCCGCTTCTCTCAGGGGAGTTCAGTAGTATTTTGATTAGAATTAAGGCATGTGGTTGGATTTTTATGAATGGTTTACCATTAGCTATTTCAGAGAGCAGAATAAGCATCCATAGTGAACAGACCTCAGCAGCACAAGGTTGCAAAATACAAAAGGTGCCAGTTGCTTTTAATTAGCAGAGGAGGAGGATTTTGAGTGAATTTGGTAACCGTGATGATTAAATTCTCCATTTAAATATGCTCTTTGTCTTTTTTGGTTTGGTGTAGTTTCTGCTTATTAAGTAGTCATTTTTAGCATTTGTGATCAGATTACAGAACTGTCATCCTCTTGCTTTTCCAATTGATTTGGTTTGCAAACTCCAAAACTCTAGGATGCTTTTAACAAATTGGTTTACATTTTGACAGAACAGAGTTAAGTTAATTAATAGATCAGGCACGGAAAAGCCTCCATGGTAGGGTGTATTTTCTGGTAAAATGAAAGTTATGTTTCAGCACGATGAGCATCAGGCTTCAGTAATCTGTTCCTCGTGTGGAATGAACACTTCCTACTTCGAGCTAGCAGGCACCTACTCTTTATTTACGCTGCATTAAACTGACAGCTCAGCAATCAGAGGAAAAATATTACTTACCTTCCTGAAGTAAATACCAGTTTATAGGTTAGTGCACGTATTTATATTCCTGTCACCACTAAATAATGGCCCTGTCTCCACTTTAATATCTACCTGTACTCTAATCCAGGGCTTTAGACTCTTCCTGGTTGGGGGTAGGGGTCGAGAAGAGTTTTCTTATCATTTCCCAGTGGCTAAACTTAAAAAAAAAAAAAAAAAAGAGTTATTTCATCTTCTCATTTCTGTCCTGCAAGAATCAGTTGAAAGAGATATTATACATGTTTATTTCACATACCTCAACTGTTACATCCAAATCCCAAAAGAATCCACATGCCACTTAAAATAGTCATCTTAGAGCGACCTCAGGACAAATATGTTCAAACACATTCAAGTGTACGTTTGCTAAATTAAACTCTCTACAAAGTTCCAAAGAGATAACTTCAACTATCTGATTACTTAGATAGTAGCTTTGATCAAATGTCTTCTCTTCCAAGCCTTAGATGGAATGATTCAGTTTTTAATGGAGATCTGCAAATATGAATATAAAGTGAAACACACTGATGGATGGATGGATTGGTACAGTGAGCTTTCCTCTGAAAATCTTCTTGCCTTCTTCATCTTTTTGTTTAAGCAGCCAACCTTGGATCTCAACTTTTTTACAATACTAAATTCAGGTGTTTCTCCTTTTAAATTGGAAGCCCATTCTCTTTGGCGACCCTGGAAACATCAAAATACAGTTAAAGTTGAGCTCCAAAACTTGTACTTAATTTGAGAAAATGCTTGTTATCAAGGACATTCTGTAAGTAGCTCTTAACACTCAGCCTGTCCACCCAGCTGTCAGTCTAATCACATCCTCCGTTGACATCAGGGCAGAATGTGGTCTTAATGCAGCATATAAATCAGATCTGTTACACAAGGTTCTTCTCCTTCCCTCCCGAAGAAAAAGTGTCTTCTGTGATAATTTATATATCGTTCCTAAGTGCTATTCTCAATGGTAAGTCTATTTCAACTTGATGTCTTCATAGAGTGTGATCAACACATTAACACACATTATTTAGTACTTTTGAACTTATGCCAATGGTACCTTTTGCTGTTTATTTTTTAAAGTCTTTTTTAAGATCAGATATTTCATTTCAGAGTAAATAGATACAGATTGTGTGTATATATATTCAGGGTGAGATTTAGTAGCTTAGCGTTTCTCCAGCATATTGGCCTATTTTTATGCGTTGAAGTTATTCTGTTTCTCTTCCACAGTTGTTGCTGTCTGAAGGTTCGTAAATAGAAATTCTCATCACCTCTTTCAATGGACTTTCAAGGATGTAATTTGGTTTATATGGCGATCCCAGCTTAGTTATGAGAGATGAAAATCAGTTAACCAGTATCCCGGCATTTATGTGCCTAGATTTGGCTGACATTTATTCAGTCCAGTTATTTGGTATTTGGTAGTGAAGTGTCTTGTAATCAAACATTAAGAGTTGGTTCGGTTTTCCAGTGGAGAAACAGTCTTGCTGGATAAAACCTTTAACTGTGCAATATTTTATTGCACTCATCACTCATTAGAGAGCCCGCTTATCGTGGCACGGATTTTTGCTGCACCTCAGGGGTTCAGGTCCCCCAAATGAAGCTGAGACGCTTGCAGAAGGAGCAGATGGCAGGCTGCACCTGGCCCTGCCTCTGTCAGGGTGTCTGTGGACCTGCGTTGTGCCCCCCCCCCCCCCGGCCCGCCGACCCCTTCTCCCAGGTGTGCAGGAAATGGAGGGTGTTGTACCCGGTGAAGTGGGTGGACTCTACCCAGAGCTATGACCTGATTTGTGACGTACCCTCAGAACTGCAGTAATGGTCCAGCTGCTTTGCAGGCAACTGGTATCCACCTCATTTGGGGATGCTTCTGCTTTGCTAGCTGTGCCAGAGACAATTTCGTCATTGTCACCTCGTCAAAGACTCCTTCTTGAGAGCTCTCCTGGAGGGCTAGATTCTGAGAGCAGCCTCTGGTATTTGGAGGGTAAGTGCCAGAAAAGTTCCTATTAGTTCCATGTGGGGACTCAGGGGCTCCAGCCCCCAGGAGAGGCTGGGACTGAGTGTCCAGGGGAGGTCTCCATGTCTGGATGTTGCTGTTTCTTGGTGAGAGATGATTTGGAGCCAGAGAGCAGCAGAAACTCTGCAGCACGCGTGCTACTCTGGGCGGTGAAATGTGGTGGAGAGCTCCCAGGAGAAATTACTACATCTTCCTTTCTTGAGATATTTAAAGAAAAGGTGCTCACTAATCTGTGAGAGGGGAACTCTGTAGATGCAGTTTTCCAGGAAGCTGGGCAGAGTAGGGTGGATTGCTAGAGGTTCTTTGCTAGTCTTACTCAATGGTTTCTGATATGCCGTTAAGAGCCTGCAAATGAGAATTTGGCCTTTTAACGTTTACAGTGTTAAGGACTTTAAGGTAAAAGAGGTTGTCTGTTATAAATATTTTATTGTAATAATTATTATAAATCAAATACAACCTAGTGTATGCAGATATCTTTTGAAATAGAGATAGTCCTGAATATGGTGTCTCCATAATTAGCTGTTTGATGTTGAATGCAATTGAGTTTTCCTGATCCAGTGAACCAGACGATGGAAATCATTGGGGATTCACAGCAGGGCTATGTAATGATTTTTGATATAGCAAACCTTTCTTTCCTTGTTCACTGATAAAGATATTTTATCAGTAAATAAAGCACTCAATTCAAATGCTTACAGTTTTAAATTTTAAAAGGACATCCAGAATTGATGAAATAATCCAAGTGTTTCTCATTGTATTTTTGCAACTGAAATGACACCTAGATGTTCTTTCTAATAGATTTCTCCAGACTGTGAGAGGAAGGAATAATATTTTAATAACTATGCTTTAATTTTTTTTTCCTTAGAGGTGGGCTCGCTTTGGGGTGGTTTAAGAAGACTCAAAACCAATTTAGAACATTATCTTAAAAGTTTAACAATGACAGCCTTACTTTGCAAGGAGTCATTGTATTTTAATAATACTGTACACTTATTAGTGTTATTGGAGCAGTAGACAGTTAATTACAGCCTTTTCTGAGACATGTTAACTGTATATTAACAGTCATGTTAAAAAAGAATGATGTATACTGTTACATACAAGCTGCTGCTTGCTAGACTTTTCAGAATAGTCTTTCAGAATGTATGGAGTCAGATTTTGGGTCCACAATTATCAGAATGTTTTCTAATAAAGCAACTTTATTTTAGACTTTTCACTGGGATGTAAGATTTTTAATTTTTTTCTTGTTTTCCCCTTTCTCTGTGTTAGCATTGACTTGAGCACTTTTGCTTAGTAGGTTCAGAAATCAGTGTCCCTCAGCAGTTTTAGCCTTCCCACACTGTAGTTTGAGATGCCTACATTTTTGTTTTGTGATAACTTTGGCCAACATAAGCCATTAAAAGCTTATTGAGTTGATTCTCTTTGTAGCATCTTTTTGGTCACTGTTTCTTGAGCCAGGCTGTGCTGTCTTACAGTTCTGTAAAGCATGATGTATTAGATGCATTTGAGCAGTTGATCACAGCTGTAGTTCTGACTACTCTATCTTCCAAATCTAAAGCCTGGTTTTTCCTTGGCTTCTGGCATGGCGAGCAATGGGTGACTGAAACTAGTGAGGTTGAAAGCTGCACTGAGCCTGCCTTAGACAACTCTCAAACCAGTTGATGCTTTGAACTCTCTCAGCTAATCTGGATATGTTGACCTTGTAACCTTGTGATACGGCGCTTAATGTACTGGGATTCCCACTTTATGAATTTTTAGGTGCTGCGGCCTCTATTTATTCCAACAGGCTATTCAACTACAAAAAAAAAAAAAAAAAATCAGTGTAAGGTACATGTCTGTGTTACAGAAAATAGTAACTTCACATTCTGTCTTGCATGGAGAGCACTATTAAAGATCTGCTAAATTAATAACAGAATAGTGAGCTTAGCTTGTGCTGATGTGGTTTAGTGGGAAAAGGCTTTTCTCCCCAGTCTTCACTTTCACTGGGGTCACCTGCACACTTCATCTGCACCCTCCATGTGTGCCCGTGTTCTGGATGACTGAGTGGTTTTCTCCTCTGAGTGCTGTGCCCTTTTCGGACAGTAGAATCAGGGTCTGTCTCCTCCTCGACCTTGAGGGTGGGGCAGGGTCTCTGTTGAGGCTTTTGGTCCTCTGGTGTGGGGTGGTGCTCACAACCTGCTCTTGGTCCCTGGAGTCAGGCTACCAGGTAAAGGTCCTTCTGATCTTCTAGGGCCAAAAATACTGTGCGCTAAGCAGCCCACGTCTGACTGACGTCTGTCTGTTCTTTCCTACGACAGTGATGTTATTCCAGGGCCTCACTTTCCTACGATGGTGCTGTTTTTCCAGGGCCTCACTGGATGAATATCAGCCATGATTAACTTCGTAACAGATATTTTTCTATCCACTTATATATAAAATGGATTTTTATATCCATTGTGTAACACTGTTTTGAGATTTAGCGTTTTTATGTTAAAGATGATTTCCTGCTATTCCTTAAAATTAATGCTTGCATTGCAGTGGGGTTGGGTTAGGTGCATCTAAAAGGTTCTGAAAAGTTGCCAGCCTTCTAAGAAAGTTATCTTTAAAAAAAAAAAAAGACACTTCCTCTTTAAATTTATTGCCACATGTGAGGCTCTTTGCAAGACAGTGCTGTTTAGTTACACAAAGAAAGGTCTTTCTGAAGCAGCAGACTGCTGTGTGACCTAGTCCATTACCATGCGCATTCTGTCTCTTTAAAAACAGTCTCCTCTATTTGCCCTATTAATTGTTGATATGTTGCCATCCACGAGACAAAAATTAGAGCTGTAATTAAATAATCATGTGATGCTCCTTAGTGCCAGTGAGAGCAAACTCATTTTTCCAGGCCCTGATGGTCACTGATTATTGTATTACCACTGGCTTGCTTTATTTTTTTAATGATTCTCTATCTGTAGATTACCCAACTACTGTCCTTCTTTACAAAATTAGAGAAAATAGAGAACATTCAGCCAGTTAATTGGCTGGCGGTCCTCAGGGATGTAAGGTAGACATACCTTTTTCTGCTCTTGGTCACCTGGCAGGTTCTTTGGGGAGGCTCCATCAGTGGTGTGGTTGCCTGCCATTTAATTTACACTGGTGTTTTGGCTGGGATGGAGGCATATGGGGAATGCCAGGAGAATTACAAAAGGAGCCGGGTATTAAAATTCAGAAATGATTAAAATTGAAATAAAAGGATGCTGCTGCCTTGCCAGTACTCTGGCAGTCACAATGACACATAGAGATGAGTTTCCATCGGCACCTTTTCCTTCTTTTTCATTTCCTCTCGTTCATTGTTGACACATTTTCCTTCTGTCCGTCTCCCGTCTCTGTATCTCTTTGCACAGCTATGCATTCCTAGTTCTTCCTCTTTCCTTAAGCAGGGGGAAGCCTACTTAACCTTATTATAACAATAACAGAATAGGTTATTAATATTTAATATGCACATGATTAAAATTTCTCTCCCTTAAACATAGGTCAGCTGTATTATTATTAACCAGCATGTAATTTTTCATTTAAAATATTCTCATTCTGCCCTTGCTGTTTCTGAAATGTAGTCTACTTTGCTAGTGATTTAATATATAATGTTTAGAAAACTGTGGTCGGCTAGTGAGAAAAGAACTTACCAGTCATGGATAATCAATTATGCATGAATTCAGATGTAACAGATGGAATCTGTGAGTTAAAGTTTCCCTTTGCCTTAGTGGGTTGTTTTTTTTTTAATTTGTTTGTTTGACACCTGTCTCATATAGAGATAAACATCTAATGTAGCATGTGAGAAATTTCCTGATATCTTTGTATTCTCTTTAAAATGAACTTGATTTTCTTTAACTTAAATTCAAGGGCAGAGACTTTCTGTGCTCTTAAAGATGATCAGATTCTTTTCCATCACTTCGTGGATACAGACCGGGTCCTGTTTGGCTCCCGAAGGGCGACTCTTCTAGTTGGCAGAGGAAGAAACACCCCCTGAATCTAAGGCTTCTGATGTTCTCCACTGTTCCCCCTGAGTCATCGATTCTTTTCTGTAGGAGCTGTGTACTGAGAGAGAGCACTATCACACTGGCTCTGGGTTTTAAGGAATCTCTGATGGAAACTGTGGTTGACTAGTTTTAATTGATGTGACCTTCTCTTGTATGACGTGCGGATTGTGTCTGTGAGTGTGTATCACCCTCTGCTAGGCGTGCTTTATATACACATTTATTCATACCAGGTTGTTGATCAAACAATTGGATTTTCCAAATCCATCGAAAATACCCCAAGATTTGGTTTATATCCAAAACTACAGCATATGCCAGTTACAAAGATGCCTTTACACTAGCTTGTGGTGTTATAAATTCTCAGAGACAAAACCCCTTTGTGCAGAGCGAACTAAAAAGTTATTTTGGAGAGTCTTGTTACCTCCACAGAGAGATAAGTTTAATTGTCATTAAATATGATATGAAAGTGTAGTAGTTTTTCAGTTGCAGAAGTAACAGAACTGTGGGCATTGTCCATCTTTACAGCAGTTACAGTCTCAAAACAGCTACAAGCTGGTCCCCGTCAAAAATTTTCATAAATGTGCTGTTTGTTTCTCTCCCAAGTGTATTTATATAGATTTTAAAAATACAAATGAAAATAGTCTTTACAGAATAAATAAAAATAAATGATTAAAAAAATAGCCTGAAGGCCCACTACTTCTGTTTTTAAAGTTATACTGCAGCATTATTTATCAACTTTTAGCTTCATATCAGCTGGAAATTTGCATGTGTATTTATAGTCCCTGTTAGTTATCTAATGAATTAAATTCCACAATAAACACACTGATAAAGCTGCACCGGCAAAACAGGTAGCTGGATATCCTTCAGCTACAGTTATGCTGTAAAACTATTGTTTAGTATTTTATTTAGACTTTAAATTATTTTCTTTTATTTAGCATTTTATTTTAGACAAATAAATCTGTAATCTTAATTTGCCTTTACTATGTAATCATATTCCTCAGTCACGTATCAGAAAAATACATATATGTAGGAATGAACTTCAGGGAGATACAATTTACATACGAATTTCCAACACATTAAAAAAAAAAACTCCATCATTAATATAAAAGTCCCTAATATAAAATCAGTGAGAACAGATGATAGGAAATAGTATCAGGCAGTACAGTATGAAAAATATATCATTACAGATTACTGCCTGCAGAAATTTAGGAGAAGGACATGGCAACCCGCTCCAGTGTTCTTGCCTGGAGAATCCCAGGGATGGGGGAGCCTGGTGGGCTGCCGTCTATGGGGTCGCACAGAGTCGGACACAACTGAAGCAACTTAGCAGCAGCAGCATGCAGAAATAAATAATTGTAATTCCTATCGCAAAAAGTGACTGATAAAAATAAATTTGAAAGCCTTTTGAGCTTATGACTAAAAATGCATTCTCTTATCAATAAGTGCAATCTAGAATATTGACATGGAGAATTTATAGATTGTTGCATCAAGGACGTACATGGAGTTGTCACGCCTCCGACTGGACTGAGGCGAGTGTCAGTGTCCTGCAGACGCCACCTGGGGACTGTCTGCTGTCTCAGGAGTATAGTTAATTTTTGACTCACTTGAAAAATATCCAAATAGAATGTTTGGATATTTGAATGTTGGATATTTGGAAGGCCTGGTTTTTGTCCCTCCTTTCTCTTCTTTTGCTAAGATACAAGAATATAGAAGAAAATCTGAAAAGAGAACCATTTTCTTGCATCAGAGGACCATCAAATTACCTACTTTGGGTGGGATGTTGGGTCTCTCATTACCAACCCGTGTTAATTATCCTTGGGTCGGGTAATCGTCGTCTGAATTAATCATCCAGCGGAGACTGGGCCACGGCTGTTGGCGAGTGAGGGCAAAGCTGTGGAAGGCTGGAGGCAGTTGTCAGTGTGCTGCAGCTGATTCTCATCTGCATGGCATGGTGCTTTCACGGTGATAGACATGCCGGTCTTAGGAACAGGGGATTGTTTTCCTTCAGTTGTGTTGTTTTCAAAGTTTTAAATTGGGGTAAAAGACAGATGCCATGCCCCGTGCCATTCGGACAGTGTGTGAGTGGACAGTTCAGTGGCCTTCATCACAGTCACGCTGGTGTGCGCTCAGCGCCACGGTCTCTTCCAGGTCTTCACCATCATCCCAAAGAGAACGTGCCTTAGCTCTGAACTGAACTCCTCCTCTGCTCCAGTGAGTTTCCGGCGCTACAGAGGTATTTAAACACTGCCCAGGTGTGTTGCACTTGTTTCCCCCAGTGATGGCCCTTGCTCACTGCTTGTGGTGGTGGGCACGGTGGTGCAGTATCTGATACTGCCCTTGCTTGATCCTTTTCCCTAAAACAATCTGGACCAGCATCCAGGCCTGTTGCAACCTCAAACTGCTTTTCCCTTCAGGTAAGCCGGTGAAGATTAGAATAGCATTGACATCACCAAGAAGACTTGGTTGCTCTGTCTTGACTGAAGGTTGGCTGAGAACGGTTTCTGTTCGACTTCGCTGGAAGTAAAATCCCGTGGGCTCCCTGGGGGCGCCGCACAGCAGTGAGGAGCCTTGCACTGGCTCCTGGGCACAGACGGTGTGAACACTTCAGTCCTGCTCAAGTGCCATGACTAGGGCCAGAAAAGAGTTGAATGGTTTCAGCTGTTTCAAAGGGAATCCCATTCAAGGTTGAAATTTTCTGGGAGAAAAAGCTTGCTCAACTATGTTAGGGGAAAAAAAAAAAAAAAAAAAGAATTAGACAAAACCAGGATGGTTCTGGCTCCAGTAAATAATAGACTGGTTTGGAACTTCACTTCCATGTGTAATTTTGTGGCTAGTCTCTGATGTCTGTGATGATAAATCACACACTTGCACAGGACTTCTGGCACCCCTGTAAATCTCAAGCCAGTGCCCAAATGCTAATTTATCATGGTTCCTCAAACAGCAGACTTTTATTCACCAAATCAATGATCTAATAGCTTGCTCCCTACCTTTTTTTTTTAAAATTTGAATCAAGTAGCTTGCTTGCACATAAATTTCTTAAATTTGGGGTAAGCTCTGATTCTTAAAAGAGCCTTAACTTTTCCAAGTGACTCCAGGATCTCCATATCCTTGGAAGCTGTCCTAACAGGTATATTTGATTTCTTGTCTCTGACACATTACCTTCTCCAATGGATGCTACACCTGGCTGTACGCTGGAATCAGCTTGGAAACTCTCAACTGCTGGCTCCAACCCTTGGCAATGGGGTGCAGCCTGGGTATCTGGACTGTTGACATACCAATCGATATTAACATGCAGCAGATTTGAGGAGCCACTGAACTAACTTCTGATCTTATCCTTGGCTTTAGTGCCTAAGAGTGCAAGAATCTTTCTAAGATTTTTACCAGCACTCACTCACCAAAACAGTTCTTGGCTTCCTTTCCCTGTTAATTGCCAGCACTGTGAGAGACTCCTGGAATACAGACAGGAGTCCAGCCTCAGGATGTTGACAGACGTGCAGTTGGGAAGGGCAGGCATGCAGATATGAAATGCTACCCTTGGAGGACAGGGGTGGGATGGGGCATCGAGGAGGAAGTGGCTAATAGCTGGAGGAGGCTTTGGAAAGAAGAGGTGCAATCAGGCCGCATCAAAGAATGTGTCAGAAGGGGGGTCCCCAAGAGAGAAGAGGGAGGCCCTGCTCTCCAGAACCAATGGGGGAAGTAGACAGCCTGAAACTCCTAACGGTCTTGGTGGAGATAGCTGTTACTACACAGGCTAATATGGAGGTATGCGGGGGTCTCAGCAGCATTGCTATTGGAACCTGACCCCTACTCAGTTTTGGAGTTAGGTCTATGCAGAGATAACCAATTTTGATGGGATTATTTCCATTGTGCATGTCAATGTTGTGGCCCATACTGATATCTATGGAAGGAAGATATAAAATTTTGTCCAATAAACTCTTACTTTAAAAAGAGGTAATATTTTTGTTCACTCCACCTCACTTCCACAGTCTCGACAAGGAACGGTCATCGCAATTAGTGATAGAATTTGGTTGCAAGTGACACTGAGTTTTTGGCTCTCATTTATTTATTCAGAATGTAAACACTGCAAATATTTCAAAGTCCAGGATATCTCACCAGGTTCTAGAAGTCAACTCTAACGGCCATTCATTTACCTCAGTGCACTCTCCCCAAACTAGCTTAAACATCAGCCTTCCTTTGCTTCGCTTTAATAGTGACCTTTGTCTATTAAAACCATAACCCAAATTACCAGTGGGTATTTGCATCCACCTTAGAGTAATTAGGAAACAACTTTTGATCGCTATCAGTCCGGCTATAACCGAAACCCCACATATTAGGGAAAAAACAAAAACCTTAGGCCCCATGTTTAGAGTTTATTATTTCTCCTTTATCTCTCCTGAAACATATTCAAGCCGTTTGCTTTGATTCTCTGCAGCACACCATTATTTGTTTGGTAGTTGGATGCCCTCCCGGTTTGAGTAGATATCTACGTTAAAGCTTCCAAAAAAGCCATTTCTAGCGGCAACTCTGCTTTTTTAATGTGGGGGTGGGAGAGGGTGCAGAATGATGCTGCGGTTTTCAGCTTCACCTGCGAGCTGTTGAAATGTTCATGGAAAGCAGCCTTTGGGGTAAATGCATGTTATTCCAAACGTACTCCGAGACCCTTTCACATACAGATGTGTCTAGAAAGGTGTCTTAAATTTGTGTGCAGCACTGCCCACGTCTCATCCCCGGCAGCTTTACAGATCTACGGGCCCATTCTAAAGTGGAAAAGGACTTCAATTTGGACTTCATTAGGATGTCTGGAAGCTGTCCAGCACCTCTAAGACTCCTCCAGGCGAGGTCCTGGATTTACTGAGACATTTATTGTAGAAGTTCTCTAGGTCCCTGCTGCCTGATGGAACTTTCTGCAGTGGTGAAAGGGTTCTCTAACCCACACTGTCTCATAGGATAGCCACTCATCACATGGGGCTGTTGAACACTTGATGTGTGACAGGAACTAAACTGGAAATGTTACATAATTCCAGTGAATTCACATTTCAGCGATACAGCCACTTTCCCCGCTGTTCACTCCACCTCACTTCCACAGTCTCTAAGAGGAACGGTCATTCCAATTAGCCATAGAATTTGGTTGCAAGTGACACTGAGCCTTTGGCTCTCATTTATTTATTCAGAATGTAAACACTGCAGGGATGTGGTATGAATCCCTGGTCATCGGGCAGTGAGCAAGACGGTCTCTGCTCTCATAGGGATGACAGTCCAGCATGGGACAGGGAGGCCTGGCGTACTGCAGTCCACAGGGTCGCAAAGACTGAACTGGACTGATGGAAGATATTTATTAAGCCAGTGATTATCCAGATTGTTCACTGGTGATAACTTCGACAAAGGAGAAGTACCAGAGGCTATGAGAGTATAAACTGGGGACCAGGCCTTCCTGCGTGATTTGCCTGAAAGTTTAATCCGAGTCCTGTTGATTCACTAAAGGAGAAAGGCATGAGGCGACTTCCCTCCCCAGGTTCAAAGCCGGGTCAGGCTGGCTGCCCAGGACTCTGGAGCAGGGCAGTCCCCGGTGCCTGCCTGCCGTGACCTCCGGAGGTGCAGGGTCCCTCCGGCTCAGCTGCGCACACGCGCTGCAGACTCCTGAGCTCACCGCACACAGATCCCCTCTCGAGCTATGCAGTTGAGATGATGTCAGTCACAGATAAGACGTGAGAAGGAGGGTGTGAATGTTTACAGGATATTGCATTTCCTCCCCAGTGTATGTTTTGACAAAGTTCTTTGGGCTCCAGCCCCAGTTTTGTTTTGTTTTTTTTTTTTAATCCCCCCTTCTCTGCTCTTACAAATTTGTATCTGGTCCATTCAAGAAATGATGTGGAAATCAGTCCTGACGTCCCAGACAGACAAAATGAGACACGTGACGGCAGAACATATGGCTCAAAGAGACATCCTTATATGGCCAACACAGACCGTATTCCCAGAAATTCATATATGGAAAACGCCACCTGCAGCTAAAGCCAAAAAACAAAGAGTCGACACGACAAAAAGAGCAATATGCCACGTGAAATGTGCTGCTTTAAGAGTGTGCAGAGATAGCCAGCAGTATTTGAATTTAAAAAGATGAAAAAAACACCCTACCATGTCCTTAGAAAGTGCTATGGTAGTAGACATTGCTTTGCTAACACAGTCACTGGCGGAGTTGCCGGATCTTAAAAGCGTTCAAATTCTAAATGCTTTCTCTGTTTATTACAAATGTATGTGCTATTCAGAACTCTGAATGTGTTTTAATGCTTCCGGATATCTGCCAGCATATTTATCTTGATATGGGGCCCCCTGAAGCATGCAGTAGTCCTTTTGTTATTGTTTTTAAAAAATCTTGTATCTCTGTTACAATATTTTATCTCCGCTACCTTTGAGTAGCCAGACTGAATTCCTTCTCCTGTGATAAGAAATTGATGCACTGTTTTAACTGTGCACCCACATGTTGAATAGTTCATGTATTTGACTTGTAATATTTCATGTTCCTGAGGTCTTCCATTCTCATAGCTGGATTTATAAAGTTTATCTTAACTTTTTTCAATGCTTGGCTTGCATCTTTATTGCCAAAGTTAAGATGCTTTGTAGAATAAAACTGATGCCCCCATCACATAGTTTATTTTCACATATGTCTGGGAAGGTGGAATTTTCCTTCTTACTTTTGTTTTTTATTTTAATCTGGGGTTAGTACTCAGTGGTGTAGTGAGTATTCTGAAAGAGTAAATAATATACGGAAAGTTCGCCAGTGCACTATTATTTGGAGGGCATACGCCTCTGTGCCCTTTTGCTCATATCTTACATAGTTCTGAAATAAAGAATGTGCTTGAGGGAAATTAATGTGCATATATGATTAATAGATTTATAATTGTGTAGTAAAGTTATTATTAGATGCCTTTATCATCATTTATTCTATCATTTTCCGAGGCCATGTCCATCCTTATTACACTTTTTTATGTTTGTGTTTGAGAATTAGCTTGGAATTCCTAGACAAAAGCTGCTACTCAGATTTAAAGATTAATATTTTAACCCCCACATCAATAGGAGGCTAAGGCAATCAGAAAGCTTTCTGTCTTATTTGGGGAAATAATGGGATAATCATCATTTACAGTATTTTATCCCAGTGTGTTTTAATATTGATATATTCAGTAACCTTTTTAAGTCTTCCTTTCTTTCTTCAAAGTTGTTTTGCCCAACAACTTTCTTTCTTTCTTTTAAACACTCCATTTGAGTTCCATGTGCCCGGATGATTCTTTGTAGTACATGATGCTTTTACTCTATTTTGAGATTTTGCTATTGCTTGTAAATTTATACACTGTGATACTAGAATGCACAGTCCCTGCTGAAAAACCAGGCAGGTTTCAGGGAAACATGTCAGGCATCACCAGTGTGAAGCAACTATTAAAACATACATCTTGGAAATTCCCAATTTAACCCATCACATTGCAAAAATCATTCTCATTATAAAGATGAGTGTTATCCATGTTTTTCTTCTGAATATCAAACATTAAAAAAAAAATGTTTAGGTACTTCCATCTACAATAACAACTCTGACACCAGTGTTACATGTTGCCATGCTTATTTCCTTATTGTGTTTCTTATAATCAAAATACCCTCCTCCATACTTTCCTGCATATCAACGTTTGAAAATACGGTATCATTTGAGCTTTTTCATAAAGATTTCCTTATCTTTCTTTTCTTGCTTTTGATGCTATGTTTTATCATCACATTCTTTAGCTCTAGGTTTGGGTTTATACACCAAGATTCACTGCTGCCTTCAATAACCTTTCTGGTTTTGTGGGTGAAACGTGGGTGCCCTTAGAGTGATATATTTTTTTCCTCCTGAACCTGTCCTCCCCAGGAGGCCATTATTTCCTCTCCTTTCTCTGCTGTTTTCCCTTCTGTTTGCCTAAGGTTTCTAGTGTAGACAGTGTCTGAGAGTGTATTGGTAGCTTTAAAGAGCTTCATTTGCATATCTCCCTCTTATCTCAGTACTTGCGCTGACTTGTTGCTTTTTTATGTGTAACAAAATGTTTATCTCACTGATTTTTCTCTTTTCCCTCCTAGTGTACTCTGAAAAAATAATTCGAACATTTTTGTTTCTCTGTAATGATTAACTGCCTTCAGGGTCCTAAGGTGTTAGCACTCAAACCTAAACGGTGAACGCTACATCCCCATTTCGGGCAAGGCTGTGATGTTCTTCATTTTTATGGGAACTATATTTAATAGATTATCTAAATAAGAGGATCATACTTGGGTGCTAATGACCATTTATCTACCGGGGTAATTTACCTTAGATTACAGAAGTATTTATTGCTACAACATAGGTATTAACCGACCCCCCCACCCCAACTTTACTGTCTTTCACCAGGGGTAAAGGTGGCATGTTTTTCCTTTGTAATAACTTTTAACTAGTCAGGTCTAAAGTGACCCAAATTTTGTTTAACTCGGCCACCGTGGGCCACGTATTCCCTCCTCCGAGTTCTGCGGCTCAGAAGTGAGGGACGTCGGCGTCTACCTGCGCCCAGTACACAGGGGACGGGGACCGATGAGCTCGGAGAGTGCTCGTCTGTTTGGGCCGCTGGCTCTTCGCTGGGGCTTCCCCCTCCCGTGAGGCGTGCTCATACTGCGCAGAGGGCTTCGGGGGTCCCGGCCCTTCCGTTTCTGCCGCCGCCGGCGCGCGCTCCGCGCTCCCCGAGAGCCGGTGCCCCGCCGTCCCCCGGCCCCGTCCCGAAGGGCCCCGGCCTCGGAGCCCCGCGCGGGCCGGTGCACCCTCGCCGGTCCCCGGGCGCCAGCGCGCCCCGCTCCCGCCGCTCCGCTCCCGGTGTTGCCGCGGCGCGCGGCGCGGGGGGCGGCTCGCCGCCCGGCCTCGCCCCCGCCTCCCCGCCCCGCCGCCGCCGCGCACACCTGCCCCCGCGCGCCCCCGGCCCGCGCGCCCCGCCGTGCCGGGCATTGTGTGCCGCCCGCCCGGCCCGCGCCCCGCGCCCGGCCGCCGCGCCGCCGCCCCTCCGCGCTCCCGGCCCTCCAGCCCGGGTTTTGAGCCGCGTCCCTCCCCCGCGCCCCGCGCCCCTCCCCGCGCCCCCGCCCCCGCGCCGCCCGCCCGCTCGCTCCCGCCGCCCGGACGCGGCGCAGCCGGCCCCGCTGGGGAAGGGCCGGGCGGCGGGCGGCCCGGGGGCTGCGAGCGGGGGCCGTGCGCTAAGATGACGAGGACGGGGAAGCGGCAGCCACAGCGGCGGCGGCGGCAGCAGCGGCGGCGGCGCGGCCGGGCGCGCGGGGCCGAGCGGGGCGCGGCGGCGGCGGCCGGGAGGAGCGCGCCCCGCGTTTGATGGGGGCCGCGCCGGCGGCGCGGGGGGCAGCGGAGCGGCCCGGCGCGGGGAGCGGCCCGCGCGCGCACTCGGCGCCGCGCCGCCCGGCGCCCGCCGGCCTCGTCGCCTCCGCCGCGCTCTAGGCGGCGCGGGGCCCAGGCGGCTCGGGGGGCGCCCCGCGCCCCCAGCCCGCGCGCGCCGAAACTCCTGCTCAGTTTTGCGGGGCGTCCGGGCCCCCCGCGCCCCGGGGCCATTGTGGGGCCGGGTGTGTTTACCTCGGACTCCGGCTGAGCGAGGGCTCCGCGACTTTCGGGGGGCGGCGGGCAGGCGGCGGGGGCGCCCTCCGGCCCCCTCCCCGGGCCCCCCCCCCCCGCCTCACTCTCCCGGCTCCTCAGACGCTCGCGGCCCCGCGTCCATGGGCCGCGGGGGGGTCCTCGGGGCGCTCGTCCGCGAGGGCCGGCTCCAAAGTGGCGCCCCAGTGCCTCGCCGGGGCTTCCTGCGCGCCCTGCGGCCCCCGGCGCCCCCGGCCCCTCGCTAGATGCCCCGCGCGGGGCCCAAGGCTGCGGGAAGAAAGTTGCAGGTCGGTTACTCTCCGGCGCGGTTCTCGGGGAGCGGGCGGGGGGAGGCTAGCCGGCCCCCCAGCCGCGCGCGCGGGGCGGCAGGAGGAGGGGGCCACGGCCGGGCGGACTTTCGGCCGGCGCCCGGGAGAGCCCCGGCGGGCGGGGGGCGCTTCTGCAGACCTCGGCCGCCGAGGTTTGTTTGGATTTGTTTTTTTTTTTTTTTTCCCCCTTTTTCTTTTTAAGAGAATCCCCGGTGCCCACCTCGCCTCCCCAGCACCGCCGCCGCGTACTGCTCCGAACGGGTTTGGCTTTGTTTTTACGATTTCCCCCCAACGAATCACTTGTCAGATCAATTCTGTCTCCCCCCTCCTCCCTCCTTCGCGCTCTCCCCTCCTCCCCCACCGAAAACCCCGTTCTCCGAGGTTAGACATTTTACAAACCATATATGCTGTTTGTCCAATTGTGATTCCCCCCCCCCCCCCACCTTAACCCCTCTCTCCCATGGCTACTCTTCCAGACGCTTATCTGCCTTCACCCCGCTTAGGGGGGCGAGGGTAAAGGAAGAGAAAATAATACAATTTCAGGGGAAGTCGCCTTCAGGTCTGCTGCTGCTTTTTTTTTTTTTTTTTTAATTAAAAAAAAAAAAGGACATAGAAAACATCATTCTTGAACTTCTCTTCGAGAACCCGGGCTGCAAAGGAAATCTCCTTTGTTTTTGTTATTTATATGCTGTCAAGTTTTGAAGTGGTGAGTTTCAGGTTGGTTTTGCTCATTTCACTCAGTAAAACTGCAGCGTTTCTGTTTCTAGATAGTACTTTGCTTCTTTGTCTCTTTAAAAGGTCACAGTGAAAGCTTGGCCTGGATCGTGCCGGCCATATGGAACGGATAAGGGCACAGTCTCTCAAAATGTGATTATGGGGTTGTGTGGGGGCGAAGGAGGCGATTCAGCAGGGAACTCGTTGAAAAGGCTCCCACACTGCAAAAAAATAGGTTCTTGAAACCGGAATTTCGTGCTTTGCTCTTTCTTTTTAAAGGAAATAATTGCTGTGTCTGAGTTCGCTGTTTAATTCGTTAATGAACATATATGGACTTCGTTTATGGACAGGGAAGTGGGGTTTGGAGAAAGTAGCCTGCTTTCAATGTGCCAGCCAGACATCACAGTGAAATCGGTTTTTAAAATGTGTAACTCACAAGAAACTCTCCAGCCTGGCGTCTGTTGAGACTTTAGTTTGCTCCCATGCAGTCAGTCCAGCAGGCCCCGCGGAGGTTGCTCTTTGCAAATCCAAACTCAGGTTTGGTGAACTTTAGCCTTGGGCATAGAGTTTAAATGAGTAAATTGGGTGTTTTATGTGCATGTAATTTTGCTTTATAATGTAAAGCTTTTTACAAGATGACTGAGTGTTTAATAGCTGCTTATAGGTGGGTATTCATTCGAAGGACAATTTTGCATGACCTATATGATGTTTTGATTGTCAATACATTAACTAAATTATCATCTATCACTTCACAGTTTATAATGCTGTTAAGCCTCATGACTATTTAATACGTTTTGTAGCATTAACTTTGATGCCGTTGCCTACTCATCCTCTCTCTCTCTCTTTTTTTTTTTTTTTTTGGCTCTTAAATTGCCACACGGGTTAAGTATTTTCTTTTCAAATCATATGTTTTAAAATTCATCTTCTGCTTTAGGGTAAGGCAGCCAATTTCAGGAAAAGTAGTTCTGTATTATAACCCACATGAAGGGTTATAAAGAGTGTTTTGAGTAAGTTAATAATCACCACTAATTTTGGCTTTAGACTACAGTTTAGTGTAATGGAAAGAGTAATCTTGATAAAAAGTGGTTAAAAGAGGCACATTTATTGTTAATGAACCTCATAACCAAAAACAGATGGGACCTCGATCAACGGTAAACCTTTGGTCTCTGTGTGCCACCTTGGAGTACAAGGATAAATAGCCATTATTTCTCTAACTTAACAGTTCTTCAACTGGGATTCTTAAGGTTGCTTTTAAACTTAGAGATTATCATTGCTTCCCCCTCCCCATCACCTCTTTCCTTAATTATAGTGGACACAGTAACGGTTAATCAGAGGGGAAAGCAATGCCTCCAGAAAGGCCCTGCTAATAATTTAAGCTCGCTTTCAAATCTGTATCAAAGTAGCTTCTTCATATTTTATATATATGCATATATATATATAAATGTGCAAGATATGTCAAATTACCAAACAGCTGGAGGAAAGTGATAATTATCATATTCTCTCTTTTTTCTGAGTATGATTCTCTTTCCCTTAGTATTGGTGAACTCAATACTTCAAGCACCATGAAAATTCATAAAATAATCCTACTCACCTGTTTTTATCAGTGTTAGAACTATTGCAGAAGTGATTTTGAAAATGTACTAACTGCTTGACTATAAACAGTATGAAAATTGATGTCCAAAGTATAATACAACTGAAAAAAATCATTATCTGTTCATTTTTTTCTGGAGTTAATTGAAATGTTGACTTCATTGCCTGCTGAGATTATTTTTGAACACTGGATATTTTGTTTTACCAAAATTAACAAGCTTTCTTTCAAAGCAAGTTTAGCACTTCACTCTAATGTGTATGTTACAAAATGTTTTCAAAATTTTTGGTATTTACATAGTTAACAGCATTCTATTACAAAAGAATACCTAAATGTTAGCTCTAAGATACATGAGTTGCAATACTTCAGTATCAGGGCTCTTTGAAGAAATCCTCCATTTGTATCCACTGGGTTAGGGATGGAATGATCCAATTGCCTGTTTGAGCCAAGACTTGACTGAATCTTTAAAACAGGTCATGTAACTCTTGATACGTTGGCAGTAGAAAACTTTTTCTACACATTAAACATGAAGCCAATAGAGAGTTTAAAAAGCAGTTGTCTGCTGCCTTCTTTTGAGGTGGTATATATACATATGAATCTATTTTTCCTTCATGAGAATTAAAATATATATAAAAAATATAACAGCTCTAACTAATCTCTTGGACTGATAAAATAATCTTTCCATCTTTGACTAAAGTGTCATTATTATGTTCTGTATTAAGTTTCTCATTTTTAAAAATTGGGACTACATAAATACAATTTGTTATTTTCCTGTTAGCTACACTTGTCCTAATTCTTGTTCTAAAAATAATCCCCCCCCACCCCCCACCCCCCTACACACATAGTTTTGCTGGTAGGTGACAAATTATCTTTTTGTTCATGTGTGTTGATACAATTTCCACACATTATTCTGTTAACTTGAATGGAAATATAATGCTGTGATCTAGAGAGTAGAGTAACCTCTGCATTATATGTCTGGTTAAGCAGTCTTACAAATACATTATATTTGTGGAGTGAAATATCCAGGGATAAAATATGTACATGCGTTATATATACACAGAGAAGGAGGGGGCGTGTGGAGACCCCCACCCAATTGTAACATGTCTTCTTCTTAAATTCTCGCAGGTGATCTTTAGAGAGTAACTGAGTATGGATCATTTGAACGAGGCAACTCAGGGGAAAGAACATTCAGAAATGTCTAACAATGTGAGTGATCCGAAGGGTCCACCAGCCAAGATTGCCCGCCTGGAACAGAACGGGAGCCCGCTAGGAAGAGGAAGGCTTGGGAGTACAGGTGCAAAAATGCAGGGAGTGCCTTTGAAACACTCGGGCCATCTGATGAAAAGCAACCTTAGGAAAGGTAAATACCCTCAAGCCAAATCCTGGAGAGCCGCAAGTCCGGTGTCCACCCAGCACCGCCTGGTGCGGGGGTGGACAGGCAGAGCCTGGCTTTGTGTGTTCTCCTCGGTTCTCTTTTCTGATCTGAAAGTAGTCACATTTCTGGTTGCAGCGTCAGGCGTGTCTGAAAGTGTGGGCTTCGTGCTTCAGCAGAGCGTCTCCCACAGCTGCAGACTGGAGTCTTTGGACGCTGTGGTGATAAGGACTGAATTAAGTCTGATGGTCTCAGTTATACAAGCCTTCCGCTGATAAGCTGGTGTTGTAGAAGGGGGTGTGGAGGTGGCTATTGCTGAAACTAACCCTGCTTGAGCATGAGCCCTTTAAACTGAGGACGGACCTAGCTTTTTCAGGGTTTACTGGTTGTAAGGCAGTTTCACAGATAATGGAAGTCTTCTGTGATATGATGTAAACGTTTTGTGATTTTTTTTTTTTTTTTTTGTGGTTTGTTTTCTTAAGAGCAACTTCATTCCTTAGTAGCTAAAACCCTGATAATTCTGGTGTTTCCCTTTTGCTATAATTGGGTGTTTCGGATAGAAGGGCAGATTTAAACACGTTAATAAGGAGGGGCTGTGCAGCGGTGTGACTCCTCTTGGCCAATTTTGTGTTACAGTGATGGAGTTTAACCACTTTGACTGCATTTGGCACTGTTGTCTCTGTAAATCAGTGTCTATCCTGGGCATAACGTGTGGGCCTTAGAAGGTCTTTATTTGTCTCTGAATAACTGTGTATGGGATTCAGATTTTCCTTACATTTGCTAAAGCAAAGGATAAAAATGCCATCTTGTAACAACCAAGAATATTAAGTAGATAAAGTTAGCAGGCAGAGGAATTTCATTGTGTTTGATGCATAACATTTATCATACAATCATTTATTTTTTCCTTGGTTTGGCGAAAACAAAGAATATATTGATCCTGAAATGAACAGACACAGCAGTCCGTATTGTTAGATCTTTATCTATTAAAAATGGAAAAACAGCACTTCAGCAAATTCTTTGGCCTCTCCTCATGATTACCCTATTTATTGATTGTTTGCCAAGAATGTATGCGTCTTAAGAAAGCCAAGGGTAAGAGCATTAAAAATATAATTTATTATGGCTTTTCAAACAGAGTGCATTAATATTGTACTGCGAAGCACTGGGGCTCTATAAAAAAGACTTTCTGACGCCTGCAAACATATAAGTTCCATAAATTCCTAAATAGGAGATTTCAGCTGTCTCTGGTATTATGTGATATTTGCACAGCAAACTTTAATGCCAGGACAGTTTTAGACAAGGATTCTACAGACTTCACTGCTCCTTATGGCAGACGTGCTGTTTACACAGGCTCATAAACCTTCAGCAAAAGCTTCTAAGACTGCCTCCAGGTTTAAATCATGCGGTATTTTTAGCAGTCAGCAGTGACCAGCGTACTCCCCTTTCCATACTGGAAGGTTATGAAGTTGCTGGAGTTGGAAGCCTCGCCAAACACTCACACAAACAATCGGTTCAGAGAAGGCTCCTGTGCAGCCTGACTCACAGTATCAGGAGGAGCGCATGACAGTTTGCTGGAAGAGTTAAGCAGTCAGATTGAAAATTAAAGTCTACGATTGTCACCTTATCAGCAGCCACCTTAACGATCTTACAGGGTCCCTCTAAAATCCAGAGCGACTCTCGTTTATTTCAACAGTCTAAAAAACCTTCAGTTATCTCCCAGGTCTGAGGAGCAGCAAAGAGCAGCCCAGGTCTGTATCATTCTATAAGAGGAAAAATCAATGCCTGTGTTTTTTGTTGTGTTAGTAACCCAACTCTTTGAAGACCTCAGGATAGAGGGAGGAGAAACCCAAGTACAATAATTTCACTTCCTGCTCAAGTGCCGCTTTTTTTTTTCCCAAGCGTTGCATTTGTAGTGACATTTTAAAAATGCACTTTAATTGTAGAAGGTTCTCTGCTTGCTTGAAGCAACAAAATGCCTCCAGCCTTGTGTTGGTGGTGGTGGTGTTTTATCTTCTTTTTCACGTGCAGCGTTTCTGCTTGACAGGTGCCAGATAGTGAGTGTGGCTGGGTTGAGAAAGCGCACCTCAAGGAAAGGGGTTGGAGGTTTTTTTGTTTGTTTGTTTAGGAGGTTTTGCCAGAGTACCTTCCAGCCAAGGAAGAAATCACCAGTTTGCATATTGCTGTTTCTGCCGTGGTCTCTCCCAGTCTCCTTCTGATCCCTGACGGGTTCTCTCTCTGGTATAAAAACAGCCGAATGAATGACAAGGATATTGGCAAGCTCCACAGCTTGTTTTTCATGCCTAGCCTGTTGGGTCCCTCCAAATGAGTTTGTGAGCTTTTCTAAGTAAACCTAAAGGGGTTTATTTGTCAGAACTAGAATCTCTTGTGAACAGTTCACTGAAGCTGTGGTGTAGATGCCATGTAGAAGACGGTGCCTGCTTTTCCTGCCGGCTTTGTTCAGCAGAAACAAGCAAATAGGGCGTTTTTAAAGGGCATCTCTGGTGTCAGGAGGAAACCCTGGGTTTTTAGCTCTGCTTTGCCGGCCCTGGACACCTTCAGAAGTTGGTTGGCTTCTGTGAATGCAGAGGACAGAGCTTAGAGAGGCACTGGGGGTCCCGGATGCCCTGGCGCAGTAACCTTTGTCATCATTTATGCTCAGGATGGTGCCCTCCTGGCCACGTGCCACAGTGCTCTCCGCTGCATCTGCTTTTAACCCTTTTCCGTTTATCACTGGAAGTCTGACAGTGCGCTGTGTAAACACCTCGAGGACGACAGCGTTCCGTGATTTCTGTTTCTAGAAGCCTCTTTGCTGACAGTGGTGTGGTGTGGCCTGTGTTTATTAACCATCTGGCTCCTGAGTTATTACCTGGGATTACAGTGAACAGAGAGCACATCTCGTCTCTGCAGATTCCTGTATCTTGAGACACCCTGATGAGGACGGTTTCCTTTGCTCTCATCCTTACCCCATTTGCTAGAGCAGAGATGGTTCGTTTTAAAGACCTGTGGTTACCGTGATGTCCTTTTAGGCAGGTTAAATGAGTAGCCATCAAAGTGAGTATTAGTCATCTGCAGTGTGCACGTGTTGAAAGCCTGTGTTACGAACTTCAGTTGGGTTAAGTTGTGTTTCTTCTGTGGCCTCAACGTAAAGATCTTAAAGAAGGAGGCGAATGCTCATGATTTTATAATCAAAGCTATTGGACATAGACAGGGAAAGTTGAATCCTAACAACAGCATGTAGGAAGCATGAAGATGGGTTCTTTCGAAGCTGAGCTGAGTGAATTACATTTGCACACCAGGTTCCACTCACAGCAGATCAGACCAGACCCTTACTCCTCTCCTGTCAGCCTTATGATTTGATCAGAAAGGTAATTCTGCATTAATTGGTTTGGGGAAATGCTCTGTTAAAATTAGAGCCCACGTTACCTCAGGGCCAAGTTCATATTCTATTTCAACATTTCTCTTACAACTTAAAAAATAAAAAGAGAAGGTGTGTGTTTGTGTCTGTATGCCCGGGTCTCCGTGCCAGTCTTGCATTCTCTCGTGGTGGTGAAGATTTATTTTCATGGCTTCATTTTTTTCCCTCCTTCCCCCCACTCCCCACCCCCCCGCCCCCAGACTGTGTTGCTGAAATTCGTTGGTTTGCGTCTCTTTTTCCTCCGTCTCCTTGATAGGAACCATGCTCCCGGTTTTCTGCGTGGTAGAACATTATGAAAATGCCATTGAATACGATTGCAAGGAGGAGCATGCAGAATTTGTGTTGGTGAGGAAGGACATGCTTTTCAACCAGCTGATAGAAATGGCCTTGCTGTCTCTGGGTTATTCACATAGCTCTGCTGCCCAGGCCAAAGGTAAATAATGCATCCACGGGGTTGGGGAAATTGCTTGGCATCCTTTGTTTACCTTGCAGAGAAAGCATCTGAATATTTTCATTCAAAGAACTGTAGCCTGTGTGTTACATGGGTTCCTTCTAGACTGTGGCTTTAAAAAATCGGCTTAATTCGGTTTGGTTTAGTTAACACGCATTTTGCTCATGTGGAATGTGGAGGTAGGTTTTTTTTTTAAATTACTTCAGCTGAATCATTAGTAAGCTTATTGACCTTAATAATCTGCTCCACTGAGGACCCACAAGGAAGTGAGGAGCGTATCTGAGCAGATGGACTGTTGAGAGTCAATTTGCATTTATGACTGAATATCTAGTTCTGTTTCTTTTATTCTGTTTCTGATGGTTTTATGGGCTGTAAAGTATTTTTCAATGCTGATTCCCATTGCAATCGAGAATCTTATCTAAATCGTAAAGCCATTTAGAACTGGTTCAGCTATGTCTTATTAGAACTTCCTGTAAGTTAGGAAAATGTGGCCTCTGCCTAGGTTTTATTGATGGGGTTTTATTTCCAAAATAATAAACAGCCCCACCGTCATTTACATAATTTCACAGTTTGGAAAACTAAGCTGAGCATATTTTCACTGACCTGCCTTTTGGAGGGAAGGGAATCATTCAGACAGAAGTAACGGTATTGCTTGTGGTGGGGGCAATGAAAAGCAGGCTTGCACTGGATAGGTTATCTGAAGGGCCAGACCTGAGTGACACGCGCTCTTTATCTGGAACAGGGCTGATCCAGGTCGGGAAGTGGAACCCAGTCCCCCTGTCTTACGTGACAGATGCCCCCGACGCTACGGTAGCAGATATGCTTCAGGATGTGTATCATGTGGTCACATTGAAAATTCAGCTGCACAGGTGAGTCAGAAAAGCGGTTCCAGCCCAGAACGTTCTACTCACCTGATCGTTTGAAACAAAGTATCTCTGGCCAGCCTTCAGCTGTGACTCGCCCTGCATTTCAGAGAGGCCAACCCCAATCGATTTTGCCACCTCCCCCCTTTCTCCTTTATCTTCCTAATCTGAGCCCATCGTTTAGAAGCAGTGTTCCCCCCAAATGCATCTACTTGTGCAGGTTATCAAAAGACAAGACTTTTTCTGTGTAATCAATTAAATGATGCATTGCGAGAAGGCATTTTACATAAAGTTTACTTAAGAGAAAAATATTTTTGCATATCATGAACAGTGCCATCTGTGTACACTTTGTGAAAGAATGCCTTATTCACTATTGCCGAGCTCTTATTTATTTATATGATTTTTTTTAACTGTCTTAATTCGTACGAGCGGAGTCCTGAAGGGAAAACGGTTCCCACGTTCGTGTTTTCACGATGGCTCTTGAGAAAGCAGTACACCTTAAATTGTCTTCCCAAGCGCATCCGAGCAGGAAGGTAGAAGTAACATGGAAAAATAGCCACCACAGGCAGCTGATGTATAATTCATGCATCGATACAGCAGATGTGTTGTATAAAGTAATTAACTAATCGGAACAATCAGGAGACCGAGAGCAATCTCCAGATGCATCTGTTTGATGCGCAAAATGAAATCTGTCTGTCTTAAAGGAATGTTCTGCAGCGGGATGCAATCTTGTCATAATCCCCTTTCTAATCTGTGTCTCCAACAGTTGCCCCAAACTGGAAGACCTGCCTCCCGAGCAGTGGTCGCACACCACTGTGAGGAATGCGCTGAAGGACTTGCTGAAGGATATGAATCAGAGCTCCTTGGCGAAGGAGTGCCCCCTCTCACAGGTACTGGGCATCACTGGTACTAAATGACAAGCCATTGAGGGCAGCCTCGTTGGAGGAGTCGTGGAAAGCCATAGTCTAAAACAGCTGGTATCGGAAGCAAGAATCTCCCCAAAATGCAAAGTGACTTGACCACCAGTGACTTTCAGAAGTGTGCGCGATTCATCCTGAACAGTGTGGGAAAGAAAGGGGAGGGAAGCCACTCAGCAGAACTTTGCGCTAGCTCACGTGTAGATCCCTCCTCTGAGTGCTCTGAGATTGGACGCTTTGTTGTCCTGAGGGCCCGTATTTGAGGGAATAAGGGTGGGGTACCTTCCTGGAACCCCTGGATGCCAGGAAGCGCCTTGGAAGTGTTACTTTGCAGAACGTTGCCATGCTACCTGAATAAAGGAACAGAATAGCTTCTAGGTACTTTCTTCATTACCACACAAAGGAGAAAGAAGAAGAAATAGAATTTAGAAAAAAAATTACACAGAGAACAAATCTCTTCTCTCTAATTAAAGGTTAGATAGTTATTATTCATCAGGATTCTGTCACCAGTTTTATCCATTGGTTCAACCCTCCCCCCCCCACTTTTTTTCTTTTCTTTAGTGGGGTCATATGTTTTCCTCTGAGATGCCTGTCATACTGTCAGGGGTTTCTGAAATGAGACGGAGATTTATTATTATTGTATTTGAGTTTTTAGGATGAATTTTGGTAGAGGGGCGATAACTCTGGTGAGAGACTGCCTCAGTTTCTAGGTGTAAAGCTGAGCATCACTTCTGATGCTGTGCAGTTGATTTTAAAAGAAAAGGGCACTCTGAGCCTGCCCTTCGAGCTTGTGTGGTCCTGACCTTGCTGTGCCTTCATGCCGACTCTCTCCGGGGGCCCTCGCCTCTGAAGGTCACGCCACCAGAGAGTATACTTGAGATGCTGGTCTAACTAGATTTTTACTGAATTTTTGCTAACGTTTTTCTTTCAATGCAAGGTTAGTATATAAGCCTGAGTGCCAAGCCTCTCAGGTACTTGAACATGAGCTGTGTGACTGCTGTAAATATTTCTGCAGTAGAGAATTGCTCCAAGTTTGTTTCCGATGTGATGGCTGTGAAGACACATGGGTGCCTTTGGAAGGGAGCTTGTGGGCGTTTGTGCTCTTCTTCCATGAAAGCTCCGTGCATTTACTACATTACAGCCCATCAGCTTTACTTGGATATTTGTTAGCAATTATGGGAATGAAGCAAATGAATTAAGCTTAAAAGAAATGATGGCTTTTTATATTCTTTTAAAGTAATTTGTAGCCACAGGTGAAATATTCTCTGGTGTTAAGTCCATTTCTTGAAAATCAAAGTCCTGTTGACACTTTAGCGGATCTCCTCCTATTCTCCATCTCACTCTTTGAGTAGAGAGGATGTGAATTTATAACCATCGAGTAAAAATAATTTAGACTAATTAAACACAGTTGCATCAATAGGATGATATAATGAAGCAGGTGACCCTTATCTCTGGGACTTTGGCTTTTGCAGACAACTCCAGATAACCTGTCAGTTTGGTCTCTAGGATTTGAAATTTGAAATGTCCTAGGAATAAAGGTTTTAACTCAGCATTAAAAATAAGTATAAAGGCCCAGTATAGGAATCTCACGTATCTTCACGTTACTGAATGTCCCATTGATTTGGGAAGTGAATTCAGGCAAAGGTTCAAGGCATTTACTGTGAGCTGGAGAAGAGGATGCTAGCTTGAGTATTGATACAGGTGGTGAGAACTAATGGTTACATGGCAGCAACATTCAGCCAATAAACTCCACCTCACTCTAGCTTACAAATACAGTTGTGAGTTTACTTAATGTTATCATGGGTAATTAATTGAATAAAACAATTATAGCATTAAACAGAATGACAAAATAAAATTCAGGACTGGATTTTGGAGTCAGATGGGGATGAATTTCTGTAAAGAGGCCTCAAGTGGAACGCATGGGCCTATATGGCTGGGGACCCCGCTGCCATCCTTCAGTGGTGAGACCAGGCTGTAATGCCAACATCAGTTGTAATTACAGTCTTCCTTTCTTTTGCAAAACAATTTGGAAAGAAAGATATATGTCGTTCAGCAGTGGCAGAAAATACTTGAAATTAATATTATTATGAGAAAGGGCAACCTGTGCTCTAAATGGGGGAGTTATTTTCTGTTCTGTGGCAGCATCTTCTGTTTCTTTCTCCAGAATGAATTTATGAATCTGATACTCAGTTCGGAATGTTTTAATTACGCTTCTTCATTTTCTCTTGTGTCCGGAGCTATTAGTTAGAGGGAGCGCAGGCATCTGAGACCTCAGCCCCGAACACGCGCTGCACGGGGTGAAGCTGCTGTTCTCTCCTCCCCGGTGCGATGCGGAGGTGAAGGTGCAGCCCTGAAGGAGGCCCAGCAGATAAGTGCCGCTTCAGCCTTGTACAGAAGGGCGCCTGGCAGCGAGAGAGGCTCGCGCCTAAGACCTTCTCCCTCTCTGTGGAGTTGTGATTCATTCACGTGAGAACTCTGAGCCTGTCAGGCATGCACATGTTGCTGTGTATTAATGCTTTGGTTTTGCTTGATATCGTTGAAGTCTTAGAAATGGTGCCTTAGCCATACACTGAGCGGCATGCCCACCCTGTGGCCAGTGGCTCCGATTCCTGAGTAGAGGTGGGAGGGGAGGGGCGGGCAGCCCGCAGTCTGCCCCAGCCCCCAGGAGGATCGTGCCACACTCGACAAGGGCAAGCCCAGTTTGCACTCGGAATCACAGAACCGGGATATACTATCCTTCGCAGACTCCTCTTCAGAGCCAGGGTCCCTGGACGTTAAAGTCGTCATGCTGGCTGGTGACTGACCCAGAAGTCCTTTCCTAGCGTTAAGTTTTAACGTGTTGACTTTAAAGTGGACGCATAGGTTTGGCTGCAGTAATGTCTCGGATAATCTCTGCCAGGGTTTCTCGAGCTGTAGAAATTCCGAAAGTGTGCATGTGGTTTGATTCATAGCTCAGACCTTCATTTCTGTGGCTGCTTTTTCTCATCTGCCCAGATAGATTGACATCATTACGTTTTTGTACCACGTGATTATTTTTGTAAACTGTTCTCAGGCGTAAGAAGCCATCAGCCCAGAGCTCTGAGATGGGGCATTTTGCTGTTACACTTGCTTTTTCAGTGGAGGTGCTTAGATAAGGTGGGTTTTGTATTCAGACCTGCAAGTAGGGAGGAGAGATTGAAGTCTGACTTGGGGGGACAAGAACGTTTAAGGTCATAGGAACTCAGAGACCATGTGTTTGGAAGGTATCAATAAATTGGGATTTGAAAAAAGTAAATATTTTGATTTACAACAAAACATTTCATCTTGGTTTTAGTTTTCCCTGAAGTTTTGAAAATTGAACTTGACCACTAGGTAAATATCCATACCTTTGATACAAGGATAGGTTCATTTTGTTAAAAGTATCATGAGGAAAGTTGCGTTATTACTTCTGCCAACCTAGTGTCTTCCTTCTAAAAATGTTAGGTCAGGTATTCCTGACCTAAATCTGATACGTGTGCATTTTTACCACCCACTCCCACCAGGCACACGTGCACACTTGGTTCATGCGTGCACATCCCCACTTTCAGATTTTTAAGGGGTTGGTTCTTTCTGTTTCTTTTCTCACCTGGGAAGAGTACCTCCAAGCCTGAGTTCTCCATAAAGTGAGAACTGTCATTTTTGTTTTCAAGCAACAAAAGATACATAAAATGAATATAAATTCGAACGTTCCATTTAGAAATAATATGGGGAAAAATGATTTTTTAGTTTTCCTTTTCCTGACAGCATCTAGGCATCCTGCATGCCTCAGACTTTTTATAAGGTACTGGAAAAATAAACAAACCAACCACCTTGCCCTCCTGAAGCTTAGCGTTTATCCAGGTCCTCTCTCTGAAACTTGATAATCATTTCCATAGACATTAATAAACCCCTGTGTTCAGCTGATTTTCAGTCTGTATTATACAAAGCACCAATTTAGAAAAACTCTACTCATTAGGAGATATATATAGATATATATATATAACTGTACTTTGTATTTTTCCATAATTTTTAAACCAGAATGATGTTTCTGAAAAAAAAAAAAGTATTAATAATCACATTGTCTCCAGAGCACATCCAGCATCAGTATTCATATATTGCATTTCACATGCGCATCTAACCTATGAAATTTATTCACATATTTATTCATTCGAAAGTATGTATCGACAGTCTGCTGTGTGACAGGCATTCTGTTTTCCTGTGGAGTAATAAGCATAACCATCTTAGTAGTTCAAATAATGGTAACTTTCCTTTAGTATTTTTGCATCAAGAGCATGCCTGTCACCGTAAATGGTAGGTAGTTTTATATCCTCACTTTCCATTAAGGAACCTGAGGCATGGGATGTTTAAGCGCGCCCCATGGTGATGGAACAGGTGAAGCGTGGGGGTGGCAATTGATCCCCAGACCTGCGAGCTTAATTAGCTATCCTTGGGTGGATGGATAGATGGATGGAGAGAAGGGAAGGAAGGAAGGAGAGAAAAACACTTTAAAAAGTCTTTCTCCAGTTAATTCGATGGTTTATAAAAGAACATGTTTCTCTGAAGCGCTGATAATGAAAGTTTTCCAATTGCGTTTATTCTCACTGCTGGAAGTTTCCTTTAACATCTATTTTGTTTTTGCATCTTTGATTGTGCCATTCTTACGTGGACTCCCTTGAAAAATACCATTATGTCCTCAATTTAGAGCGTGGGAGGGTGCTTTAGAACTCGGGGACTGACTTCTAGGGTAATCTGGCGTTTGGAAGGTTCCGAAAGGGTTGGCTGTAACAGCTCTGTGCCAGTCACTTCTCCCTGGCTTCACACCCTGTCTGAACCAGTAAGTATATAATTGAGCTAAGAGCCTTTGTTTCGACCCCCACGACAACGTTAGGTATTCGCGTGGGAAGCAGTGGGCAGTTCCCATGTTTCTTTGAAAATATCGACCTTAGTCATACACTGGCCTGATGCGGTGAGCAAGCTCTAAAGTTTACTGTTTGAGACAGGGCTTGTAGGATTTTGTGCTTGTCCCTTCCTAGCAGAATATTGTAAATCTTGATTGTTAAGCTTGCTGTTAAATAGCATGCATTTTGAGGAAGTCCATCCCTCCTTTAAATTACAAAACTTTCCCCAGTTTTTACCCTACTGCTCATGGAAATCTGAGGTTATGAGTATCTGCTTTGCCAGGCACTGAAGTACTTGATCCTAATTGGATTTTATTACCACTTTCAGCAATTGTATTAACGGTGAGATCCATAAAGGAAATGGTAAACCAGTCTTTTAGGGGCAGACTTCCACCGAGTCATTTTTCTCTGCCTCCTTTTCTGAACCAGCTGTTACTTCACTCTAGTACCTCTTTCGAGTTAGGCAGTGAGCTGGCCCTTCTGTTGATGATGTCATCCACAGTGTCTATGATAGGTGCGTCCTCCAAATTATGAATTTTCCTTTTTGCGTCTCATCTCCCAGGTTCATTTTTAGCTGTTTACATATGTGAAGGTTGTATTATAGCTTGATATTTGTTCCCTGTAACCTTTCTAAAAAGCCAAACTTAATAAAGCATCTAACTTCAAATGGATTGATCTCAAATAGTGTATGGCCACTGGCTTCTCACAATAGTAAAACCTAAAAGAGTTAAGCCGTGCCAATTTAGAGTGCTTTAACAATGTGTAAGCACTTCGTCTTCACTTAACAGATATTTACCTTTGCTTTGTTTTAGATCTGAACAGGTTTCCTTTGACCTCAGAATCACTAATGCAGGGAAGATTACCACGAGTGCATCTTGCTTATTTTTTTCTGGTTTGCAGAATAATAACACTGCCAAGGCTTAGGTGTAGCCATGGTCTGAGAGAGAGCCTGTTACATGTTATTTTCTGATTGCTTTTTAATTTTTTAGAGTTGACCAGAACCATGCTAATCAATCAGATTTACTTACTCAAAGAGAGCAAGTTTTAAAGTGCTCGTTCGTTGGAATGACTACCTAAGTTTCAAGTTAGGCTTTATCTGGATTTGCTTTTTAAACCTGCTTTATTTCATGTCAGATTTGGGCCCCAAACTAACTCAACAAACAGGAAGCCCTCAATTCAGAATAAATCCAGCAGACACTGTGTGCACCCAGTTTTTTTTCCCTTTTCTTCGGAAACTGCTAGATCATAAGGTGCTCTGGTATTAAGAAAACATTAGGGCGCCTTGAACGTAACAGGAGAGCGCTTCAGCCAGCTATGCGGCTCGATGCCAGTTGAAGTAAGGAATGCTCAGGCTGTTGGGACTTTTAAATCTAGACTTAAAAGTTATTTGTTCTGTTTAGCATTTTTAAAATGTGCCTATTAGGAATTGTACGTGCTTCAGTTTTAATTTTAACTCACAGTGATTGTGCAGCACCCTGGGATCCTTACAACAAAGGGCGCTCCAGAAATACCAGACTGTCTTGAGTCCTGATACGCAGTGTTGTTACGGGAGCTGGTTCCTCGTGGACAGTGAGGAGGCTGCAGAGCTCCACACCCTAGAGAAGGTGGCCAACTTGCTTTAAGAGTCTTTTTCCCACCTCTTATTCTTACTCTAAAACTTCATCTGCTTTAGTCATCATCTTTTTTCTTCTCCTTTTCAAAAAAGCTCTCCTCGTGTATGGCAGTATTTTCCCATAAAATGCTAATCTACTTGAGTTTACTCAGAGAGGTTAAGGAGGCAAACCAGATGATGTGTTGAAAGTTAAGAACGATGAAAGCTTTAATTATTAGCACCGTTTGCGATCACATTCTTGTCTAGATGACAAGACAGTATTTCCTCATTGGGTACCATCCAGACTGTGCTAGGCTTGTCCCATTTTCCTGTTAATCCAGCGTGTCTTCCTGTGCAACGAAAAAAATGTGGAGCTAACCAGAACAGGTGTTAACTTCATGAAACGTCACAAGAAGTATTTCCCAAAATGTAGTGAATCTCTTCAGTTATGTTAGCGTAGAACAGAGTGTAATCTCATTCTCTTTTTATTTCCTAATGGAACTGTCTTTGGAAGTGATAGATTTCATCAGCAACTGCTCTTTGCCATCATATAACGAGTGCGCTAATAGCATTCATTCCATAGGAGTTGAGAATGTGAGCTCTGTCATTACTGACCTGTAAATTCAGGCAAGTGACTCTCCATGCCTCAATTTTTCCAGTCTATAAAGTAGCAAGATAATAGTACCAATTTTTCAGGACTCTTAGGAGAATTGCATGAGTTAGTGCTTGTAAAGCATTTAGAGTAGCTCTCAGTTCTAAAGTACACTATAACATTCCTTGTTTTTCTGCAACGTGGGGGCTTGAGACTTAGAAATCACTCTGGTAGGTCTCACAGACTTTGTTGCTACATAGAAGATTTTGAGGCAAGCATTGTTTTTAATGGAAACAACCAAGAACTTTCCATTTGTGGAAAAAAGGGCTGTGTTATAACTCGTGCTCACGTCTAAGGAATGCTTTTAGCGCCATCCTGAGATCATTCTAAAGTTCCGATGAGGCTTCAGGTGTAAGTGGGGGAAGGCTGTCCCACGGGGACTGTCCTCTGGGTGTTTCTCCCAGCGTTACATTAACTGCCCTTAACCCTGCACCCTAATCCAAGGCCCAAACCCCACTTTATCCCCCCTCCGTGGTACTTTCCATGTTTTCTGTGATCGTAGGTGGACTGAGTAGGGTTTCTGAAAACACTACCATCAGTGGTCACAAAGGGACTTGGTTTTATCCATCATCACACTCAGGAATCTGGCACACAGTAGGGTCTCAGGAACATTTGTGAAACTAAAACAACCTCATAGAGTTTTCATCACATTTATTTTGTGAACCAATAAACTGTGTCCATAGTTTATTAGTATTTTATTTGTAATCTTATCTATAATACCTTACTTTGCAAAATATTTTTTCCTACAACACTTACTGGTTTTTTAGTTTACTTAATGTACTTCTGCCTTTTCCTCTAAGAAAACCTACTGATATTCCAAGCTGCCCCATAGTTTTGCTTGTATTGCGATGTTCTTGAATGTATGTACAAAAGTTGTATGTTTGTAAGCAGAAGAATAATCACGGGAGGCACACAGGACCCAGAGATCTGAAAAAATGCTGTAGAAGACCTAAGTATACGTCACTGTTAAGCGCAGTCATTAACAACTTACTTTGTGCGCATTTAAAATGTTTCTTTTATAATCATGTATTTCAGCCTGACTGATAGTTTTCATTTTGTCTCAGTCATCTCATATTTGAGATCCACGCTTTTTTACTATTAGTCAATTTGTTCGTCTATTTCTTATGTTGATGAAAGTATAAAGGAGGGGAATGTCAGTAGCAGAATCAAGTGACTTGTAGCCCAAGATGCTGATGCTGCCAAAATGGAAATGCTAACACTTAGTACCACCCTGTGTTAGCTCACAACATCCCTCCGTCAGCTGAGACTCCAGAGTCCACATTTGGCACTGGAGACCCCATTTAGGGCTATAAACATGTGATGTTTAAAAAGTCAGCTGTGAGCGGGGCCAGGATCACTGGATCTCAGAGAGAGCTGCAGGTGGAGATAAGTGCTCAGCCGTTCCAGAGCAGGCCTCGGGGGTGGTTTGTCCACCCTCCTGCGGGAGTGCCAGCACGGCGTGGAACTCACGCCCCCACCATGGACGGACAGGGCTCCTTATTTCGTGACCAACAGCCTGTCCAGCACATTTTTGCCGCTTCATCATAACTCCCAAAGAGGTGATTACCAGGATCTGGCATTTTCCTAAATGGTGAAGCTTTTTCATAATGTTGATAGAGATGACCTAGATTAATTTGATTTTTCTCTATGACCTCATCCAGAGGTGACATTGGTTTATTTTTCTTTAGTAGACATGAGAGATCTTGGCTAACAACTCATAAAACACAGAAACCGAGGCCATGACTTAGCCCTCACTCTTCTGTGAAATATTGGATCGGATCTGAGTCAGACCCATGGGCCCTGCTCCCAAGGGTTTGTACAGACCCCGCAGTTCCAAGCCTCTTTGGGGGAGTTTGTATGTGGGAAGATCTTCCATTGGGTTCATGAGACTCCCAAGGAAAGTTCTTGGCCCTATGGAAAGCTGAAAACCAGACTTAACTTTTCTCCCCACTTTTTAAAAAAGCTAATAGCATTCATACAATGAAGCAAGAAATATAAAAATCTGTAAAGTGTTGCAGAACTTCATTCTAGTATTTACTTTGGAAAAATGGATTGCACAAGCTAGTTTAGTTCTTGTTTTCACTCTGGGGCTTAAAGTTTTTCAGAATGCTGTATTTAGGACCTCTGGAATTTAATACAAATTGGGTGTCTATTTCTAAGTACAGATTCAAGAAATTTTGCTCATCACAGAGAATGGGATATTTAACCACATAAGGGCCATCAGAGAAAGAAGAAGCGAGCATCCCAGGTGCTCAAGAGTTAGAATCTTGGGAAATAATTTTGACTGTAAAATCAAATAAGACTCGTTAGATTTAGATTTATCTAATGAAAAACTTGGGAAAATTCTATTTGGAGTAGCATAGTGTTTAATAATAGTATATTTTTAATAATCACATTATTAAGCAAGATCCCAAGGGACTTCAACGTTTCTCAGAAATAAAGCTGTACCTGTGCATGTCCGCATAGTGAATGGATGATGCGTGTTACAACTGCATCGTCTCCAGTCGCTGGAGGAGACCCTGTAAGACCTGCGTCTGGGAATACATAGAGGTCTCCTGGAGTCTCCAGGCTGTGAGAAGGGACCTTGCGGATTATCCAGTCCACTTCCCTTCATCCTGCAGATGGACAAACCTCAGCCTCTCTGTGCAATTAATTTGAAGTACTACAAGCCCTTTTGTAATAATACACTTTTTAACAAGTATTTTCTAATCTAAGCTCTTTGCCAACATATTCAATTCATTTGAGTAAGAAGGTTTGAGCACAGTAAGAAAGATCTAGATGGATACTTACACAAAAAGCATGGAGAATTTGGTCAAAAGATATCATCTGGGCCTTATGTAAAATTAATTATGTAGAAAAGTCATATGAACTGTGAACCAGCATTTCCTTTAAAAATTATGAATTGCCCATTTAAATCATTAAGTAAGGTTTCCATGCTTTGAAACGATGACGTTTTCGTCTTTAGGAACTGCAGCGAGCGGCCGGAGACAGAGTTGCGCGCGTTCTCGCGATACTTTCTTTTGTATTCCTCTGGGGCTTTGGACCCAGTTTCTGCCTTTGGCTTTGTGGGAAGGGGCCGCTTCCAGGCACCAGGATTGGTCGAGACGGCAAGAGCCGTCACTGACACCTGGAGTTTAAGTCAGATTTAGAAGTGATTAGTCTCTTCTCTGGAGAAGGACTTGGCAGCCCACTCCAGTGTTCTTGCCCGCAGAATCCCAGGGACGGAGGAGCCTGGTGGGCTGCCGTCTATGGGGTCGCGCAGGGTCGGACACGACTGAAGCGACTCCGCAGCAGCAGCAGCCTCTTCTGCGCAAATGGGGATGCCGGCCATACCCCAGTTGTGTCTCCTAAGAGCATAGCTTAGAAAGCAGAAGAGGATCCAGAGGGAAGGATTTGGGGGAACATCAGCTGACGTCACAAACCAAACTGGACTCTTAGAAACCCTGCCGTTTGCTTCCCCGTGAACTGCAGCCCAGGCCAGACCTCGCCTTCTCCTCCCCCAGCAGCAGACGGGGCTACCTGAGCGTTTTCAGCGGATTGACCCCACGGCCCTGCCTCCTGCGATGCCTTTTAGAACTTGTTCGTAGTATTTGATGTCCTGTGGGATGAAAAGAGAACCCCGCTGACAGAATCCCTGTGAAAACAGTGTCTGAGTATGGAGTTGATGTCATTTGATCTGAAGTTCAAGTTTGACCTTTTTAAGTTTCCCACATGCCTCGAAAAACCTGTGAAAATTCAGGCCGCAGGCAGACAGGACCTGGAGAAAGCGGAGGGCCATCGGGGCTTGTGACGTTACACACTTCTCAAGAAATAAAAATGTAAGGGGAGAGAGAGCCAGCAGTTTGACAGATTGTTCAGTAAATGCTCATTTTATTGAAAATTATAGAAAGGTGCTTAATGTCTCTGTGCCATTAATACAATACATAAAAAGGTTGCTGTCAAGATTAGTGTTCCAGGCCTGAAAATGAACTGCGGAGCTTCCTAAAGCCTTGCTCTGCGTCACCTGAGAGGTTAAAGGTTTCTGCATATGCATTTTACACGCACAGACGTTTATTTCAGAAAACAATTATTTTAGACTTTATGCCAGAGACATTAGCAGTGATGTACTTTCATTTAAGACATGGATGGGCTAGGTATATATTAACCGACAAGGTAAGAACCAGGAACAATCGCCTTACGGAATTAAACCTGTGCAAGATGAGTTCCCTTGCTGTCTCTAGAGTATTGCGATTCAAAACATACATTCCTTTCTACAGAAGAAGATATTCAGATTCCTTAGTTGAAATTAATTAGCATTCAGAAACCAGATAGCATGTTTTTGGGTATTCATGAGATCTCTGTTTGAAAAAAAATGTTTTTAACTTGTAGAAATGTGTTGCAACACACAGATGGGAAGAAAAAGGGGAAAAAAAAATCTCTTTAGCAAGCACTGAGTGTAAAAGGAATATTACATTTTGCACGCTCCTGATTGCTCTGTGTAAACAGTTTTTGACATCTGTCTTTATAGTTTTCGAGGAGAGGAAGACTTTGTTAAAAGAATCATTTTTATACAGCAGTCCCCATTTCAGTCTTGCTTTACCTGTATTATGAAAGCAGATGGTCTGCATGTCTTTTGAATATTTATAACTATCAAAAACAATCTCTTGCTATTCACCCTTAGGCTTATGAGATGTCAGGACTGTTCTGGTTGAAAAAAATCATCTTGGGTGTTTACAGAAAGAGGATTACATTAAGCTGAAATGACTATACATTTTCCAGTTTAATATTTGTCCATCAGCTGTTTAATCGTATTTAGATAATTGTGTAAATAAGATGTTGTAGCTTTTGCCCTCTCTGCTGATGGAGCCTGGAAGCTTTAATGTGGGGACCTACCATTTTGGAGAGGCTCTGGCTCCCTCCTCCCACCTTGGTTACACCATCCTCAAGTCTTTAGTAAGTTTTGATCATGATATCACCATCCTGTTTAAAAAAAAAAAAAAAAAAAATTGTGCAGGGGAAGCCTGGCTGCAGCTCACATGAATGCTAGGGAGCTGCTGGCTCCCAGTAAAGACTGGAGTTGGTTATATTCTAATATGCAGGTTTAGGGTCCAGCCCTCCAGTTACCCTTTAGCTCTGTCAGGACATTTTCTTTCCAATGAGCATGGTATTTTGGAAAACTTTTGGTATAGTGGGGGTTAAGTGTTTCTTTGACTGGAAGCTGAGCAATCACAGATAACAGATTTTGCTGTGGTTGGTTGATTTGGCAGAAAAGCATGAACAGTTCTGGTTTAAATGATTGAATAACCTGATTAGCATTGTTTGGGGCTGGGTTTTTTTGTTGTTGTTAAAGGCACAACAAAGCAATTTTAAGGGTAATCAGATCACTGTCTTTCCCCCGTTGGTGAACCTTTTTTTTCTTTTATTCCAGGAGGTCTCACCTCTTCTCAAACCTCTTCCCTTGGCTATCAGATGACCAAGGAGAAAAAGCTTATCTTCTTTTGGTTTCTAAATGTGTTATAAATGCATACCCCCAGTGTATGTCCTATCTAGCAGGGCGTTGAAAGGATAGAATATTTTTGAAATGTGTGTGACCTCCACCAATTCCTTGTGGGTTTGGGGGTTGCTTTTTGTTTTTCAAATTCAGAGACCGGCAGTCTTTGAGAGCAAAGGTTCAGAATGTTCTAACCATATCGAAGCCAGGCGGTAGAAAAATTCCACCCTTACCTTTTCACAATTAGAAAGGTTATAAATAATGTATTTGGCTGAAAAGGAAGCTCAGCCTGTGGCAGATGGTATCATTCTAGAGAACCCGGGTTTCTGTGAAGATGGCATTCTTTCAGATCGGAACTCGAGCAGACTCTCAGAAAGAGCCGGAGCTCCTCATGGAGTGCAGACATGTGCTTTGTGGATCTTAGAAAAGCTTACAACTTGGCTCCTAGGATGAGAATATTGTGTCACACTGGGGTTAGGAGACCCACAGCCAATTTCTGCCGACTCCCAAACTGTATTTCCTGACACTGGAAGCCGGAGCCTCTTCTGGGTCTGTGTAGCGTTTGAACTTGGGATTTAAACCAAAGGAGTTTGATCAGCCTGGTTATTTTCGTCTCTGAACATGGATGCTTTATGCAGGCTGGCCACCAAATGGGACTTGCCAGGCAAGTCAGATACAGATCTTTGTGAAAGAGACGGAGAGGGCCGTCTCTCCTATTGATCGGTAGAGGCGATTTGGGAGAAGGCAAGCCCCGAAGCTCTGTGACTTCCGAGACATCTGTGTGGATGTAGCTTCAAAAGCCTGGGGCAGGATCTCTTGCAAATTCAAGAGCCAACAGTTCCAAGAGCTCTGGGTGGGAGCTGGATAACCAGAAGTGATGGATTGAAAAGATTCCTCTGATAATGAAGCTGCCATAACCTTTGACCTTTAAGAAAACAGGATGGCTTTCTGGTAGCCTGCAGAGATGACCCATGTCAGTGACCCTTTATTGACCCCCATGGATATGCCCGGCCCTGTGATGGGTCCAGGCTATACGGAGGTAAGCCCAGAGGCCCACTGCCTAGAGAAGAGAAACGGCTTGACAAGACCAGCACGGTGCCCAAGAAAGGCACGCTTGGGCTGTCAGGAAGGGCCTTTCAGAACTTCCCACTGAAGTTGGCCCCTAGCTGAGCCGTGGTAGCTAGATGGGAGAGGGCACGGAGCCGACATGTCAGAGGAGCGCTGTGTGTCTTTCTGGTGTTGTCTGCCACATGGTACCTGCAGGCCAGCTTCAGAAGGTACCACCAGATTGGAGTATTGAAACCATTCCAACGGAAATGCCCCTTTCCACTGAGGTTTTCTCTGGTTACCCTTTGATCCGACTGGTCATTGGATCATTAATTTGTATCTTGTGTGTTCTTCATAAGAAAATTTCTCTGACTTAAAAATGCTTCGTTTGAAAATTGTATCTAAGACTTGAGTTATTTAAAGCATAGTCTCTGGACTGATCTGAAATGTGATCCTGTAATGAAAGCCAGTGTGAAGGGAAGCGGAGGGGCGTCACAGTGACTAACTTCTCCTGACCCTGTGCTCGGTGCGTTACAGGCTCTGTGCTGATCGCGCCACACTCATCATGTTATTTATTGTCTGTCCAAACACCTCTTCAAGCTCTTTTTCCAGCGAACTAGTCCAGGGGCAGACACATAGTAGGGGTTCCATAGTTGTTTGCAGAATGAATTAACGGGTTCTCAGAACAGCCCCATGAGGCGGTTTCTGCTGTCATTCCCATTAAGCATGGGGGATGGTCCTAGTCGTTGACTAATTCAGCACACTTTGGACTTGCAAGTGGGTTTAGTTGATTCTGCTTCATCAAACGAACATGTGCAAAGTGAAAGTCGCTCAGTCGTGTCTGACTCTTTGTGACCCCACGGACTATACAGTGCATGGGATTCTCCAGGCCAGAATCCTGCAGTGGGGAGCCTTTCCCTTCTCCAGGGGATCTTCTCGACCCAGGGATGGAACCCAGGTCTCCTGCATTGCAGGCGGATTCTTTACCAGCTGAACATGTCGTGTGTATGTAATTCGTGCCAGGCGTTTGGGCTGGAGAGAAATACAGAGCCCCAGACCTGAATGGACTCACAAGTCAGTGAGCCATCTTTTCAGTTAGTGATCTTTCTGCATCAGGGTCTCCTTGTGAATGACAGAAGCAACCCAAGCCTCTCTCCTTAGAAACGTGGCTCTTTGTCTGCCTGCCCTCTTTCCCGCCTCACCCCACAGGAAAATATTATCATCTTGACTCTGTTCTTTGTATTATCAAAGCAATAGGTGTTTATGTCCAAATTTGAAATATACAGCTAAATGTGATCTTTCAAATACCACGTGCCTTGCAATTTTCTGAGGTCTCTCTTCCCTACCTTGGAACTCATAGACCTAGTCAGATGCCATGCCTAAGCCTTCAATAGAGACTTTACCGCAAGGAAAAAAAAAAGTCTCATGTAGTGGCTGACTGCATCTAGTTGTACAGATCATTGCATATTGTTCCAATAAAAATAGAGGTGATCCCAAGTTACCTGAATTACAGGCTATTTCCCAGCCCCCTAAAAGCACAGAAAGAGAATCTAGAAAGTTGCTCTGGCCTGCTTCATAACCTGTGGATTAGCCTTTTGATTTATGTCTCGCTTAGGCTAATATTTACATTAATCAGAGTTTCCCTGAGCACGCATCACTTGACGGAGTAGAAAGCATCCAGAAAGTCACTTAAGGACAGCGCATACCAATTTAGGGTTAAACGGGGGCAGGGGGAAGCTTTGATGACCGTGCACATATGGATATTATTCTCCACATATGGATAATAATGAGCTCCATAGTTCTGTTACATATGGGCTCCACTTTTATGAGAATATTTCAGATTGTTTTTTTCTTTTTCCCCACACATTATATATTTTTCTCCGCACCACCCCCCCTCATATATTATCCTCTGTGGGTCTACTGAGTCACATTAAATTGAAATGATCTGTGTACATGTCTCTTCCTAACTGAGGGTAAACTTCTTGTGGCAAAGGCTGTGTCTTAACAAACACTTCTTGTCTCTAGTACCAGCCAGTCAGATAGTAGGTGTGCAGCCCAGAGCAAATCTCACACACAGAACTATCAACAAAATCGAGTAGCCGGGACTTGTTTGTCAGAAACCTCAGCAAAATTTCAGTATTTCATACCTTTCTAAAAATTAAGAATAAGCTACATGCAAAATTTGCATGTACTATTACCTTAACATTTAAGAATCTCCCAGCATGTCTAAATTGAAGAGTAATAGTTTTTAAAAAATTGGACCAAAGTAGAAGCACATGGGCTCTCGCCCGTTTGCAGAATCACTGCGGTCCATCAGCCATCTCCGTAGTTTTATTACCGTTGACTTTATTGATCCATCATTAACAATAGAGTAAGTGTGATTGAAGCTGATGGATTGTTAACTGGATCAGGCAGATTCCTGGCTCTGGTTTTGGCAACCTTGCTAAGTATCTTTTTGTACCCTGGACGGAGGGACACTCCTAGTCTGAATTAATGGCAGAGTATCACGAGCACATTAAGAATGTCTTTTTAGAGAAATAAAATGTGAAAATGACTATCAAGTAGAAAGTGTCAAAAAAAATGTCATTGTGGCTCTTAGAATAGCCGTGTTTTACATCGATAATGTAACTCCAGCTTATCCTTCACTGGAAGTGCTTCAAAGATCCCCTAGGTTTACGTGCTACGAGAATGTGTGCATGTTAGGAAATTAGCGCTGATGAGAGGTGTCAGGAGAATCAGTGATAACCTAAAGGGCTCTACATTGGAAGTAGCTTAAAGAAGAAAATGGTGTAAAAGATACTTTTGTTCCCAAACTGGCTTTTCTGGTTGTGTCTCACTTCCCAAACAATTGCCTTCTGTAAATTGTTTGTCATGGACCAACTGAAGTCTGAAAGGTAAGTTTTCATGTTTCTCCACATAGAACAGATTGGTCCTGCAGAGTCGAATTATTCCTACAACTCAATGGAGAAATTAATTTAGCCACTACTAGAGAATATGAGTGTTGTAGGTCAAGTCACTGAAATGACCAGGACCAAAACTGGCAGGGAAGAAAATACTTTTCCATGTTGAAAATGAGTTAAAAAAGAAAAAAGAGAAAAACATACCCAGTCATACGTCAAAATCATCGTCTTTCTTCATTTTTCTATGTTAAACTGGTGATTCTGTTTTCCAAGGTTTTCGTTAGATGCAGGATGAAGAGAAGTGACGGAATAGGCTGTTTTCTTTGTTTGTGGTGTCCTCAAGAAACAATCCACCGTGAAATGCATAGATTTTAAAATGTTACACTTAGTTTGAAATTCAAAACCCAAACTTTATATGAAGCTAGCAATAAGATGGCAGCATGCTTTTTTTTCTTCTGATAGAAGATCTTTGTGAATAGTTTGTTTCTTCTTAAATGTGGTCAGTCAGCCGTGGAACAGTGTTAATTTACCTTCGATTGAAACCCAAATACTGTGAGTAAACAGTGTAAGGGGCGTTTCCCAAACTTTAATGGGCATGCAACCCTCCTGGGGATCTGATTAAGATGTAGATGCTGATTGCCCTGGCCTAGCTTAGGGCCCAACCTTCTGCATTGCTAGTTAAGTTTCCAGATGATGCTGGTCCCTGGGCCATCCTAGGACTTGCAAGGATGGAGATTTAGGTACCAGACCACAAAGTGGCATTTATTTATGAACTGCGATCAGAAAGTCATCTCCAAGTATTTGGATTTATTGGGATGGGTGGACAGTTGTCAGCCCAGGAATAGATGACGTTTCCCATACATGCTGGAGCAAAGTCTGTGGGTGTGATCGCTTTATAGCAGTCTCAGTGGGCTGCAGCTTTCTACTGAAATAAGCGTTTGATGATCTGCTTAATGACTTTGAAGAAGTCGCAGCTTTGGGCTAAAGTGTGAAGCAAAAACGTATCGGTCCTCCGTGGATTTAAAAACAACAAGAACGAGTTTGCACAATTGACATCATGACCGTGCTCTGCCTCGTGCGACTGTGTATCACAGCTGCTCTCCCCTCTCCACACAGAGCATGATCTCCTCCATCGTGAACAGCACTTACTATGCAAACGTCTCAGCAGCGAAATGCCAAGAGTTTGGAAGGTGGTACAAGCATTTCAAGAAGACGAAAGATATGATGGGTAAGCAGAGTGCCGTCGCAACGGTGGCCCCGCGCCGCCGCGTGTCGTGTGGGTGTTTCTCCAAGTCACGTGTGTAGCCAGGCCTTATGATTGCCCAATTAGAGATCGATTCAGACTGTTTCTTGGAGGGTGGGGAGTGGGTCTGAGTATAATGAGATAATTAAATTCAATAAATGTTTGTGTTTAAATCAGCCCAACTGACTTGGTTGTCAGACATGCAGGAGGTGGAGGCGAGGGTGGGTGAGCTGTCATTTTTTTTAACATCTCAGTGAAGGCCTAACCAGGCCTGAAGTAGTGAGCAGTGGCTGTGGGTTCCCAGAGATAAGTCATGCTTTTATGGGTTTTTTTTGTTTGTTTGTTTTTCTTGGTTTTGTTGGAGAAGAAGGGAAAGTGCCTGATTTTACACCCAATGTTTAAAGACGTTAAACTGTATTTATAGTCTCCGCAGTGGAGATCGGGCAGTGATTGGAGCTGTTGTCTCCAGCCCGCTGGATGGGGTCTTGGGTGGGTCTGCTGCTTTCTGGACCGTCCATCACCCAAGAACCATTGCATCGTTCCTCGACGCTACACGCTAGGCCTGCTATCTTAACGTGTAACTTTAGGTCAATATTTGTTACTCAGGGAACACATTACAATTATCTGCAGTGTGAAGCGACAGATAAGAGTTGTGTGTTGTACCTGAGGGTTCAGATTGTGACGTTTTTTCCCCCTGTTGAGTCTGTTAGTGTTTGTAGAAGCAAACCCTGTGATTAAGGTTAATGCTTTAATTTCTATTAACGTTTTCTTTCACATACATGTCCCTTCCAAATAAATGTTTTAAAATAATACAGGAATGGGATGTTTAATATGCATAGCGTTACATCATGCTTTCAGTCTATCTCTGTTTACTTCCATTGCATTGATTTAATAAAACAGCAATAATAACTTCTCTTTAAGATTTTAAGAGGCAGGAGAACCTGAATTTTGAGCCTGTTTTAGCTTTTAATATTTGAAGCAAAATCATCCATCTACCAAAACAGATTCTTTGCCTTTTATAGCTTAGAGCTGTAATGAAGACAATACATCATTTTTGGGAATAATTGCTTGAATTACTATTCCCTATGAATGGCCCACTTGGGCTGATAGCAGTGGTAGAGATGGAAGTTTCTTTCCCCGTTCTTAGTTATATTTTGCATACATCAGTGATTATAGCTATATGATAAGTTCCTCTAAATATAAAGCCGGAATATTTAGTAAAAAGAGAAATGATGATGAAAATCAACCCAGAGTCCACACATGGGAGGCATGGTATACTATTTATTTATTGGCTGCACCACACGGCTTGGGGATCGAACCTAGACCCCCAGCTGAGAAAGTATGGAGTCTTAACCACTGGGCCCCAGGGGATCCCCATGGTGTGCTATTTAGGACTCGCGTACCTACCATCGTCAGCTCTCAGTTCGAGAGCATCAAAGCTGTCTCTTCCTTGTAGCCACAAAGCATTTGACTCGCTTACTGCTCACGCTCAGCCAGCCCACATGAGGTGTCTAGCCAGGGGAGAAACATTCATCCCGGGCGGGTGGTAATAAATTGCAAAACGGTGACATCACCTTGTACCGGGATGACTCCCCGCCTCTCCCTTGAAAGATTGTCATTAGCATCTGGTGATGGCCATAGCTTCTTCAGGAAGCATTTGGATTTTAGCAACTCTGGGTGTACTGGCTTGCAGTATGATAAATCGGTTGCTTCATTCTAAGTAGTGGTTGCGGCTCTCCGTGCCACCTAACTTGAGAGCTATAGTTCAGTGAAACAGGACGTGTAAAATAGTCAGCCCAGGGTTCAGTCTGAACTCAGTTATCATTACTTATCATTATGACCTTTTATTGATTATATCGATTACTTTTTTAAACTCACAACTGGTTTAAAATTGAACATAAGTAATATTTAGATCATTTTTCTTTCAAACCTTTTTCTTGGAGTGGTAACAGTTTTTGTATGTATGAAGTGAAGTGAAAGTCACTCAGTCGTGTCTGATTCTTTGCAACCCCATGGACTGTACAGTCCATGGAATTCTCCAGGCCAGGATACTGGGGTGGGTAACCTTTCCCTCCTCCAAGGCATTTTCCCAGCCCTGGGGTAGAACCCAGGGGTAGAATCCACATTGCAGGTGGATTCTTTACCAGCTGAGCCGCCAGGGAGTCTAATCTATGTATCTCCAAGTATTTTTTCATTGTAAATACACATATATAGGGCTTCCCAGGTAGTGGTAAAGAATCCACCTGCCGATGCAGGAGACACAAGAGGCTGAGGCTTGATCCCTGGGTCAGAAAGGTCCCCTGGGGGAGGAAATGGCAAATCACTCCAGTGTTCTTGCTTGGAAAATGCCATAGGCAGAGGAGCCAGGCGGGCTACAGTCCATGGGGTCGCTCTATGGATATTTCTTTTTTTCTACAACTGCATATGTTTTCTTAGCTTCACTCTTTCTAGTCACCACTGAGCAACTAGGGTTTTTCTAGAATTTTTTTTTGGTGGGCATCTGTACCACCTGGCTTGTGGGATCTTAGTTCCCCGACCAGGGATTGAACCCAGGCCCTCGGCAGTGACAGGACCAATCCCTAACTACTAGACTCGCAGGAATTTCCCTAGAAGCTGTTTTCAAAATAAATGTTACTTTTATAAGCTTTCGTGGGCTCAGAAGTAATAGTGAATAATAATTTGACCCCAAAACTAGTCACGTAGAATGTGAAAATAATTGATTTTGGGCCTTAAATCTAAACCACATCACAGCATTAGAAAGTGGTTTCCCCCTTTCAGAGTCGGTGGCCGGGTGCAGGAAAGAAAGGAAACCTCACAGCCGGTTGGTTCTGTCCTGAGATGTCCTGGTCCATTGGACCTTCAGTGCCCCGTGCCTCTCTGTCCTTAGGGAAAGCTCGGAGCTCCTCAGCGGCGCGGGGCATCGTTGGCTAACGTGGTTTTCCCTCTCTCTCGCCCGCTGCAGTGGAAATGGATAGTCTGTCGGAGCTGTCCCAGCAGGGTGCCAACCACGTCAGCTTCGGCCAGCAGCCCGCCCCGGGGAGCACGGCGGAGCAGCCCCCCTCGCCGGCCCAGCTGTCCCACGGCAGCCAGCCCTCTGTGCGGACGCCGCTGCCCAACCTGCACCCTGGGCTGGTGTCGACGCCCATCAGCCCTCAGCTGGTCAACCAGCAGCTGGTGATGGCCCAGCTGCTGAACCAGCAGTACGCCGTGAACAGACTTCTAGCCCAGCAGTCCTTAAACCAACAGTACTTGAACCACCCTCCCCCCGTCAGCAGGTCTATGAACAAACCTTTGGAGCAGCAGGTTTCCACCAACACAGAGGTGTCTTCCGAAATCTACCAGTGGGTACGTGATGAACTGAAACGGGCAGGAATCTCCCAGGCAGTATTTGCACGTGTGGCTTTTAACAGAACTCAGGTCAGTCCTGTTCATTTGAACATGGTTCTTCTCTGTCTCGCTCTTCCTCTTCCACCTTGGCTGTGCTAACCTTTATTCTTGTGCTGTGTACAGTGTTAACATCGTCTCCTGCTCTCCATATGATCTGTTCCTGGGGGTGCCTACGTTTAAGCGCTTCTCTCCTCCGCAGAAACCTCTGCTACCAAGAGAAGGCTGTGTACAGATGGATCCTGAATCAGGGGCCTTGAAAGAGCAAATGTCAAAAATATTTCAAGCTGCCGTTACCTATGCTTTTACCTAATGGAAACCGAGAGTGTTCGTAGCTGAGGGAGAGAGGTTTCAGGACTTGGCCAAGGCCACTGGTAGGACTCCAGGCTTCTAGCCAACTAGCTTCCTTTCCTAGACCAGGGATCAGCCAGACCTTTTCTGTAACGTGACATACAGTAAACATTTTAGGTTTTGAGGGCATAGTACCCATAGAAGTAAATGCATGGATGTGGGTATGGTGTTTCAGTAAAACTGTTTCTAAAACAGGCGCTGGAGTGGGTAGGCTTGCCCTTGGAAGCCTTGTTTGAGACTTCTCACTGAGTTTTGCGTACACCCCTAGTGTTCATGCCTTTGTCCTCCTGGGCAAATTCCTGTGAAGATACTATCAGCAGGGAGGATACTTAGGACCTGGAGAAGGGTGACCCAGGGGAAGGCCTAAGATAAACACTGTTGAAAAGCCCTAAACAAAGAGTGCATGAGAGGATTTTTTTTTCCTTTTTTTTTTGTCAATTAGTACAATATATATGGTGTTTATTTCTGGCCCAGGCACCCACAGACACCCCCCCCCAAAAAAAAAATAACCCAGAAGAGCGTGTAACTGATTATCGGTGAGGACATGATGTCCTTTAACTTGCCTGTTTTGCCACTGTTAACTTCTCTTGTCAGTTTTTTCTTTTTAAGCCTGACTCATACTTTCCTTTCATATTTAGGTTATTTTATTACATGATTATAAGAATAAAATCCTGGTACAAAAATATCTAGTATTAATTCCTTGCTGGCAGAGTTTCCATACCTAGGAGAATCCCAGCTGTGACTTATTTTTGGCTTGCCTTCGCTGGATTGAAAGTTAGGAGGCCTTACAGAACCTTTAACTGAGTGTTTGTTTTGGGATTCTTTAACTTTTTTTTGTACATCACTTGTCTGTGTTTAAGGGGATGGTTCAAAAGTTTTTTCTCAGGTTGCAAAATTGTACGCACTTGCCTAGTTTTATATCTTTAACTTAAAAGTATATTCATTATTAGCTGGTACATTTAATCTGACACCCTTATTCAGTTGCAGGGTCGTTATTTTAGAGAAATAAAGTGAACAGACGGAAGAATCAAGTCGGCCTTCTCGATGCTCCCGTTTCTGGCAGCATCAGTACTTTTGTAAACAGCAGCTGACTACCCGCAGTTCTCAGTCCTGGGCAAAAAAGCAGGCAGGTCTCTGCATAAAAGTTCAATAAGATGCTTGTTGAACTGAATTGAATGCCCACAAAGATAGCATTGACATGGACACAGACGACTCACAGATTTACTGTGAGTGAATTTTGGAAGTTGAGCAAATTGTTATTTCTTAAAGGACTGAGGAAAGTATGTTTTATATGGTAAAGAGTGTCCAGCTAAAGGAGAGAAGGGTTAGGTCACTCCCACTGGGGCATTTTTTTCATCTTTGGGGCTCTCATATCCCAGGCAGGCATCACCCTGGAGAGTGACCATTTGTTCTGCTTGGGTTTTCACGTGGACAGATTCCATAGATACCAGTAGGATTTGATACTGGGAAAAAGGCAGAGTTCTCTCTTTTTTATACCCTGTCAGTCTCTCCAAAAAGATAGTTATTTCTGGGGTTAGCATCGAAAACAGTGACTTAATGTTTTTGAGGGAGAGAGGGGAGTGAAGTCTGGGTGCAGCTTGATATCCATCTCTTTATTAATAATAGCCAGTTGAGAAACAGTCATTACTGAAAAATTGTCTGGAGCCCCCAGTGACAGAGGAGTTTGGTTTTAAACCTTTATATTGCTAATTGGGACTCCTTTTTCGAAATGGAGGTTGGCCATGTTTGTAGCTGTCTGATTTCAATGAGAGTAATTTTTTAATGTGTATTTAAGGATCCACTTTTGGGGAATTCGCTTTAGAGCAGGCAAGCATGCGTGTCTTTTTGGTGGTCATACTGCAACACCACGCTCACGCACGCGCACACACGCAGCTGCATTTATTTTAATAATTATACATTCGTATGCGTGTGTGTAGTGTTTATTTCAAAGTGTATGCATTTCAATAAAAGCAGGTGCAGCGTGAGAGTGTATGTCGTGCGTGTGGAGGACGAAAATACGCATGCTAATGCATATGTATAGAGCAGGGGCTCTGCAGAGGTAAACCACGCACACGTCTGTGTGCGCTCCTTACAGTGCGCAGTTCCAGCTCCAGGTTTAAAAAGAATTAATGTAAAATGAGCACATGCAGATGCAGAGTTCTGTGACGTGATGGGATGAAGACGCTGGCCCCTATAAACAGTGCCTGAAAACAGTCAGATAGTAGATGGTGGTATTGTGAGCTGAGCCTGTTTTAGCCATTGACAGCTCTGTACAACTCTAAAATCCTGGATCTCTTGTTTTAACTCTTCTTTGGAGAATTTTCTCATCATATTAATTGGGTCTCTTAAGATGTTCATGTATCACTTTTTTTTAAAAGGTCTAAAAACTAAAAGGTTTTGAAAAGTCTACCTTTTCTGAAAGTTTGTGATGAAATTGATATAATTCCTTGTTTTGAGGACTTCTCTACCTTCTGAATTGAGGGGCATATGTTCTTTAATTGCTACTGAAGATACCAGCTCTTAGCATCTGCCATTCATTCAGTTATGCCTACTTGATGTCTTTTTAATGGAAACCCATGGCTAAAATTAATTGCTGAAGCTTCTAGACTTATACATTTCAATTCACTTCTCTGTATTATTGCTATTTAAAGGTCATTATAGAAGGAAATAATATTCTTTAGTGCCTCCTCCCTTTTTAAAAAATTTAACCCAGAGTTAACTCTGATCCCATCCAGTGGCTTTTTTTCTAACCCCCCTCCGCTTGTCTTTGGCACACTTTGTTTTCCAGTAAAATAAAGAATGAAGATGGATTATTCAAAACTGATAACAGTAATGGACCATCATGCAATGTTTTATTGAATTTGAGTCCTGTAAATTATGTGGTAGAGAGAAATTTGCCTGCTTAAGTATAACAGAAATTGCTACTGTGTTCCTCTAATTCTTCGCAGTGTAATTTAAGAAAAGCCCACTGTCCATATCACTATTGAATAAAAGGTAAAAAGGTGCTATTACCCCAACGTGACAGCTCTGGTTTGGCCTCCCAAACGGCAGAGATAAATGTGTCTGCTTATAACTTGCTTGGCCTGAGTCCAGGGTAGTAGGTGGAGCTTGAAAGTGGTCTTTCACCTGGACACGTGATTAAAAATTCACCAAACAGCAAAGGCAGGTAGCCCTGAAGAATATGCTGCATGTTTTATTTTTAGGAGGCGATTTCATCAAATCCTATTTTTCTTCTGAGGGCTTTGAAGTTCCATGAAGCTGATAAAAATCTATTTGAATCAGTGATTATGTTCAAAGAGGAGACGAACAGGAGGCCAGACAGGCCTTTGTTCAGATTGGCTCTTTCGCTTATCTGCTGTTTTCAAGAATTCATAATTAGCTTTTGGAAGTACTGATAGTATTTATTGAAGGTTTTTCTGTCTTTTCCAATTACTAATGAATTTTACTTGTAAACTCTTTCTGGAACATAAAAAAGGTTTAGGAATTCATCAGCAAGTTCACTCTTTAATTGGAAACATTAGAATTCTCACAACTGTCGCGGAATGGCGACGCAGAATAGTGTCACGTTTTCACGTGCAGAGCACACGCTGAATGGTTTGACGACACAAAGTACAGCGAGAAGCAGCTTCTCATTTCCCATGAAACTGGCATCCACGAGGTGCTGGTAACTCACCGTATAACATGCAAAATCCAGGTTCTTTTTGGAAACGCGAATGACTGATGATTTTAATTTTGTTCAACAAATTTATTGAGCACCTGTAGGGAACAATATTGATGTATTTTAGTCAGCAATAGAAAGCATGGTACACGATGACCGTGAGATGCTGCATTTTTAGCATGAAGAAGAGTTTTGATAAGAGACCTTTCTTACTCTCCACCATGGGGGATTACTACAAATGATCTTGACCTGGTGTGACAATCTGAGCTAGATTTTCAACCATGAGAAACAGGAAGCAAAACCATATACATCTTGAATTCATAAATGCAGCTGCTCAAGTCGCAGCAGCCTGAACAGGACCCAAACGTACATTCCCAAATCGTAATTCTCATGGCACTCATTTTGTGTCCAGAATTTTCTCAAGTGACGTCATTTTTTGGAAAGTAATTAACACATTCTAATCAGAACATTTTCTAATAATATTTTCAAGCATTTCCACCAGGGGGCACTCCCCTCATTGAAAGCCTGGGCCAAAAAAACAGAAAAAAAAAAAAAAAAAAACCCTGAAGGTTTCTTAAAACACCTGAGACTGTCTACACTGGCTGCTTTAGAGCTCTTGGAATCTCCCAGGATTTGAGACCTCAGTCTTGACCCTCCCAACACATCCCAGCAGAAAACCGGTACTTGCTCTTGTTAGAATAATTAAGTGAAAATAAAATGCTTTGCCCCGAAAACGCTTTGTATGCTCAAGTGAGACATCATGCCAACCTCAAAATGTGGTTAGAGAAATTTCTAAATCCTCTCCCAAGTGACCTGCTGTTACTTTAAGCTATACAGGAATGACTCCAGCCTCGTGTTAACGAGACTTGATATCGTTCTGCATTTTTTTCCCGTGTTGGTTTTCTCACCGTGGTTCTCTAGTGGAAAGAAAGGATATTTTGTTGAGATCCCTGAATATCTAATTTCAGATTTCCCAAATGTAATAGCATCCTAAATGTTGACAGGATCTCGTTTGATCTAGCATTATTTTCTGAGCTGTGGTCGGCTTGTGATGCTGTGTTGGTTTAGACGTGCAGCGCAGTGATTGAGTTTCTATGTGTGTGTGTGTGCGCATGCATGTATGAGGATGCTCTCACTCAGATTCTCTTCCCTTACTATCAACTGTTGAGTATCGTTCCCTGTGCTGTGCACTGGGTCCTTGCTTACAGGTCTGCATAGTTTATTTACGTAGATGCTATTTATCTATGGTGACGTATGTGCATGAATCCGTCTCCTAACTCGCCCCTTCCCCCTTCCTCTTTGGGAACCGTAAGTTTGTTTTCTGCGTCTCTGAGTCTGTTTCTGCTTTGTAACTGAGCTCCTTTGTGTCACGCTTTAGATCGCACATATGAGCGGTATTGTGCAATGTTAGCTTTGTGTGACTTCACTTAGTATAATTTCTAGGTCCATCCATGGTGCCACAAAATTTTCTTAAATTACTGAACAGTTACTGCATATAAACATCTTACAGAGTGCCGCATAACTTTTCATGAAGGCTTACTTTGAGTAAATTAATAATTACCATTAGAATTTTCCCATGGGGAGCATAACTTGTTCTTAAGTTTCTGTCACCTGTTTGTAATATTTTTCCTTTTATGCTCCAAATACACATAATCCATTTAATAAACATTTTTCAAACATGTGGCAGGCATTGTTCTGAGATAATATTAAAGGGTATTAGGTTATTCTACTTGAGGAATTTATAACATTGTATTTATAAGTACTATATGTTAATATCTCTTTCCCTGTGGTTGAGATAGACTGCTTTGCCAAGGACATCTTTTAATATCTTAAAAATTTTTAATCCCCATTTGGTGGGCAAGATTGGAGAGCAGGGGCTTTTTTTTTAAAAAAACACCTATTTTAAAGCTTGTTTCTGAGACCTGCATTTTTTTGGTTTCAACATGACATATCAAAAACCCAGTCAGTCTAATTAGTTGGTCTTGTGCAGATTAAATAGCTGGGTGATTGACTGCCTGTTGGACTAGGTTTTAGTTAAATTGACTGGATGTTTTGCTTTTGTGTAAACACAGTTGCAACATTACCTGTCAGTATCATGAATGAAAGGACAGACACCCTTCATCCTTCAGGCACCTTTCTTAGGGTGAAGCTGGCTTCCCTTGTGTGGACCAAGTGAGAAAGCAGAATGAACTCCTGAGCCCTCTGAGCCTGCTGGAGGTCCTTTTTAACAGCAGTCTCCAGATCGGTTTTAAAGTGGACGCCGCTTTTATATTGTATGTTCCCGACTGTTATCTTGAGGCAGTAGGCCACATTAGCCCTGAGGAATTGGGAGCAAAACCAGGTTTGTGCTTCTAGGAAAACCATGAAAAAACCCCTGTGTTTAACCCTGGGGCTTGGTTGTTTTGACACTTGACCTCCCTGCCCCAAATGTACCCCATCGTCATTTTTTCAGGGTTATCAGAAAGTGAAATTTGCAAATTATAAAGAGGTCTTGACAACATTTTATCCTGAGCCATATTGTGATAAACTGAAATGTAGGAAGCAAACATGACTTGGCATTCCACGCATTATTTCATGTAGAAGATTGAAGAGGTGAGGGCTACTCAGCCCTTACCAAATGGGCAGGAAATGTTTCTAATCCTTGTATTTCATATACTCCCTTAAAGAGAACTGTGGAAAACCACCCACTTGAAAACATTCTTCCAAAAATTAAGTAGTTGACAATGCTCTGTTATTTGGGAGGAGCACCCGAAAGGCGTTCACTATAATGGTTTTGTGCATTTCTTCTAGCACTAATAAGAGTATTCCTCAAGAAATGGGATTATTACAGAATTTGATAATATTCTTTTTCATGGCGTGCTGCGATGGTATTTTGCAACGTGGAAAAGGGGTTATGTTATCTCATGTAAAGGGTGGTTTGTGAAGTTCAGAATTTCAGCCTGTTCCTGGGTGGTGTATAGCAGGCTTGGGGGTTGTCAGGATAGTCTCCTTAAGGGTAAACAGAATCACTTGTCATCGACTCCACAAGGAATACCGTAAAATTCTCGCCTCTGAACACCTCGTGTCCATCTTAGGTGATGGCTTAGCGATGCTCTTCCCTGGCACGTTGCGATTCGCTTTCGAGTCTTTCCTCTGTGACCCTGCTTCTCTCGCGGTGCCTTTGCGTCCTTGCGTGTTGGGCTGTTGGCACTCCGCTGCCTTTGTGTAGGCAGCTTGGGAACTGCACAGTTCAGTGCTGGCGTATTACGAGCATTTCATTTATTCCTAACTTGCCTCAGTCCTCACTCTGTGAAAGATTTCATGGCAAGTTAAGCTGCTCAAAGGAAGGAGACCAATTAGGCAGTTGCAGTTTATGTTATGTGTAAAGCAGACGCTTAATAAAATTAAGAACACAATTGAGGCTCTCTTCTCCACCACTTCAATTGTAACTAATATATTCCTATGTAGAATTGATGCTTCTGACTGTTCATTTTCCGAGCAGAGTGGAGACGAAAAGGCAGGCATCCCCACGGACCGGCAGGGACCCGCTCACCCTGTGCCGTTCATTCCCCGCAGGGCTTGCTTTCAGAAATCCTCCGAAAGGAAGAGGATCCCAAGACTGCGTCCCAGTCTTTGCTGGTAAACCTTCGGGCTATGCAGAATTTCTTGCAGTTACCGGAAGCTGAGAGAGATCGAATTTACCAGGATGAAAGGGAGAGGAGCCTGAATGCGGCCTCAGCGATGGGCCCTGCCCCCCTGATAAGCACACCGCCCAGCCGCCCTCCCCAGGTGAGGCTCCTTTTCCTCCTCATCCTTTGCTGCTTTCAGGTTTTGTTTAAAAAAAAAAAAAAAAACGCTAAGGAAGACTCTCAATAAAAAAAACAGAAAGATAGATGCTTAGGGAGATTTTTTAAGGAGCAGTAATTCATAGTTGCTTGAGGAGAATTTAGTCTGAACTCACTAACTCTGGTTTAAAAACAATAAGCTACTAATTAGATGGGGAAAAAATCACTTTCCATTTTGCTTCATTTTGGAGGTGAAAAGTGACCTTCAAATGAGATATTTGGCCCTACTACTATGAAGTAAAAATCTGTTTTAAACTCAATAGGAAAATGTAAAGAAGTCCATTTTATCCCTACCAGTTTTAGAACCACCATTTGAATAGTAAATAAATAAAAATAAATAAATGATTCCATTTGTATTTATGCTTTCCAATACGAGCTGCAGCTGGTACCAATTACACATCATCTCGTTTGTAATCTTTCATAATTAAGTTTAATACAATCCTTAAAGGCAGCTTTAAATGGACTGATAAGGAATTCTATCCATATTCTCAGAAATGGGCACATTCTCTATTTTCCACATTTTTGCATTTCTTAGAAAAGTCAGCTTCCTTGATTACTTTTTAAATCAAGTTTAAAAGGTGGCCTTATAACTATTATAAAAATTCAAGAAGTTAATTTCAGCACAAACTATTAGATATAAGCATGAGAGTGGATTAGACTTAAAATCTTCAA